>NC_091314.1:10816659-10839159 GCF_038502225.1 Cherax quadricarinatus
AAAGAGCCTCAAAACTCCATGAATGTATGCCAAATTTTCGACATTGCCCTAACTCCGAGAGACTTTGAGAAAGCCATTGACAACATGCCCGTGCATTCAGCCTCAGGCCCACACTCGTGGAACTCTGTGTTCATTAAGAACTGCAAGAAACCCCTTTTGCGTGCCCTAAGTATACTGTGGAGAAGGAGCTTAGACATGGGTGAAAACCCATAGTCACTAAAAACAACGGATGTAGCCCCACTCCATAAAGGTGGCAGCAAAGCATTAGCTAAGAGCTATAGACCAATAGCTCTAACGTCCCACATCATAAACATCTATGAAAGAGTGCTAAGAAGCACGACTGCAGACTACTTGGATTCCCAAACACTGTTAACCTCCAAGAAGATATAAACAAAGTTTTCCAGTGGGCAACGGAAAACAATATGATGTTCAATGAGGACAAATTCCAACTACTCCGTTATGGAAAACTGGAGGAGATAATAATTTGAACTGAGCATACTACAAACTCTGATTATACAATAGAGTGAAAAGATAATGTGAGGGATCTGGGAGTGGTAATGTCTGAAGATCTCACTTTCAAGGATCACAACAATGCCACTATCACAACTGTAAAGAAAATGATAGGATGGATAATGAGAACCTTCAAAACAAGAGATGCCAAGCCAGTGATGATCCTTTTCAAATCACTTGTTCTCTCTAGGCTGGAAAACTTCTGTACATTAACATCTCCATTCAAAGCAGGTGAAATTGCAGATGTAGAGAGTGTACAGAGAACCTTTACTGCACGTATAAGTTCTGTCAAGCACCTTAACTACTGGGAACGCTTGGAAGCACTTGACTTGTACTCACTGGAATGCAGGCGAGAGAGATATATCATAATCTACACTTGGAAAATCCTGGAAGGAATGGTCCCGAATCTGCACACAGAAATCACTCCCTACGAAAGTAAAAGACTGGGCAGGCGATGCAAAATGCCCCCAGTGAAAAGTAGGGGCGCCATTGGTACACTAAGAGAAAACACCATAAGTGTCCGGGGTCCAAGACTGTTCAACAGCCTCCCATCATGCATAAGGGCCCCTGGCTGCCTTCAAGAGGGAGCTGGACAGATACTCAAAGTCAGTGCCGGATCAGCCGGGCTGTGGTTCGTGCGTTGGACTACGTGCGGCCAACAGTAACAGCCTGGTTGATCAGGCTCTGATCCACTGGGAGGCCTGGTCGTGGACCGGGCCGCGGGAACGTTGATTCCCCGAATACTCTCCAGGTAGACTTCAGGTACACACACACATACACACACACACACACACACACACACACACACACACACACACATAGACACACACACACACACACACACACACACACACACACACACACACACACACACACACACACACACACACACACACACACACACACATTGGTACACATCGGGGCCAGGAGCTAAGACTCGACCCCTGCAACCACAAATAGGTGAGTACACACACACACACAGACACACACACACACACACACACACACACACACACACACACACACACACACACACACACACACACACACACACACACACAAACACACACACACACACACACACACACACACACACACACACACACACACACACACACACAAACACACACACACACACACACAGGAAGTATTTTTTCAGTCATAGAGTGGTTAGGAAGTGGAACAGTCTGGCGAGTGATGTAGTGGAGGCAGGAACCATACATAGCTTTAAGACGAGGTATGATAAAGCTCAGGAAGCAGGGAGAGAGAGGACCTAGTAGCGTTCAGTGAAGAGGCGGGGCCAGGAGCTGAGTTTCGACCACTGCAACCACAATTAGGTGAGTAATATTAGGTGAGTACACATACACACGCCTCGGGATTGGATGGTAATCAGGTTTGATGCGAGGAAGAGCGGCTCCAATTCCTCGGATCAACGTCCCTTTACGTTTACGATACGTTTACAGTGTACACCATGAGTGGGAGTGGCAAGTGGCCTCGAACCCCGCCTGACTTCAGCAGGTAATTACAAAGGAGTAATTAAACACAGTCACACCTCTGTATACATTACATGTTGTTACCTCTGTAAATACAGTTGTGTGGGAGGTAGGTGACTGAAGCTAAGTAGTGAGGAGGAGGAGGAGGAGGCGGACGAAGAGAAAGAGGAAGAAGAGGTAGAGGAGGAGAAGGCAGAGGCAGAGGAAGAGGAGGAGGAGGAGGAGGAGGAAGAAGAGACTGCGGTGGTAGGTGGGCGGTGACGGAGGTAGTACTGCTATTGTTTTTTTTACCGTTGTTGTTGATGATGATGATGATGGTGGTGATATTGATGTCGGTGCTGGTATTATGGACGCCGTGAAGGCGAGGAAGGAAGGGAAGAAAGGAAGGAGGGAAGGAAGGAAGGAAGGGAAAGGGAGTGAGGCAGGGTCTCCCTCCCTTCCCACTCTGCCCAACTGACCTACTTGCTTAACCAAACATTGTCACTTGTACGACGCCTCTCACATTCTACCAACCAAACTGAAGCAAAAAGTCAGTCAGTATGTAAGTGCTTAAGTATGTAGGTACGTAAATAGGTAAGTCAGTATGTATATTGAAATGAAGATACATTCCACCTACTCCGTTATGGAACACTGGAGGAAATAATAACTAGGACTGAGTATACTACAAACTCCAATCACACAATAGAGCGGAAAAGTAATGTGAAGAACCTGGGAGTGGTAATGTCTGAGGATCTCACCTTCAAGGACCACAACAATGCCACTATCATATCTGCGAGGAAACTGATAGGATGGATAATGAGAACATTCAAAACAAGAGATGCCAAGCCAATTATGATCCATTTTAAATCACTTGTTCTCTCTAGGCTGGAATACTGCTGTACATTAACATCCCCATTCAAGGCAGGTGAAATTGTAGATCTAGAGAGTGTACAGAGATCCTTTACTGCACGTATAAGTTCTGTCAAGCACCTTAAACTACTGGGAGCGCCTGGAAGCACTTGACTTGTACTCACTGGAGCCCAGGCGAGAGAGATATATCGTAATCTACACCTGGAAGATTCTGGAGGGACTGGTTCCTAATATGCACACAGCAATCACTCCATACGAAAGCAAAAGACTTGGCAGGCGATGCAACATACTCCCAGTGAAAAGTAGGGGCGTCACTGGTACACTAAGGGAAAACACAGTAAGTGTCCGGGGCCCAAGACTGTTCAACAGCCTCCCACCAGCAATAAGGCGCATTACCAACAGACCCCTGGTTGTCTTCCAAAGAGAGCTGGACTGATACTTAAAGTCAGTGCCGGATCAGCCGGGCTGTGGTTCGTACGTTAGACTACGTGCGGCCAGCAGTAACAGCCTGGTTGACCAGGCCCTGATCCACCTGGTCGTGGACCGGGCCGCGGGGGCGTTGATCCCCGGAATACCCTCCAGGTAGACTCCAGGTAGTAAGCCAGTATGTAAGTAGGTAAATAAGTCAACAAATATGTAAGTCATTATGTTAGTAGATAAACAGGAAGGTTAGCAAGTCTATACGTAAGTAGGTATATAAGTCAGTCACTAAGCAAGCGACTGTTTTAATTTAGGCTGTGAATCCATAACACACATTTACCATCATCTTGCGGACACAGACTTTTTGTACAACCAAAACAAGAAGGGCACATAATGTGGATTTACCGTAGTATTATAACCCAGTGAAGACCACAGCAACTCTCATAGAAATAAAGATGGTAATGATACTGAGAATAACGAACTTCGACTCACTTCCTGACCGTAGACCCCCGCAAGCCGCATATTTAAGTGTGACAAATACTCTTGCGGTCAGCCAGTTGGGGGAAAAGAAATTTCACTAATTGGAAGGTCGGAGGGCGACTGAAAGAGGACACCAGGGAGGTGGAACTATGAGGAAAAGTTAAGAAAAAAGGGATCGTAAAATGGGGACTGCTATCCTTCGGTAGTGTCATCCCGGAGGACTGATGATGCTGCTGCTCCACCAGCGGCGACCTCCGCCGTTAGAGACCCGGGAGGCCCGTGAAAAAAAAAAAAAGACAGATATAAAGGTGGGTCAGTAAGTAAATTTATTTAGGTACACGTACACATAAGTACAGTTAACGTACTTTGTGTGAATTACCCAGGATAACCCCCAAAAGTCAAAGTGACTTATTTTCATTGGGGTGAAAAGTACACGTAAGTATAATTGACGTACACAGTGTAAATTACCTAGAATAACCCTCCAAACAGTCAAGGTGACTTATTTACAGTGTGGTGAAGCTAATTAAGTACTTGATGCATCCAAGTGTATAGGAAAGCCATAATAAATGTTTTTATCACATGTTCTGTCCGGCCATGAACGGAAAACTAGGAGGGATGGGTTGTTAAAGAGAGAGAGAGAGAGAGAGAGAGAGAAAGAGAGAAAGAGAGAAAGAGAGAGAGAGAGAGAGAGAGAGAGAGGGAGAGAGAGAGAGAGAGAGAGAGAGAGAGAGAGAGAGAGAGAGAGAGAGAGGGAGGGAGGGAGGGAGGGAGGGAGGGAGGGCGGGAAAGCTTACAGCACTTCGCTGTATCTCGCATCTACTTGACAGTAGGGGTTACAAGATTCTGTACGAGGCACAAGTACGCTCACACCTTGAGTATGCTCCACTTTCTTGGTTTGCCTGCCCCCCCTCTCATCTGCGACTGCTTGACAGAGTAGAGAACAGAGCAAGACGTCTCATCTCTCGCCTGGACCCATCCTGGATAGATCTGTCATTTCAGCAGAGCCTTCAACATAGGAGGGATGTGGGTGGCCTTACTGTTATGTACAAGGCCAATATTATCAAAGTACCACAGTTGTATCCACTTCGAGGACAGCGTGAAGAAAGCTTCTATACCACAAGACGGGCAGAAAGCAGCAACTTCACTCTGGCTGTACCCTTCTCCAGAACATCACTCCATCTGAGATCCTACATACCCAGGATGACTCGAGTATGGAACACATTTGTACAACATAATGATGACAACGAGATAAAGTCAGTTGATCAAATGAAAATGCTGGCCCACAGATGGCTCCAACTTCATCCTGCTCCCTACTTGTATGATTCATAACAATAAAAATGCTTTCAAATGAGCTGATGTAGGTAACAGCTCTTAGCTTGTCAATATTTAGGAATCCTTAACCTGTAAATAGCTGGTCAATAAAGCTAGATGTCCTTAACCTAACCTTGTCAAACCCTGTGTAAGAGAGAGAGAGAGAGAGAGAGAGAGAGAGAGAGAGAGAGAGAGAGAGAGAGAGAGAGAGAGAGAGAGAGAGAGAGAGAGAGAGAGAGAGAGAGAGAGAGAGAGAGAGAGAGAGAGAATATGAGAATGAATACCGAGGGAGGGTGTGGGTGAGGCGCGGGGGGTAGATTACAGGGTCTGTTGTCACTCACTGCTCCGGCCGTCACCCGGACACCAGTCTTTACGAACACTCTACTGGCGAGAACCAGAGTGTCTTTAACTCAGTGGCGACTCCTCATTTAGGACGTAGGGAAGGAGGCGGGGGAAGAGGGAGACAGGAGGCGGGAAAGAAGGAAGGGGAAGGGAGAGGAAAGGGAAGAGGGACGAGGGGGGAAAGAGGCAGGGAAGAAATGAAAACTTGAGAAAGGGAATGGGAGGAAAGAACAAGAAAAGCGGGAGGAGGGAGAGAAAGAAGAAATAGTGCTAATAGTAACTTTTATAAAGTTCTTCTGTCCCCGCTCAGTTCTAGAGGCTACACAATAATAATAATAATAATAATAATAATAATAATAATAATAATAATAATAATTTTTACAAGTACATATACAAGGTATACAGACCACAGCTGACATCAATGACATACTACTATATAGAAAGCCACTTGTTATGCGGAGCATTTCGGGCAAATTAGGTCAGTTTTGTCCCAGATTTCCGACATTAACCTAACTCCGATAGATTTCGAAGAAACCATTGACAACATGGCCATGCACTCAGCCCCGGGCCCAGACTCGTGGAACTCTGTTTTCATTAAGAACTGCAAGAAACCCCTCTCGCGTGCCCTAAGTACACTATGGAGGAGGAGCTTGGACATGGGTGAAATTCCACAGTCACTTATAACAACGGATATTGCCCCACTCAATAAAGGTGGCAGCAAAGTATTAGCTAAGAACTATAGACCAATAGCTCTGACGTCCCACATCATAAAAATCTTTGAAAGAGTGCTAAGAAGCAGCATTGCAAATCACCTGGATTCCCAAAATCTGCACAATCCAGGGCAACATGGGTTCAGGGCAGGTCGCTCCTGCCTCTCACAACTACTGGATCACTATGATATGGCCTTGGATGCACTGGAAGAAAATCAGAATACAGATGTAATATACACAGACTTTGCAAAAGCATTTGACAAATGCGATCATGGCGTAATAGCCCATAAAATACGTGCTAAAGGAATAACTGGGAAAGTGGGGAGATGGATCTTCAACTTCCTAACAAATCGAACACAAAGAGTAGTGGTCAACAGAGTTAAATCGGAGGCTGCCATAGTGAAGAGCTCTGTTCCACAAGGCACAGTACTCGCCCCCATCTTCCTCATCCTCATATCAGACATAAACAGAGATGTACACCACAGCACCGTATCATCCTTTGCGGATGATACTAGGATCTGCATGAGGCTGTCATCTGCTGAGGACGCGGTTAACCTCCAAGAAGATATAAACAAAATTTTCCAGTGGGCAACGGTAAACAATATGATGTTCAATGAGGACAAATTCCAACTACTCCGTTATGGAAAACTGGAGGAGATAATAACTAGAACAGAGTATACTACAGACTCTGGCCATACAATAGAGCGGAAAAATAATGTAAGGGACCTGGGAGAAGTAATGTCTGAGGATCTCACTTTCAAGGACCACAACAGTGCCACGATCGCACGTGCAAAGAAAATAATAGGATGGATAATGAGAACGTTCAGAACGAGAGATGCCAAGCCAATGATGATCCTTTTCAAATCACTTGTTCTCTCTAGGCTGGAATACTGCTGTACATTAACATGGAGATGTTAATGTACAGCAGTATTCCAGCCTAGAGAGAACAAGTGATTTGAAAAGGATCATCATGGGCTTGGCATTTCTTGTTTTGAAAGTTTTCATTATCCATCCTATCATTTTCTTTGCACGTGCGATCGTGGCACTGTTGTGATCCTTGAAAGTGAGATCCTCAGACATTACTACTCCCAGGTCCCTTACATTATTTTTCCGCTCTATTGTATGGCCGGAGTCAGTAGTATACTCTGTTCTAGTTATTATCTCCTCCAGTTTTCCATAACGGAGTAGTTGGAATTTGTCCTCATTGAACATCATATTGTTTACCGTTGCCCACTGGAAAACTTTGTTTATATCTTCTTGGAGGTTAACCGCGTCCTCAGCAGATGACAGCCTCATGCAGATCCTAGTATCATCCGCAAAGGATGATACGGTGCTGTGGTGTATATCTCTGTTTATGTCTGATATGAGGATAAGGAATAAGATTGGAAAATCCTGGAAGGAATGGTCCCAAATCTGCACACAGAAATCACTCCCTACGAAAGTAAAAGACTGGGCAGGCGATGCAAAATGCCCCCAATAAAAAGTAGGGGCGCCATTGGTACACTAAGGGAAAACACCATAAGTGTCCGGGGCCCAAGACTGTTCAACAGCCTCCCATCAAGCATTAGGGGAATTGCCAATAAACCCCTGGCTGCCTTCAAGAGAGAGCTGGACAGATACCTAAAGTCAGTGTCGGAGCAGCCGGGCTGTGGCTCGTACGTTGGACTGCGTGCGGCCAGCAGCAACAGCCTAGTTGATCAGGCCCTGATCCATCGGGAGGCCTGGTCATGGACTGGGCCGCGGGGGCGTTGATCCCCAGAATAACCTCCAGGTAACCTCCAGGATGCGACCCACACCAGTCGACTAACACCCAGGTACCATTTTTGAACTGCTGGGTGAACAGGGACAGGGACAGCAGGTGTCTTTTGGAAACACGTCCGCAATGTTTTCCAGCCGTACCGGAGTAGATTCAAACCCCGGATCTCAGTGCGTGAGCTGAGTGCGTTAGCGATGGAGCTACGGGTCATCCTGGTAAACACCCTCATTACAACACTGACGACCACCACCACCTGGTGTACAAGAGTACAAACACACTTATTATAACAATGACGACCACCACCACCTGGTGTACAAGAGTACAAACACACTTATTATAACACTGACGACCACTACCACCTGGTGTACAAGAGTACAAACACACTTATTATAACACTGACGACCACCACCACCTGGTGTACAAGAGTACACACCCTCATTATTACAACACTGACGACCACCACCACCTGGTGTACAAGAGTACAAACACACTTATTATAACACTGACGACCACCACCACCTGGTGTACAAGAGTACACACATAATTATTACATCACTGACGACCACCACCACCTGGTGTACAAGAGTACACACACACTTATTACAACATTGACGACCACCACCACCTGGTGTACAAGAGTACACACATAATTATTACATCACTGACGACCACCACCACCTGGTGTACAAGAGTACACACCCTCATTATTACAAAACTGACGACCACCACCACCTGGTGTACAAGAGTACAAACACACTTATTATAACACTGACGACCACCACCACCTGGTGTACAAGAGTACACACCCTCATTATTACAACACTGACGACCACCACCAGGTGGTGAAATCGCAGCAGGTGAAATTGCAGATCTAGAGAGTGTACAGAGATCCTTTACTGCACGTATAAGTTCTGTCAAGCACCTTAACTACTGGGAACGCTTGGAAGCACTTGACTTGTACTCGTTGGAACGCAGGAGGGAGAGATATATCATAATCTACACTTGGAAAATCTTGGAAGGAATGGTCCCAAATCTGCACACAGAAATCACTCCCTACGAAAGTAAAAGACTGGGCAGGCGATGCAAAATGCCGCCAATAAAAAGTAGGGGCGCCATTGGTACACTAAGAGAAAACACCATAAGTGTCCGGGGCCCAAAACTGTTCAACAGCCTCCCATCAAGCATTAGGGGAATTGCCAATAAGCCCCTGGCTGCCTTCAAGAGAGAGCTGGACAGATACGTAAAGTCAGTGCCGGATCAGCCGGGCTGTGGCTCGTACGTTGGACTGCGTGCGGCCAGCAGTAACAGCCTAGTTGATCAGGCCCTGATCCATCGGGAGGCCTGGTCATGGACCGGGCCGCGGGGGCGTTGATCCCCGGAATAACCTCCAGGTAACCACCTGGTGTACAAGTACACACACTCATTACATCACTCACTACCTACTCATAGATATCTGGTCCCAGGTTGGTATATGAAGTTCAGAAACAACGCCAACTGGACGCTACCAGGAGCGGCAACTTGTTTAGGGTGGGTAGGATAGGCGTAAGAGGGAGGGGATAAATGTGAGGGAGAGGGACAGTTGTGAGGGGGAAGGGATAGAGGGATAGGTGTTAGGAGGAGGGATGTTAACAGAGGAGCGGTCAGGACCCCCCGTCGTCCAGTATGGGGTCACCAACACTGCCAGTGTGGATCATAACTCTGATGATGTTGCCTTCACGTCCACTGCTGCTGCTGCTGACGGAGACCTGTTATAAGCTAGTGAAGTCCAGTCTGAGATATCACTGACACTAAAAGGCGCACGCAAAAAAAGTTGTAGCAGGGAGAGGATGGTAGGTGGAGGTGAGTGAGGCTGGTCGCTCCACTGCTAGCCTCACTTGACCACAAGCACGCGGCCGCTACCTCCCTGTGCGGCCGCTACACTCCCTGTCGACCCCACCACACACCTACCTAGGTCTCTCTTGCCCAACTAAACAACTCATGAAGCTCCACTAAAGGATTCTAATGGAAGTAAGCCGCACTACTTGGCTTTCTTGAGTTGTCCTCGCACACTAACCCTCCAGGTTAATAATTCTAACGTAATTTTGTTCGCAACAATAAAACTCGATAACACTAAGGTCGCTCATAGTTCTCAGTGTCATTATTTTGAAGTATGATACGACTTAAACCTGATAAACGTACAAACACAGGAAAATATAAATGTAGAACAGATCTTCCGTACCTCTCGCAAATACTGGGCCACTACAACATCAGTCTGGACGTAGTGGTAGACAGGCAAAATGCTGACGTAATGTACACAACCTTTGCTATACCTGGAAGATTCTGGAGGGACTCGTCTCATGCCTACATATCGAAATCACTACACATGAAGCAAGAGGCTTGGTAAATAGTGCATGATAATTAATAAAAAGCAGAGAGGCAATGAATACACTAAGAGAGAGAGAACACAGTATGTGTAAAGGGATCACAGCACGTCTATGACCCTCCTTCATGCATGAGGAAATCACAAATTCTTGTTCTCAAGGAGAAACTTGATAAATTCCCCAGGTCAGTTCCTGATTAGCTGGACTGTGGTGCATACATTGACTGAGTGTGGAGGCCACGAACAGGCTAGCAACTAGGAGGCCTATTCAGGGACTGGGTCGCGAGGGCAGTGACTCACGGAACTCTACGGGTTATCGTCTTGCTGAAGACAATCTATTACAACACCGAAGAGACTACTCCACATTTTATTAATTTTCACCAGGCTCACATCCTGAGGGTCCGTGGTCCAATCCCCGGTACGGGTTTGAAAAATTGGACATTGTTTCCTCAAACTTGCTGCCCCGGTTCACCTAGCAGTAACTAGGTACCTGAGTGTTGGTGGACTGTTGTGGGTCGCATCCCAGGGAGTGTTAATACACCTTAAGCAGAGCTGGACTTTGAAATAATTGAGGTAGGATAACAGCTGTTAACCTGTAAACTCAACGGTGCTAAAAAGCAAGAAATTCTTAGCGTGACCCAAATAAGTCTTGTAGAGGTGCTGGGGAAGGCTGTAGAAGACTCAACTGTCTACCTGGAGGTTATTCCGGGGATCAACGCCCCCGCGGCCCGGTCCACGACCAGGCCTCCTGGTGGACCAGGGCCTAATCAACCAGGTTGTTACTGCTGGCCGCACGCAGTCCAACGTACGAGCCACAGCCCGGCTGATCCGGCACTGACTTTAGGTATCTCTCCAGCTCTCTCTTGAAGGCAGCCAGGGGTTTATTGGCAATTCCCCTTATGCTTGGTGGAGACTGTTGAACAGTCTTGGGCCCCGGACACTTATGGTGTTTTCTCTAAGTGTATCAATGGCACCCCTACCTTTAACTGGGGGTATTTTGCATCGCCTGCCCAGTCTTTTACTTTCGTAGGGAGTGATTTGTGTGTGCAAATTCGGGACCATTCCTTCCAGGATTTTCCAAGTGTAGATTATGATATATCTCTCCCTCCTGCGTTCCAACGAGTACAAGTCAAGTGCTTCCAAGCGTTCCCAGTAGTTAAGGTGCTTGACAGAACTTATACGTGCAGTAAAGGTTCTCTGTACACTCTCTAGATCTGCAATTTCACCTGCTTTGAATGGAGATGTTAACGTACAGCAGTATTCCAGCCTAGAGAGAACAAGTGATTTGAAAAGGATCATCATTGGCTTGGCATCTCTCCTTTTGAACGTTCTCATTATCCATCCTATCATCACTTGCGATCGTGGCACTGTTGTGATCCTTGAAAGTGAGATCTTCAGACATTACTACTCCCAGGTCCCTTACATTATTTTTCCGCTCTATTGTATGGCCAGAGTCTATAGTATACTCTGTTCTAGTTATTATCTCCTCCAGTTTTCCATAACGGAGTAGTTGGAATTTGTCCTCATTGAACATCATATTATAGGTAGTAGGTTCGCCGGTCTTGTGCCGGCTCGGGTCTTTTCCAGATGATGACCCGGCGCCAGAAGACTCAGCCACACCACTGAAGGCTCCACCGAGGGTCATCGTCACGTTAAACCCGCCAGAAGCAATGCTACAACAGACCAGTCTAAATTTGGTAAGTCCCTCAGGTCACTTCCTGAAGTTTTTAAACCATGATATAAAAATCTCACGAGCTTAAAAAACTAATTAAACAAAAATAAAATAAAAATATGACTCGTAGGAATAAAATAACATCGTTGCTTGACACAAGCTATGAGAGTGGTCAAGGACCGGACCGAGGGGGGCGCTGACCCCCGCAACACCCTCCAGGTAGACTTCAGGTAGACACTTCAAGTTTACCACATTGACAACTATCATTAATATTTACAGGTAAAAAAAGAGAGAGAGCAACAAGAGAAATGGTTTCTCCTCCTAGTCTCTCTCTCTAACTTCTGTGAAGTGAAAAAAGTATCGTGATCGTAAAAAAAGTGTGATGATCGTACACAAAAATATTATTATCGTCAGATTAAAAACCTCTTGTGAATGATTTATGTTATGTGAGGTTGTTAATCACCAGACTTGTGAATGTTACCGTCAGTGGTCAGGACTCCTGACGCAGGGCCAGGACTCCCGACGCAGGGGCCAGGCCTCCCGACGCAGGGGCCAGGCCTCCCGACGCAGGGGCCAGGCCTCCCGACGCAGGGGCCAGGCCTCCCGACGCAGGGGCAAGGCCTCCCGACGCAGGGGCCAGGCCTCCCGACGAAGGGGCCAGGCCTCCTGACCCAGGGGCCAGGCCTCCTGACCCAGGGGCCAGGCCTCCTGACCCAGGGGCCAGGCCTCCTGACCCAGGGGCGCACAATAAGCTAGCCACTTCGGTGGCAAAATATAATGTGACGAGTCAGGTGCGTGCTGCGGCAACATTGTATACGATACTGACGTTGTGGGTAACAGGTCAGTCACATTTCCCTGTCATATTTCATCACAGAGGGAGGGAGGGAGAATAAAACCAAGATGGAAGGAGAAACAGGGAGGCTTAGGGAGCAGGAATTGGGCGACTGATTACCTCCCACTACCAGTGGGGGGACTGATCACCTCAAAACTACTCTTGTTTCCAGTTGTGTGTTCGACTGAAGAAGCCTGTCGTGCAGGCAAATTGTTTCACCAATAAAGATACCCAAGGTGGAAGTGGGCACAGGGAAGGAGGAAGGGTTGGGGAAGGAGATTAGATTTTACCACCGAAGTGGCTGGATTATTGTACACGTCATATCCATCCTGTGGATGGCAGCACAAGAACATATGGATACACAAAAGGCCCAGGAACTAGGCCACAAAAGATGTTAACACGAGAACATCTGGATTTATATCTACAGTTCACTTATCTGTTACAAGCAAATTTAGGAAATTTGCTTAATATATCTGGTATCTTATTTTCATTAGTAAGATATCTTGACAAGTCACATAGGTTATGGTACTATCTTCATATTCCTCAATCAGTGGACAATTAAGTACACAGTGTTGAAGATAGTGACCATATGGCTGGCTACATACTTTGTATTTAGTTTGATTATCATCTGAGCACAGTGTTTCCTGGTGCCAGGCGAGGGGTTCACACGGTGTATCCTGGTGCCAGGCGAGGGGTTCACACGGTGTATCCTGGTACCAAGTGAGAGGTTCACACGGTGTATCCTGGTGCCAGGCGAGGGGTTCACACGGTGTATCCTGGTGCCAGGCGAGGGGTTCACACGGTGTATCCTGGTGCCAGGCGAGGGGTTCACACGGAGTATCCTGGTGCCAGGCGAGGGGTTCACACAGTGCATCCTGGTACCAGGCGAGGGGTTCACACAGTGCATCCTGGTACCAGGCGAGGGGTTCACACAGTGCATCCTGGTACCAGGCGAGGGGTTCACACGGTGTATCCTGAGACCAGGCGAGGGGTTCACACAGTGTATCCTGGTACTAGGCGAGGGGTTCACACAGTGAATCCTGGTACTAGGCGAGGGGTTCACACAGTGATTCCTGGTACGAGGCGAGGGGTTCACACAGTGTTTCCTGGTACTAGGCGAGGGGTTCACACAGTGCATCATGGTACCAGGCGAGGGGTTCATACGGTGTATCCTGGGACCAGGCGAGGGGTTCACACAGTGTATACTGGTACCAGGCAAGGGGTTCACACGGTATATCCTGGGACCAGGCGAGGGGTTCACACAGTGTATCCTGGTACTAGGCGAGGGGTTCACACAGTGTATCCTGGTACCAAGCGAGGGGCTCACACAGTATATCCTGATACTAGGCGAGGGGTTCACACGGTATATCCTGGTACTGGGCGAGGGGTTCACACAGTATATCCTGATACTAGGCGAGGGATTCACACAGTGTATCCTGGTACTAGGCGAGGGGTTCACACAGTGTATCCTGGTACTAGGCGAGGGGTTCACAGCGTATCCTGGTACCAGGCGAGGGGTTCACACAGTATATCCTGATACTAGGCGAGGGGTTCACATAGTGTATCCTGGTACTAGACGAGGGGTTCACACAGTGTATCTTGGTACTAGGCGAGGGATTCACACAGTGTATCCTGGTACCAGGCGAGGGGTTCACACAGTGTATCCTGGTACCAGGCGAGGGGTTCACACGGTGTATCCTGGAACTAGGAGAGGGGTTCACACGGTGTATCGTGGTACCAGGCGAGGGATTCACACGGTGTATCCTGGAACTAGGAGAGGGGTTCACACAGTGTATCCTGGTACTAGGCGAGGGGTTCACACGGTGTATCCTGGTACCAGGCGAGGGGTTCACACAGTATATACTAATACTAGGTGAGGGGTACATACAGTGTATCCTGGTACTAAGCGAGGGGTTCACACAGTGTATCCTGGTACCAGGCGAGGGGTTCACACGGTGTATCCTGGTGCCAGGCGAGGGGTTCACACGGAGTATCCTGGTGCCAGGCGAGGGGTTCACACAGTGCATCCTGGTACCAGGCGAGGGGTTCACACAGTGCATCCTGGTACCAGGCGAGGGGTTCACACAGTGCATCCTGGTACCAGGCGAGGGGTTCACACGGTGTATCCTGAGACCAGGCGAGGGGTTCACACAGTGTATCCTGGTACTAGGCGAGGGGTTCACACAGTGTATCCTGGTACTAGGCGAGGGGTTCACACAGTGTTTCCTGGTACTAGGCGAGGGGTTCACACAGTGTTTCCTGGTACTAGGCGAGGGGTTCACACAGTGCATCATGGTACCAGGCGAGGGGTTCATACGGTGTATCCTGGGACCAGGCGAGGGGTTCACACAGTGTATACTGGTACCAGGCAAGGGGTTCACACGGTATATCCTGGGACCAGGCGAGGGGTTCACACAGTGTATCCTGGTACTAGGCGAGGGGTTCACACAGTGTATCCTGGTACCAAGCGAGGGGCTCACACAGTATATCCTGATACTAGGCGAGGGGTTCACACGGTATATCCTGGTACTGGGCGAGGGGTTCACACAGTATATCCTGATACTAGGCGAGGGATTCACACAGTGTATCCTGGTACTAGGCGAGGGGTTCACACAGTGTATCCTGGTACTAGGCGAGGGGTTCACAGCGTATCCTGGTACCAGGCGAGGGGTTCACACAGTATATCCTGATACTAGGCGAGGGGTTCACATAGTGTATCCTGGTACTAGACGAGGGGTTCACACAGTGTATCTTGGTACTAGGCGAGGGATTCACACAGTGTATCCTGGTACCAGGCGAGGGGTTCACACAGTGTATCCTGGTACCAGGCGAGGGGTTCACACGGTGTATCCTGGAACTAGGAGAGGGGTTCACACGGTGTATCGTGGTACCAGGCGAGGGATTCACACGGTGTATCCTGGAACTAGGAGAGGGGTTCACACAGTGTATCCTGGTACTAGGCGAGGGGTTCACACGGTGTATCCTGGTACCAGGCGAGGGGTTCACACAGTATATACTAATACTAGGTGAGGGGTACATACAGTGTATCCTGGTACTAAGCGAGGGGTTCACACAGTGTATCCTGGTACCAGGCGAGGGGTTCACACAGTGTATCCTGGTACCAGGCGAGGGGTTCACACATTGTATCCTGGTACCAGGCGAGGGGTTCACACAGTGTATCCTGGTACCAGGCGAGGGGTTCACACGGTGTATCCTGATACCAGGCAAGGGGTTCACACGGTGTATCCTGGTACTAAGCGAGGGGTTCACACGGTGTATCCTGGTACTAGGCGAGGGGTTCACACGGTGTATCCTGGTACTAGGCGAGGGGTTCACACAGTGTATCCTGGTACCAGGCGAGGGGCTCACACAGTATATCCTGATACTAGGCGAGGGGTTCACACGGTATATCCTGGTACTGGGCGAGGGGTTCACACAGTATATCCTGATACTAGGCGAGGGATTCATAGTGTATCCTGGTACTAGGCGAGGGGGTTCACACAGTGTATCCTGGTACTAGGCGAGGGGTTCACAGTGTATCCTGGTACCAGGCGAGGGGTTCACACAGTATATCCTGATACTAGGCGAGGGGTTCATATAGTGTATCCTGGTACTAGGCGAGGGGTTCACACAGTGTATCCTGGTACTAGGCGAGGGATTCACACAGTGTATCCTGGTACCAGGCGAGGGGTTCACACAGTGTATCCTGGTACCAGGCGAGGGGTTCACACGGTGTATCCTGGAACTAGGCGAGGGGTTCACACAGTGTATCCTGGTACCAGGCGAGGGGTTCACACGGTGTATCCTGGTACCAGGCAAGGGGTTCACACGGTGTATCCTGGTACTAGGCGAGGGGTTCACACAGTGTATCCTGGTACCAGGCGAGGGGTTCACACGGTGTATCCTTGTACCAGGCGAGGGGTTCACACAGTGTATCCTGGTACTAGGCGAGGGGTTCACACAGTGTATCCTGGTACCAGGCGAGGGGTTCACACAGTATATACTGATACTAGGTGAGGGGTACACACAGTGTATCCTGGTACTAAGCGAGGGGTTAACACAGTGTATCCTGGTACCAGGCGAGGGGTTCACACAGTGTATCCTGGTACCAGGCGAGGGGTTCACACGGTGTATCCTGATACCAGGCAAGGGGTTCACACGGTGTATCCTGGTACTAGGCGAGGGGTTCACACGGTGTATCCTGGTACTAGGCGAGGGGTTCACACGGTGTATCCTGGTACCAGGCGAGGGGTTCACACGGTGTATCCTTGTACCAGGCGAGGGGTTCACACAGTGTATCCTGGTACTAGGCGAGGGGTTCACACAGTGTATCCTGGTAACAGGCGAGGGGTTCACACAGTGTATCCTGGTACCAGGCGAGGGGTTCACACGGTGTATCCTGGTACTAGGCGAGGGGTTCACACAGTGTATCCTGGTACTAGGCGAGGGGTTCACACAGTGTATCCTGGTACTAGGCGAGGGGTTCACACTGTGTATCCAGGTACTAGGCGAGAGGTTCACACGGTATATCCTGGTACTACGGGAGGGGTTCACACAGTGTATCCTGGTACTAGACGAGGGGTTCACACAGTGTATCCTGGTACTAGGCGAGGGGTTCATACAGTGTATCCTGGTACTAGGCGAGGGGTTCACACAGTGTATCCTGGTACTAGGCGAGGGGTTCACACAGTGTATCCTGGTACCAGGCGAGGGGTTCACACAGTGTATCCTGGTACTAGGCGAGGGGTTCACACGGTGTATCCTGGTACTAGGCGAGGGGTTCACACAGTGTATCCTGGTACCAGGAGAGGGGTTCACACGGTGTATCCTGGTACTAGGCGAGGGGTTCACACAGTGTATCCTGGTACTAGGCGAGGGGTTCACACAGTGTATCCTGGTACTAGGCGAGGGGTTCACACTGTGTATCCAGGTACTAGGCGAGAGGTTCACACGGTATATCCTGGTACTACGGGAGGGGTTCACACAGTGTATCCTGGTACTAGACGAGGGGTTCACACAGTGTATCCTGGTACTAGGCGAGGGGTTCATACAGTGTATCCTGGTACTAGGCGAGGGGTTCACACAGTGTATCCTGGTGCTAGGCGAGGGGTTCACACAGTGTATCCTGGTACTAGGCGAGGGGTTCACACAGTGTATCCTGGTACTAGGCGAGGGGTTCACACAGTGTATCCTGGTAATAGGCGAGGGGTTAACAGAGAGAGAGAGAGAGAGAGAGAGAGAGAGAGAGAGAGAGAGAGAGAGATGAAGAAGAGGGATAAAGGGATGGAGGCTGGATGAAAAGGAGAGAGAAGGAATTAGGAAGGGAGGGAAGAGTGGACGGAGAGAGAGGGAGGAAGAGGACTGTAGGAGGGTGAGAAGAAAAGGATGGATGGAGGGAGGAAAAAGTGGACGGAAAGGAAAGAGGGAAGGTGGAAGGGAGGGAGGGAAGGAGAGAGAGAGAGGGGGGGGTGGGGGAGGGGGAGGGGGGGGGAGGGGGGGAGATCATTATAAACCAATTACAATAATTATTATTGATCAAGAAGACCTAAAACAGCTGATGTGAGTTATATTGTTTAAAATTACTGAGAGAGAGAGAGAGAGAGAGAGAGAGAGAGAGAGAGAGAGAGAGAGAGAGAGAGCTACCTGGAGGGTACTCCGGGGGTCAACGCCCCCGCCGCCCGGTTCTTAACCAGGCCTCTCGGTGGGTCAGGGCCTGATCAACCAGGTTGTTGTAAAGTAAAAGGACACAAGTGCAACTAATGTGACATTTTTATTGTGGCAACGTTTCGCTCTCCAGGAACTTTGTCAAGCCGTTACCCTGGAGAGCGAAACGTTGCCACAATAAAAATGTTACATTAGTTGCACTTGTGTCCTTTTACTTTACATATTGTCGGTAATTCTACCAACATTATTACAACCAGGCTGTTACTGCTGGCCGCACGTAGTACAAAGTACGAACCACAGCCTGGCTGATCCGGCACTGACTTTGAGTATCTGTCCAGCTCCCTCTTGAAGGCAGCCAGGGGCCTATTGGTAATTTCCCTTATGCATGGTGGGAGGCTGTTGAACAGTCTTGGACCCCGGACACTTATGGTGTTTTCTCTTAGTGTACTAATGGCGCCCCTACTTTTCAATGGGGATATGTTGCACCTTCTGTCCAGTCTTTTACTTTCGTAAGGACTGATCTGTGAGCAGATTTGGGACCAGACCCTCTACGATTTTCCAGGTGCAGATTATAATATATCTCTCTCGCCTGCGCTCCAGTGAGTACAAGTCAAGTGCTTCCAAGCGTTCCCAGTAGTTTAAGGTGCTTGACAGAACTTATACGTGCAGTAAAGGATCTCTGTACACTCTCTAGATCTGCGATTTCACCTGCTTTGAATGGAGATGTTAATGTACAGCAGTATTCCAGCCTAGAGAGAACAAGTGATTTGAAAAGGATCATCATGGGCTTGGCATCTCTCGTTTTGAATGTTCTCATTATCCATCCTATCAGTTTCCTCGCAGATGTGATAGTGGCATTGTTGTGGTCCTTGAAGGTGAGATCCTCAGACATTACCGCTCCCAGGTCCTTCACATTACTTTTCCGCTCTATTGTGTGATTAGAGTTTGTAGTATACTCAGTCCTAGTTATTATTTCCTCCAGTGTTCCATAACGGAGTAGATGGAATATGTCGTTAATGAACATCATATTGGTCTCTGTTGCACTTTGCAAAACTTGGTTTATATCTCCTTAGAGACTAAACAAATGAGTTTTTTTTACCCAGTTAAGAACATAATGACTAATATTTGTTTTTATTTAATGTCTGGTCACACACACACACACACACACACACACACAGACGAGGGTCAGTCCTAGGTCCGCTGCTGTTTTGTCTATATGTGGATGATATGACGAAAGGATAGAGTCAGAAGTGTCCCTGTTTGTAGACGTTGTGAAGCTTATGAGGATAATACAAGCAGAAGAGGATTAGGTCAGCCTAGAAGGGGATCTGGACAGGCTGTAAGCTTGGTTTGAAAAATGGCTCCTGGAGTTTAACTCCAGCAAGTGCAAAGTCATTAAAATTGAAGGAGGATAAAGGATACTGCAGACGGAGTACAGCCTAAGAGGTCAAAGGCTGCAAAACTCACTCACGGAAAAGGATCTTGGGGTGAGCATCATACCAAGCATATCTTGAGGAGCACATCGGACAAATAACTGCTGCAGCATATGGATGCCTGGCAAACCTGAGAATAACGTATTGATGTCTAAGTAAGGAATCATTCACGACACTGTACCCCGTGTACGTCAGGCCCGTACTGGAGTACGCAGCACTAGTATGGAACCCACACCTGGGCAAACACGTCATAGAAACTAGAGAAAGTGCAAAGGTTTGCAACAAGACTAGTCCCGGAACTGAGGGGTTTGTCCTACGAGGAGAGGTTAAGGGAACGCAACTTGGCAACACTGGAGGACAGGAGGTATAGGTGGAACATGATAACAACATATAAAATACTGTGGATAAGGACAGAATGTTTAAGAGATGTGACACAGCAACAAGGAGTCACAACTGGAAATTAAAAACTCAGATGAGTCACAGGGATGTTAGGAAGTATTCCTTCAGTCACAAAGTTGTCAAGAAATGGAACAATCTGGAAAGTGATGTAGTGGAGGCAGGATCCATACGTAGTTTTAAGAAGAGGTACGATAAAGCTCGCGGAGCAGGGAGAGAGTAACCTAGTAGCGACCAGTGAAGAACCGGGGTCAGGAGCTCTGAATCGACCACTGCAACAACAATTAGGTGAATACACACACACACACACACACACACACACACACACACACACACTCACATACACACACACACACACACACACACACATACACACACACACAAACACACACACACACACACACACACACACACACACACACACACACACACACACACACACACACACACACATACACACACACACAAACACACACACACAAACACACACACACACACACACACACACACACACACACACACAGAGGCGCTATGTGTACCCCTAACAACAATATTCAATACATCTATCGAAACAGGGAGATTGCCTGAGGCATGGAAGACAGCAAATGTAGTCCCAATCTTTAAAAAAGGAGACAGACATGAAGCATTAAACTACAGACCAGTGTCACTGACATGTATAGTATGCAAAATCATGGAGAAGATTATCAGGAGAAGAGTGGTGGAACACCTAGAAAGGAATGATCTCATCAACAGCAGCCAACATGGTTTCAGGGTGATGAATGGTTTGAAAAACCGACATGTTGAAGATTGAGACACTTATGCAGCATATGGGAATCTTTATTCAGGAAACGTTTCGCCACACAGTGGCTTCATCAGTCCAATACAAAGAGGAAGGCGTAAGGAGAGGAGGAGAATGAGGTAATCAGTCCCTCAACCTGGAGTCGATGTGTTCAGTCCATCAATCTTGTAGAATGTACAGCATAGGGCCGTAGACGTGGCTTATATACTGTAGTGAGGTGACGTGAAGCAGGTGGAGGCGGGGTCATAGTGGTACCATCCACCTGCTTCACATCACCTCACTACAGTATATAAGCCACGTCTACGGCCCTATGCTGTACATTCTACAAGATTGATGGACTGAACACATCGACTCCAGGTTGAGGGACTGATTACCTCATTCTCCTCCTCTCCTTACGCCTTCCTCTTTGTATTGGACTGATGAAGCCACTGTGTGGCGAAACGTTTCCTGAATAAAGATTCCCATATGCTGCATAAGTGTCTCAATCTTCAACATGGTTTCAGGGACGGGAAATCCTGTGTCACAAACCTACTGGAGTTCTATGACATAGTGACAGCAGTAAGACAAAAGAGAGAGAGGGGTGGGTGGATTGCATATTCTTGGACTGCAAGAAGGCGTTTGACACAGTTCCACACAAGAGATTGGTGCAAAAACTGGAGGACCAAGCAGGGATAACAGGGAAGGCACTACAATGGATCAGGGAATACTTGTCGGGAAGACAGCAGCGAGTCATGGTACGTGGCGAGGTGTCAGAGTGGGCACCTGTGACCAGCGGGGTCCCACAGGGGTCAGTCCTAGGACCAGTGCTGTTTCTGGTATTTGTGAACGACATGACGGAAGGAATAGACTCTGAGGTGTCCCTGTTTGCAGATGACGTGAAGTTGATGAGAAGAATTCACTCGATCGAAGACCAGGCAGAACTACAAAGGGATCTGGACAGGCTGCAGACCTGGTCCAGCAATTGGCTCCTGGAGTTCAATCCCACCAAGTGCAAAGTCATGAAGATTGGGGAAGGGCAAAGAAGACCGCAGACGGAGTACAGTCTAGGGGGCCAGAGACTACAAACCTCACTCAAGGAAAAAGATCTTGGGGTGAGTATAACACCAGGCACATCTCCTGAAGCGCACATCAATCAAATAACTGCTGCAGCATATGGGCGCCTAGCAAACCTCAGAACAGCATTCCGACATCTTAATAAGGAATCGTTCAGGACCCTGTACACCGTGTACGTTAGGCCCATATTGGAGAATGCGGCACCAGTTTGGAACCCACACCTAGCCAAGCACGTGAAGAAACTAGAGAAAGTGCAAAGGTTTGCAACAAGACTAGTCCCAGAGCTAAGAGGTATGTCCTACGAGGAGAGGTTAAAGGAAATCAACCTGACGACACTGGAGGAAAGGAGAGATAGGGGGGACATGATAACGACATACAAAATACTGAGAGGAATTGACAAGGTGGACAAAGACAGGATGTT
>NC_091314.1:10841659-10884159 GCF_038502225.1 Cherax quadricarinatus
ACTGCAGTGTAACACAGTGGAGCACTGCAGTGTAACACAGTGGAGCACTGCAGTATAACACAGTGGAGCACTACAGCGTAACACAGTGGAGCACTGCAGTGTAACACAGTGGAGCACTGCAGTGTAACACAGTGGAGCACTGCAGTGTAACACAGTGGAGCACTGCAGTGTAACACAGTGGAGCACTGCAGTGTAACAGTGGAGCATTGCAACATAACACAGTGGAGCACTGCAGTGTAACACAGTGGAGCACTGCAGTGTAACACAGTGGAGCACTGCAGTGTAACACAGTGGAGCACTGCAGTGTAACACAGTGGAGCACTGCAGTGTAACACAGTGGAGCACTGCAGTGTAACACAGTGGAGCACTGCAGTGTAACACAGTGGAGCACTGCAGTGTAACACAGTGGAGCACTGCAGTGTAACACAGTGGAGCACTGCATTGTAACACAGTGGAGCACTGCAGTGTAACACAGTGGAGCACTGCAGTGTAACACAGTGGAGCACTGCAGTGTAACACAGTGGAGCACTGCAGTGTAACACAGTGGAGCACTGCAGTGTAACACAGTGGAGCACTGCAGTGTAACACAGTGGAGCACTGCAGTGTAACACAGTGGAGCACTGCATTGTAACACAGTGGAGCACTGCAGTGTAACACAGTGGAGCACTGCAGTGTAACACAGTGGAGCACTGCAGTGTAACACAGTGGAGCACTGCATTGTAACACAGTGGAGCACTGCAGTGTAACACAGTGGAGCACTGCAGTGTAACACAGGGGAGCACTGCAGTGTAACAGTGGAGCATTGCAACATAACACAGTGGAGCACCTCAACTTAACACAGAGGAGCACCGCAACTTAACACAGTGGAGCACCTCAACTTAACACAGTGGAGCATCTCAACTTAACACAGAGGAGCACCACAACTTAACACAGTGGAGCACTGTCACTTAACACACTGGAGCACCGCAACTTAACACAGTGGAGCACCTCAACTTAACGCACTGGAGCACCGCAACTTAACACAGTGGACCACCGCAACTTAACACAGTGGAGCACTGTAATTTAACACAGTGGAGCACCGCAACTTAACACAGTGGAGCACCTCAACTTAACATAGTGGAGCACCGCAACTTAACACAGTGGAGCACTTCAACTTAACACAGTGGAACACTGCAATTTAACTCAGTAGAGCACCGCAACTTAACACAGAGGAGCACCGCAACATAACACTGAGGAGCATTGCAACTTAATACAGTGGAGCATCGCAACTTAGCACAGTGGAACACCGAAACTTAACACAGTGGAGCACTGCAACTTAACATAGTGGAGCACTGCAACTTAACACAGAGGAGCACCGCAACTTAACACAGTGGAACACTGCAACTTAATACAGTGGAGCATCGCAACTTAACACAGATGAACACAGAAACTTAACACAGTGGAACACCGGAACTTAACACAGTGCAGCACCGCACCTTAACACGTAGGAGTACCGCAACTTAACACAGTGGAGCACTGTAACTTAACACAGTGGAGCACTGTAACTTAACACAGTGGAGTACTGCAACTTAGCACAGTGGAGCACTGTAACTTAACACAGTGGAGCACTGTAACTTAACACAGTGGAGTACTGCAACTTAGCACAGTGGAGCACTGTAACTTAACACAGTGGAGCACTGCAACTTAACACAGTGGAGCACTGTAACTTAACACAGTGGAGCACTGCAACTTAGCACAGTGGAGCACTGTAACTTAACACAGTGGAGCACTACAACTTAACACAGCTAAGGCATTGAACTCCTTCTATCAAACCTAAGGCATTGAACACCTTCTATCAAGCCTAAGGCATTGAACACCTTCTATCAAGCCTAAGGCATTGAACACCTTCTATCAAGGCTAAGGCATTGAACTCCTTCTATCAAACCTAAGGCATTGAACACCTTCTATCAAAGCTAAGCCATTGAACACCTTCGATCATGGTAAAAGACTGAACACTGTCTATCAAGGTTAGGATGATTCAGATGTTTCTCCAGCCAGAGGAATTTTGTTCTTCAATACTTGATGATATAATTGTGAGGTAACAAGAAGGAGGTTGTGAGGTAACAAGAAGGAGGTTGTGAGGTTACAAGAACGAGGTTGTGAGGTAACAAGAACGAGGTTGTGAGGTAACAAGAACGAGGTTGTGAGGTTACAAGAACGAGGTTGTGAGGTAACAAGAACGAGGTTGTGAGGTAACAAGAAGGAGGTTGTGAGGTAACAAGGAGGTTGTGAGGCAACAAGAAGGAGGTTGTGAGGCAACAAGAAGAAGGTTGTGAGGTAACAAGAAGGAGGTTATGAGGCAACAAGGAGGTTGTGAGGCAACAAGAAGGAGGTTGTGAGGTAACAAGGAGGTTGTGAGGTAACAAGAAGGAGGTTATGAGGTAACAAGAACGAGGTTGTGAGGTAACAAGAAGGAGGTTGTGAGGTAACAAGAAGGAGGTTGTGAGGCAGGTGTTTATCAAATGGTGACTGGTCACTGTCTCCAAGGAGACTCGTTGTCTGTACATGAGTGAGGTGGTACACCACCATGGTTGGGACAGTGATGTAGATGGTGACCGGGTGAATCTACTGCAGTACAATACACAAATCACCCGCACATAGGAGAGCGAGGAGCTTACGACGATGTTTCGGTTCGACTTGGACCATTTACAAAGTCCAAGTCGGACCGAAACGTCGTTGTAGGCTCCTCTCGCCTATGTTCGGGTTGTTTGTATATTGTCCCAGTCACGGTATTGTGTCTGTCCGTTTTTTCTGCAATACAAATAACTGGTGTAATAGTTAACTACGATCGTCGCAGACGCTCTGTAGTACGGACGCGTTACGTTAACTACGATCGTCGCAGACGTTCTGTAGTACGGACGCGTTACGTTAACTACGATCGTCGCAGACGCTCTGTAGTACGGACGCGTTACGTTAACTACGATCGTCGCAGACGCTCTGTAGTACGGACGCGTTACGTTAAACTACGATCGTCGCAGACGCTCTGTAGTACGGACGCGTTACGTTTATTGTGTTGACACAGTATCTTCGGTCGTGTGTGCACCGTACCGTTGTGTACCGTACCATGGTGTGTGTGCACCGTACCGCGGTGTACCGTACCATGGTGTGTGTGTACCGTACCATGGTGTGTGTGTGTACCGTACCATGGTGTGTGTGTGTGTACCGTACCATGGTGTGTGTGTGTACCGTACCATGGTGTGTGTGTACCGTACCATGGTGTGTGTGTACCGTACCATGGTGTGTGTGTACCGTATCATGGTGTGTGTGTACCGTACCATGGTGTGTGTGTGTACCGTACCATGGTGTGTGTGTACCTCGGTGCGGGTCATCTCAAACTCAACGATATTGTCTGTTACCTCCCCCAGGGAGCTCACATACGCAAGAACATAAGAAAGAACGGGCACTACAGCAGGCCTACTGTCCCGTTCTAGGCAGGGGAGTAGCGGAGGTGGTGGTGCTGCAGGTGCTATGGTGCCCCGTAGCTCAATCGCTAGTGTACTCAACTCACACGCTGAGGTCCGGAGTTCGAATCTCCGGTACGGCTGGAAAACATTAGGGACGTGTTTACATAAGACACCTGCTGTCCCTGTTCACCCATCAGTGTGAAACAGGTACCTGGGTGTTAGTTCACTGGTGTGGGTCGCATCCTGGGACAAAACTAACCTAATTTGCCCGAAATGCTCTGCAAAACAAGCGACTTTCTATGTAGTAGTATGTCATTAATGTCAGCTAGGACTGTATACCTTGTACATGTACTTGTAGAAATAAATAAATTACTAAATAACCACGGCTGCGTCTCTGGTTAATTGGTTAGTTAGTTTCTAAGGTCCGGTATTCTCGTTGGTATGTGATTCTCGGGTTTCAAAATCTTGGCTCCATCGCTGCCACCCCCCTCATATCCCCCCAACCCTTTCCCTGGCGCGGAGGCCGCAGCTTTAGCTCCTGGGTAACGCAGGAGGATCTGAGGAGATCTGCGCAACAGAAGTAGCATATAGTGTGGATACAAGGTCAGGTACTGCAGTTGGAGGCGAGGGTTACCTGCTGACCGGCCAGGATGAGTCTGATCACAACATCTCAAAGACAAATCTGCCAGATTTTTGTCGGGGAGAAAAACCTCCTCGCGGGCGAAACGCCTTTTTCGTAAACATTCCAGTACTGTTGCTCTCACACGTTTCCACACTGGTACTAATGTATAGTGTGTGTATGGAGGGGGGGGGGAGCCCGGCAGGCAACATCAGAGGTCGAATTAGACACGTGTGCAACATCTGGGTATATTTATTTGTAGACGTTCCGCCATCCAGTGACTTTATTGATACAATAAAAGGACATAATAGGAAGACTGTAGAACTCTATATAAAAGATGAGGTAATGAGTCCCTCAGTCTTGGAGTTAGTGAAGATCACCGTAGTCTTAAGGAATCTGGAGACTCCGGAGAGTCTTGAAGACTACGGTACTCTCCACCAACTCCAAGGCTGAGGGACCGATTACCTCACCTTTTGTATACAGTTCTGAAGTCTTCCCATCATGTCCGTGACGCTGTGTTGATACAGCCACTGGAGGACGAAACGTCTACAATATAGATACCCAGATGTTGCACACACGTCTAATTCTTCAATAATTACAGAGGTGACAAGAGGCAAGTCTACCATGCCAGTGGTGACACCTGAACCACTCACCACATAACTAACACCAGCGTCACTTGAACATAACTAACACCAGCGTCACCTGAACATAACTAACACCAGCGTCACTTGAACATAAATAACACCAGCGTCACCTAAACATAACTAACACCAGCGTCACTTGAACATAACTAACACCAGCGTCACCTGAACATAACTAACACCAGCGTCACTTGAACATAACTAACACCAGCGCCACCTGAACATAACTAACACCAGCGTCGCTTGAACATAAATAACACCAGCGTCACCTAAACATAACTAACACCAGCGTCACCTGAACATAACTAACACCAGCGTCACCTGAACATAACTAACACCAGCGTCACCTGAACATAAATAACACCAGCGTCACCTAAACATAACTAACACCAGCGTCACCTGAACATAACTAACACCAGCGTCACCTGAACATAACTAACACCAGCGTCACCTGAACATAAATAACACCAGCGTCACCTAAACATAATTAACACCAGCGTCACCTGAACATAACTAACACCAGCGTCACTTGAACATAACTAACACCAGCGTCACCTGAACATAACTAACACCAGCGTCACCTGAACATAACTAACACTAGCGTCACTTGAACATAACTAACACCAGCGTCGCTTGAACATAAATAACACCAGCGTCACTTGAACATAACTAACACCAGCGTCACCTGAACATAACTAACACCAGCGTCACCTGAACTTAACTAACACCAGCGTCACTTGAACATAACTAACACCAGCGTCACTTGAACATAAATAACACCAGCGTCACTTGAACATAACTAACACCAGCGTCACCTGAACTTAACTAACACCAGCGTCACTTGAACATAAATAACACCAGCGTCACTTGAACATAACTAACACCAGCGTCACTTGAACATAAATAACACCAGCGTCACCTGAACATAACTAACACCAGCGTCACTTGAACATAAATAACACCAGCGTCACTTGAACATGACTAACACCAGCGTCACCTGAACATAACTAACACCAGCGTCACCTGAACATAACTAACACCAGCGTCACCTGAACATAACTAACACCAGCGTCACCTGAACATAACTAACACCAGCGTCACCTGAACATAACTAACACCAGCGTCGCCTGAACATAACTAACACCAGCGTCACCTGAACATAACTAACACCAGCGTCACTTGAACATAACTAACACCAGCGTCACTTGAACATAACTAACACCAGCGTCACCTGAACATAACTAACACCAGCGTCACCTAAACATAACTAACACCAGCGTCACCTGATAGTTCTACCAGAATATCAAGCAATAGCACGTCCCCCCTTCCTCAATTTAAACCGCATCTAAGTTATTTCAATAAGAAATTCTCAGCCAGTTTTTGAGAGGTCACTGGTCTGGGACCGAGGTGCCAGGTGGGTCCCGAGGCCACCTATTTCCAGCACATGAAATCGTGATCCCCCAAACTGTCTCACATTCTTCACCTACAACAACACAGCAGGTTACCACACACCGATAATATTTGTTGCTATCTAAATTAAGTGTTTAGAAAATACAGGAAGAGAATGACATGTTGAACATTATGCTTATGGCTCACTGGTGTGCCCGGGCTGGGGAGAAACATGGCTTCTAAACAAGGCAGCCCAGCTTTTGAGGCATCTGTGGCCGAGTGGTCTAGAGCGTCACTTGGGGAACCTTGCCAGACGCCCCTGACATGATTTCGAATCCTGGTGACTGCGATCTCTCTCTCTTTACCTATATATATGTGTATATATATATAATTATTGTACCCACGGAACAAGTGGTATTGATTAATAACAGCACTGCACTAGCCAAGAAGTCGAACCCATGCTATTTTGGCCCGCCTCATGGTGAGAGAAAACGCATGACGCTTTAGACCTCTAGAACACACAATCCTTAACAATGGTGCATCCAGCCAAGCTAGATGTTGTACCCACCATCGATGGACGTACGGTGGTGTGGACGCCTCTGAGCTGATTTCATTCTGTTCCCATATGTGTCCTAGCTCAACAAGCAATATATCGTTAAGGATTGTGTGGTCTAGTGGTTATATATATATATATATATATATATATATATATATATATATATATATATATATATATATATATATATATATATATATATATATATATATATATGTCGTGCCGAATATGTAAAACTGGTCAATTAGCAAGAACTCATTTAAAATTAAGTTCTTTCTGAAATTTTCTCTTATACGTTTAAAGATATATTTTTTCATTAATGTTAATGTAAAAAATTTTAATTTTGCACCAAAAGAATCTTAGAAAACTTACCTAACCTTATTATAACAAGAGCAATTTATTTTAGCATAACCCAACTAAATATATTTTAGATTTGTTTACAGTAATTTAATACTAAACAAACACAGTGAAATATATTTTTATCGTTAGGTTCAGAATGATTTTGGCGAAATTATTGCATACACAAATTTTCGCTTGTCCTATATGGCAAGATGAACGTTGCTATTTAAGCCAAGATCGCAAGTTCTGCCTATTCGGCACGACTTTATATATATATATATATATATATGATAATGAAATCGACTCGTTTACTGGAGTTTACCCGATATCAAGTGACCCGGGTTGTGATCCCTTCCAATTGTCTCTCGGTTGTGACTTGCTGATGGTTCAGGAACTGACCGGAACGTCGTTTAAAATTTCCTTAACAAGGTGTGAGTCCGTTTTGAACCCTTACAACCAAGAGGCTCTGAAACTGGTCACCTTGAACCTTCCTGATACTGCCAACAACGATTGTTTTGTTTGTTGTTTTTTGCAAAATATGGAAAATATACTGAAATGCATATTTCTTAAACACACACACTAGTGCAGAGGCGGCGCCAGGAGCTATGAATCAACCCCCCTGCAACCACAATTAGGTGAGTACAAATAGGTGACTACACACACATATGAATGTTAATTTAAATCCTGTAACGATGACTATACACGAGTGAGTCGGCGCTGTGTCCCACCGGGGGTAGACAGACTTCAAACTCACAAGAATCAGGTGGTCTTCAAGGTGGCACAGAGGCGAAAACTATGTCCTTAATTAACCACCTGTAGTTGAAAGACCTTTGAATATTATTAATGGAAGAGAATAGATTTTAAATCAGGCCCGGTGGCCTGGTGGCTAAAGCTCCCGCTTCACACACGGAGGGCCCGGGTTCGATTCCCGGCGGGTGGAAACATTCGACACGTTTCCTTACACCTGTTGTCCTGTTCACCTAGCAGCAAATAGGTACCTGGGTGTTAGTCGACTGGTGTGGGTCGCATCCTGGGGGACAAGATTAAGGACCCCAATGGAAATAAGTTAGACAGTCCTCGATGACGCACTGACTTTCTTGGGTTATCCTGGGTGGCTAACCCTCCGGGGTTAAAAATCCGAACGAAATCTTATCTTATCTTATCTTACCATAGTTTTTAAAGGGGTGGAGGGGTAAGCCAGTGGAAGGCCTCGGTTAGTTGACCAAAAGCTTCAGCTGCGGGTCATCAATATGGCCAAGACCCGCGTCAGGAAACACCTGTCCTGTTTCCTGACGAACGTTATACATACATACGAAGACCTTAGGAGTTAGAAGGAACAAGTTAGTACTGATAGAACAACATGAGCGTTAAGAGAGAGAGAGAGAGAGAGAGAGAGAGAGAGAGAGAGAGAGAGAGAGAGAGAGAGAGAGAGAGAGAGAGAGAGAGAGAGAGAGAGAGAGAGAATCTTCTCACAGAGCGCCGGGGCAAAGAAGCTAATTTTAATTGAGAGTTCCGTGAGTGGTTGCCATGAATGCACTCGAGGTATGACGACCCTGGCTATAATGGCGCGAGATAGCGCAGTGTAGCGCAGTGTTGTGCGGCTCTTCTAGACTCAGTGGTCAAGCCATAACCTACCCTCCCCCCCCTCCCCCCACCCATCACTACCCACCTGTACACCGCTATCCACCTTTGTTAATAATAACAATAATAATAATAATAATAATAATAATAATAATAATAATAATAATAATAATAATTAAAAGAAGAAGAAGAAGAAGAAGAAGAAGAAGAAGAAGAAGAAGAAGAAGAAGAAGAAGAAGAAGAAGAAGAAGAAGAAGAAGAAGAAGAAGAAGAAGAAGAAGAAGAAGAAGAAGAGGATAAAAACAGAGAGGATGACACTGTTATCCCCAGTATGGAGAATCCTTCTTACAGACTCAATGCTGGCGCAGATTTAACATTAGCGCAACAACGGATTCAAATCGGAGAAATCTGATTTAAAAAATAGCAAATATAGATAGTGCGAGCCTTGACACTATGAGAAAACACAATAAGTGTCGGGGGCCCAAGACTGTTCAACAGCCTCCCAACAGCCATAAGGGGAATTACCAACAGACCCGCTGGTTGTCTTCAAGATGGAGCTGGACAGATACTTAAAGTCAGTACCCGATCAGCCAGGCTGTGGTTCGTACGTTGGATTGTGTGCGGTCAACAGTAACAGCCTGGTTAATCAGGCCCTGGTCCACCGGGAGGCCTGGTCAAGGACTGGGCCGCAGGGGCGTTGACCTCTGGAATACCCTCCAGGTAGACTCCAGGTAGGTAGGAGATAATGTTGGTAGGTTTCTGTACCACTATATAAATTTAATAAATACAGTGCTGATACAAAGACAGAATTTAATACGGACAAATATACGAAAGAAATACTTGAGCAACGTAAGGTAAGTCGTGGGAATGTTTCGCCCACCGGGGACTTATCGATTCAATTACAGAGATACATAATTGCGTGGAGATGAGTTGTAGTGTAAGCGCGGTGTGCGACGATGCTTAATGACGTCACCTGACATGTGCGTCCTGATGACGTCAACTTAATTTAGCTAAAACCTTGGAGATAATAAACCTGTCTGTGTTCTGTACAACTCTGTTGCTGAGACAATGACCACACATTCTAAATAGCGTTGACTGATAAATCTGGCATCATTCCACCTCATCAAGTGGTCGTGAATATTCCTGTGAATAACATCTATTGTTAACACTGTCGTTACGGCAGTGTTAACAATAGATGTGTTTAATGACCACAGGGTGTGTACTCACCTACATGTGGTTTCAGGGGTCGATTTACAAGAGTTTCTTACTTGTTAAGTTCACTGGCAGTGATGGTAGCAGTGACCACTGCTAAGAATGCACCTCAAGAAGGCACTGGGAGGAGTGTTATCCCCCTTTACTGACTTGGAGGATGGCAAATCTTTTCTGAGAGTTGTCAAGCCTACTAGTGTTGACGGTCCTCAGAGGCCCTATGTTTTGCAGTCAATGATGAGGTGCGGGGTGTAGTTTCGGGAAGGCCTGGTGACAGTGCTTGTATTCCTCCTGATGGTAGTCACTGCCTGGCGACAGTACTTGTATTCCTCCTGATGGAAGTCACTGCCTGGTGACAGTACTTGTATTCCTCCTGATGGTAGTCACTGCCTGGTGACAGTACTTGTATTCCTCCTGATGGTAGTCACTGCCTGGTACAGTACTTGTATTCCTCCTGATGGTAGTCACTGCCTGGCGACAGTACTTGTATTCCTCCTGATGGTAGTCACTGCCTGGTGACAGTACTTGTATTCCTCCTGATGGTAGTCACTGCCTGGTGACAGTACTTGTATTCCTCCTGATGGTAGTCACTGCCTGGTACAGTACTTGTATTCCTCCTGATGGTAGTCACTGCCTGGTGACAGTACTTGTATTCCTCCTGATGGTAGTCACTGCCTGGTGACAGTACTCGCATTCCTCCTCGTGGTAGTCACACCTTTAAGGTCCTCTCGTAGAATTCGACAACTCCGCCTTTCGTCTTATCATGGTCCGAGTAGAAGTGTATTTAGAATTCCTTATTAGTTGACTTTCGGTACACTTTACAAGACAAGGTGCTGCTAAGTCTACACATCAGTAGTGCATCTAGGAAGGGAAGGTCTGTCTTCACACTCCTCCTCAACAGCGTGAATCTGATAAATGGGTGATGCTGGAAGTTGGCGCTGGCGAACCTCCTAGGCGCTGTGAGGAAGATACTACCCACATACCACAGCCACGTTACGTTACCGGGAATGAAGGATGTGAATTTCTCCGCCTCCAGATACTATTTGTACAGGTGAACTAGTACTACACTGAATGGGGATCCTGCTTTCCGTGCCGAAACTTTCTCTACACAAAGAATCACTACAAGAAAAAATTACACACAGTTTAGCGAGACAACGAAATCGACATCGCTGGCAGGTACGGGAAGAGCGTGGACCATCTTACAAAGAAGCGCCATAACCTGTGTCGTGGCCACACTCGTGAAGAAAGAAGTAGCATATGAAGAAGTGTCATAACCTGTGTCGTGGCCACACTCGTGAAGACAGAAGTAGCATACGAAGAAGTGCCATAACCTGTGTCGTGGCCACATTAGTGAAGAAAGAAGTAGCATACGACGAAGCGCCATAACCTATGTCGTGGCCACACCGGTGAAGAAAGAAGTGACAATAGTCTTGCTAATTTCTAGCTTCTCATACACCACAACTGACGAAGCTTGCAGTTGGCGCCAGTATCAGCGCCAGCTTCGAGAGACGGAGCCACTCTTCACGGTAATACCGAAGAAATACCAAGAGGGCACACACTGTCATCTACGAGGCGCTGGCGCTAACATCAGGGCCAAACTCCGGGAGCAGGACAACTCTGGAAACCCAGGCAAGGTATATCAGTGGAGCACCTTCACTTGTCATCTGGCAACACATATCAACACAGCGACCACAACATCACAGCGACCACATCAACACAGTGACCATAACAACACAGTGACCACAACAACACAGTGACCACAACAACACAGTGACCATAACAACACAGTGACCACAACAACACAGTGACCACAACAACACAGTGACCACAACAACACAGTGACCACAACAACACAGTGACCATAACAACACAGTGACCACAACAACACAGTGACCACAACAACACAGTGACCACAACAACACAGTGACCACAACAACACAGTGACCACAACAACACAGTGACCACAACAACACAGTGACCATAACAACACAGTGACCACAACAACACAGTGACCACAACAACACAGTGACCATAACAACACAGTGACCACAACAACACAGTGACCACAACAACACAGTGACCACAACAACACAGTGACCACAACAACACAGTGACCATAACAACACAGTGACCACAACAACACAGTGACCACAACAACACAGTGACCATAACAACACAGTGACCACAACAACACAGTGACCACAACAACACAGTGACCACAACAACACAGTGACCACAACAACACAGTGACCATAACAACACAGTGACCACAACAACACAGTGACCACAACAACACAGTGACCACAACAACACAGTGACCACAACAACACAGTGACCACAACAACACAGTGACCACAACAACACAGCGACCACAACAACACAGTGACCACAACAACAGTGACGACAACAACACAGTGACCACAACAACAGTGACGACAACAACACAGTGACCACAACAACAGTGACGACAACAACACAGTGACCACATCAACACAGTGACCATAACAACACAGTGACCACAACAACATTGTGACCACAACAACACAGTGACCATAACAACACAGTGACCATAACAACACAGTGACCACATCAACATTGTGACCACAACAACACAGTGACCACAACAACACAGTGACCATAACAACACAGTGACCACATCAACACAGTGACCACAACAACACAGTGACCACAACAACACAGTGACCACAACAACACAGTGACCACAACAACACAGTGACCATAACAACACAGTGACCACATCAACACAGTGACCACAACAACACAGTGACCACAACAACACAGTGACCACATCAACACAGTGACCATAACAACACAGTGACCACATCAACACAGTGACCACAACAACACAGCGACCACAACAACAGTGACCACAACAACAGTGACGACAACAACACAGTGACCACAACAACAGTGACGACAACAACACAGTGACCACATCAACACAGTGACCACAACAACACAGTGACCACATCAACACAGTGACCACAACAACACAGTGACCACAACAACACAGTGACCACAACAACACAGTGACCACAACAACAGTGACGACAACAACACAGTGACCACATCAACACAGTGACCACAACAACACAGTGACCACAACAACACAGTGACCACATCAACACAGTGACCATAACAACACAGTGACCACAACAACATTGTGACCACAACAACACAGTGACCACAACAACACAGTGACCACAACAACACAGTGACCACATCAACACAGTGACCATAACAACACAGTGACCACAACAACACAGTGACCATAACAACACAGTGACCACAACAACACAGCGACCACAACAACACAGTGACCACAACAACACAGTGACCACAACAACACAGCGACCACAACATCACAACGACCACAACAACACAGTGACCACAACAACACAGCGACCACAACAACACAGCGACCACAACAACACAGTGACCACAACAACACAGCGACCACAACAACACAGTGACCACAACAACACAGTGACCACAACAACACAGTGACCACAACAACACAGTGACCACAACAACACAGTGACCACAACAACACAGTGACCACAACAACACAGTGACCACAACAACACAGTGACCACAACAACACAGTGACCACAACAACACAGTGACCACAACAACACAGTGACCACAACAACACAGTGACCACAACAACACAGTGACCACAACAACACAGTGACCACAACAACACAGCGACCACAACAACACAGTGACCACAACAACACAGTGACCACAACAACACAGTGACCACAACAACACAGTGACCACAACAACACAGCGACCACAACAACACAGCGACCACAACAACATTGTGACCACAACAACATTGTGACCACAACAACATTGTGACCACAACAACACAGCGACCACAACAACACAGTGACCACAACAACACAGTGACCACAACAACACAGTGACCACAACAACACAGTGACCACAACAACACAGTGACCACAACAACACAGTGACCACAACAACATTGTGACCACAACAACATTGTGACCACAACAACACAGTGACCACAACAACACAGTGACCACAACAACATTGTGACCACAACAACACAGCGACCACAACAACATTGTGACCACAACAACACAGTGACCACAACATCACAGTGACCACAACAACACAGTGACCACAACAACACAGCGACCACAACAACATTGTGACCACAACAACACAGTGACCACAACATCACAGTGACCACAACAACACAGTGACCACAACAACACAGTGACCACAACAACTTTGTGACCACAACAACACAGTGACCACAACAACACAGTGACCACAACAACACAGTGACCACAACAACATTGTGACCACAACAACATTGTGACCACAACAACACAGTGACCACAACAACACAGTGACCACAACAACACAGTGACCACAACAACACAGCGACCACAACAACATTGTGACCACAACAACACAGTGACCACAACAACACAGTGACCACAACAACACAGTGACCACAACAACACAGTGACCACAACAACACAGTGACCACAACAACACAGTGACCACAACAACACAGTGACCACAACAACACAGTGACCACAACAACACAGTGACCACAACAACACAGTGACCACAACAACACAGTGACCACAACAACACAGTGACCACAACAACACAGTGACCACAACATCACAGCGACCACAACAACACAGCGACCACAACAACACAGTGACCACAACAACATTGTGACCACAACAACACAGCGACCACAACAACACAGTGACCACAACAACACAGTGACCACAACAACATTGTGACCACAACAACACAGTGACCACAACAACACAGTGACCACAACAACACAGCGACCACAACAACACAGCGACCACAACAACACAGCGACCACAACAACACAGTGACCACAACAACACAGCGACCACAACAACACAGTGACCACAACAACATTGTGACCACAACAACACAGTGACCACAACAACACAGTGACCACAACAACATTGTGACCACAACAACATTGTGACCACAACAACATTGTGACCACAACAACACAGTGACCACAACAACACAGTGACCACAACAACACAGTGACCACAACAACATTGTGACCACAACAACATTGTGACCACAACAACACAGTGACCACAACAACACAGCGACCACAACAACACAGTGACCACAACAACACAGTGACCACAACAACACAGTGACCACAACAACACAGTGACCACAACAACACAGTGACCACAACAACACAGTGACCACAACAACACAGTGACCACAACAACATTGTGACCACAACAACACAGCGACCACAACAACACAGTGACCACAACAACACAGTGACCACAACAACATTGTGACCACAACAACACAGTGACCACAACAACACAGTGACCACAACAACACAGCGACCACAACAACACAGCGACCACAACAACACAGCGACCACAACAACACAGTGACCACAACAACATTGTGACCACAACAACATTGTGACCACAACAACATTGTGACCACAACAACACAGTGACCACAACAACACAGTGACCACAACAACACAGTGACCACAACAACATTGTGACCACAACAACATTGTGACCACAACAACACAGTGACCACAACAACACAGCGACCACAACAACACAGTGACCACAACAACACAGTGACCACAACAACACAGTGACCACAACAACACAGTGACCACAACAACACAGTGACCACAACAACACAGTGACCACAACAACACAGTGACCACAACAACACAGCGACCACAACAACATTGTGACCACAACAACATTGTGACCACAACAACACAGCGACCACAACAACACAGTGACCACAACAACACAGCGACCACAACAAGATTGTGACCACAACAACACAGCGACCACAACAAGATTGTGACCACAACAACACAGCGACCACAACAAGATTGTGACCACAACAACACAGTGACCACAACAACACAGCGACCACAACAACATTGTGACCACAACAACACGGCGACCACAACAACACAGTGACCACAACAACACAGCGACCACAACAACATTGTGACCACAACAACACAGCGACCACAACAACACAGCGACCACAACAACATTGTGACCACAACAACACAGCGACCACAACAACACAGTGACCACAACAACACAGTGACCACAACAACACAGCGACCACAACAACACAGCGACCACAACAACATTGTGACCACAACAACACAGTGACCACAACAACACAGCGACCACAACAACACAGCGACCACAACAACATTGTGACCACAACAACACAGTGACCACAACAACACAGTGACCACAACAACACAGTGACCACAACAACATTGTGACCACAACAACACAGTGACCACAACAACATTGTGACCACAACAACACAGTGACCACAACAACACAACGACCACAACAACATTGTGACCACAACAACATTGTGACCACAACAACACAGTGACCACAACAACACAACGACCACAACAACATTGTGACCACAACAACATTGTGACCACAACAACACAGTGACCACAACAACACAACGACCACAACAACACTGTGACCACAACAACACAGCGACCACAACAACATTGTGACCACAACAACACAGTGACCACAACAACACAGTGACCACAACAACACAGTGACCACAACAACACAGTGACCACAACAACACAGCGACCACAACAACACAGCGACCACAACAACACAGCGACCACAACAACATTGTGACCACAACAACACAGTGACCACAACAACACAACGACCACAACAACATTGTGACCACAACAACATTGTGACCACAACAACACAGTGACCACAACAACACAGTGACCACAACAACACAGTGACCACAACAACACAACGACCACAACAACATTGTGACCACAACAACATTGTGACCACAACAACACAGTGACCACAACAACACAGTGACCACAACAACACAGTGACCACAACAACACAGTGACCACAACAACACAGTGACCACAACAACACAACGACCACAACAACATTGTGACCACAACAACACAGTGACCACAACAACACAGTGACCACAACAACACAGTGACCACAACAACACAACGACCACAACAACACAGTGACCACAACAACACAACGACCACAACAACATTGTGACCACAACAACACAGTGACCACAACAACACAGTGACCACAACAACACAGTGACCACAACAACACAACGACCACAACAACACAGTGACCACAACAACACAGTGACCACAACAACATTGTGACCACAACAACACAGCGACCACAACAACACAGTGACCACAACAACACAGTGACCACAACAACACAGTGACCACAACAACACAGTGACCACAACAACATTGTGACCACAACAACACAGTGACCACAACAACACAGTGACCACAACAACACAGTGACCACAACAACACAGTGACCACAACAACACAGTGACCACAACAACACAACGACCACAACAACATTGTGACCACAACAACACAGTGACCACAACAACACAGTGACCACAACAACACAGTGACCACAACAACACAGTGACCACAACAACACAGTGACCACAACAACATTGTGACCACAACAACACAGTGACCACAACAACACAACGACCACAACAACATTGTGACCACAACAACACAGTGACCACAACAACACAGTGACCACAACAACACAGTGACCACAACAACACAGTGACCACAACAACACAGTGACCACAACAACACAGTGACCACAACAACACAACGACCACAACAACACAGTGACCACAACAACACAGTGACCACAACAACACAGTGACCACAACAACACAGTGACCACAACAACACAGTGACCACAACAACACAGTGACCACAACAACACAGTGACCACAACAACACAGTGACCACAACAACACAACGACCACAACAACACAGTGACCACAACAACACAGTGACCACAACAACACAGTGACCACAACAACACAGTGACCACAACAACACAGTGACCACAACAACACAGTGACCACAACAACACAGTGACCACAACAGCACAGTGACCACAACAACACAGTGACCACAACAGCACAGTGACCACAACAACACAGTGACCACAACAACACAGTGACCACAAGAGCACAGTGACCACAACAACACAGTGACCACAACAGCACAGTGACCACTTAAATCCGACAAGTTGTACTTAAATGTAAGTGTAACTTGACAAAGTTTATACCGAGCAGCTCTCTGCCTCACCTTTCCCAGTGTTCTTGTTCCTCGCTACTTGCAACGGAACTTGCGGCGGAACTTGCAACGGAACTTGCAACGGAACTTGCGACGGAACTTGCGACGGAACTTGCGACGAAACTTGCAACGAAACTTGCAACGGAACTTGCAACGGAACTTGCGGCTGAACTTGCGACGGAACTTGCAACGGAACTTGCGACGGACCTTGCAACGGAACTTGCGGCGGAACTTGCGACGGAACTTGCGGCGGAACTTGCGACGTAACTTGCGACGGAACTTGCGACGGAACTTGCAACGGAACTTGCGACGGAACTTGCGACGGAACTTGCAACGGAACTTGCGACGGAACTTGCGACGGAACTTGCGGCGGAACTTGCGGCGGAACTTGCGGCGGAGCTTGCGACGGAACTTGCGACGAAACTTGCGACGGAACTTGCGACGGAACTTGCGACGGAACTTGCAGCGGAACTTGCAGCGGAACTTGCGACGGAACTTGCGACGGAACTTGCGACGGAACTTGCGACGGAACTTGCGACGGAACTTGCGGCGGAACTTGCGACGAACCTTGCAACGGAACTTGCAACGGAACTTGCAGTGGAACTTGTAAGGTCAAGTGCTCGGACGGGAACTTTACACCTGCTCACCCGAATAATTGAAGAGGAAAGGGTAGGGGGAAGGGGGGGAGGGGAGGGGGAAGGGGGAGGGGAGGGGGAAGGGGGGAGGGGGAAGGGGGGAGTGGGGGGGGTAGGGAGGGAGGGGAGGGGGAGGGGGGGGAGTGGAGGGGGGGAGTTGCCTTGATGGATGGTGAAAGGGCTTTAGATCCAAGGAACTGGAGCTGTTCCTCTTCTTCCTCGAATCAAAATCGATTGCTTCGAGTTTGAAAACTACGGTTGAATCCTTCCTTAGGTATATAATAATAATAATAATAATAATAATAATAATAATAATAATCATAATAATAATAATAATAATAATAATAATAATAATAATAATAATAATTAATTACAATAAACCACCATTAATATTATTGCATTTATTATTGCAATTATTATTACTATTATTATTATTATTATTATTATTATTAATAATAGTAATAATATTATTATTATTATTATTATTATTATTATTATTATTATTATTATTATTAATAATAATAATAATAATAATAATAGTAATAATATTATTATTATTATTATTATTATTATTAATAATAATAATAATATTATTATTATTATTATTATTATTAATAATAATAATAATAATAATAATAATAATAATAATAATAATAATAATAATAATAATAATAATAATAATAATTAATTACAATAAACCACCATTAATATTATTGCATTTATTATTGCAATTATTATTACTATTATTATTATTATTATTATTATTATTAATAATAGTAATAATATTATTATTATTATTATTATTATTATTATTATTATTATTATTATTATTAATAATAATAATAATAATAATAATAGTAATAATATTATTATTATTATTATTATTATTATTAATAATAATAATAATATTATTATTATTATTATTATTATTATTATTAAGAGGAAGAAGAAGGCAACAATTACAGAGGGAGAAACAAGGACAACAAAGACAGACACTCTGGTATGATGTAACTATGTGACCTCTGATACATCATCTCCTGAAGTCTTATGATTTGTTTGTTTGTTTGTTGTGTGTTTGTTGTTTGTTTGTTGTGTGTTTGTTGTGTGTTTGTTCTGTGTCTGGCTCTGCGCGCCTGTCGTGCGCGCCTGCTCTGTCTGCGTCGCCCGCGTGCGCCGTGCCGCCCGCGGCCGGTCTGTCGCCCGTGCCGTCTGCGCCTGCGCGTGCGCCCTGGTCGGCCTGTCGCGCTCCGTCTGGCCTGCGTCGCGCCCGCGCCTGGTTGCGTGCTGTCTCTGCGCTGGCCTGCGCGTCTGCCGGGCCCGTGCGCTCCGTCGCCGTGCGCCTGCTGCGCGCCGGCTCGTGCGCCCGCGCGCCTGGCTGTGCGCCCGGCCGCTCGTCTGCCGTGCGCTGCTGTGCGCTCGCTCGTGCGCCTGCCGTGCGCCCGCCGCCCGTCTGCCGTGCGCCTGCTGTGCGCCTGCGTGCGCTGTTGTCTGTCTGCCGTGCGCCTGCTGCCCGTCTGCCTGCGCTCCGTGCGCCCTGTTGCCGTCTGCGTGCGCTGCCGTGCGCGGTTGCCGTCTTGTCGTGCGCCTGCTGTCTGGTCTGTCGTGCGCTCCTGTGCGCGCCTGCCGTCTGTCTGCGTGCGCTGCGTGCGCCTGCCGTGCGTCCGTTCCGGTCCGTCGTGCGCTCTGCTGGCGTCCGCTGTGCGTTGTGTCTGCTCGTCGCGCCTGCTTCGTGCGCCTGTTGTCCGTCTCGCCTGCCTGCTCGTGCGCCCGCTGCCTGTTCCTGTGCCTCTGCTGCGCTCTGTGCGCCTGCTGTGCGTCTGTTGTCTGTCTGTTGTCTGTTGTCGTGCGTCTGTTGCCCGTCTGTCGCGCCTCGCGTGCGCCTGTCTGTCTGTCTGTGCTGTGTTCTGTCTGTGTGCGCCTGTTGTGCGTCTGCTGCGCCTTGCTGTGCGTCTGCTGTGCGTCCTGTGTGCGCCTGTTGTCTGTCTGTCGTGCGCCGCTGTGTGCTGTGCGTCCGTTCCGGTTCCGTTGTGCTCGTTGGCTCTGTCTGCTGTGCGCTCCGCTCGCGCCTGCGTGCGCGTACTTTGCCGTGCGCCTGCTGCGCGCCTGCTGTGCGTCTGCTGTGCGCCTGTGTGCGCCTGCTGCGCCTGCTGTGCGCTCTGCGTGCGTCTGTTGTCCGTCTGGCCGTGCCTGCGTGCGCCTGCTTGCGCCTGCGTGCGCTCCAGCGTGCGCTCTGCTGCGTGCCGCATCTTGCTGCGTACGCCGAGCCTGCTCGTGCGCTGTTGTGCGCTCTGCTGCGCGCTGCTCGTGCGCCTGCTGTGCGCTGGCTGTGCGCTCGGGCTGTCCGTCTGTTCCTGCTGTCTGCGGCCTGCGTGCGCTGCGTGCGCCTGCTTGCGCTCGTCGCCTGTCTTGCGTCGGGTCTGCGTCGGCTGCGCCTGTGTGCGCGCCTGCTGCGCCTGCTGTGCGCCTCTGCTGTGCGCCTGCCGTGCGCTCGTTGCCTGTCGTGCGCCTGCGTGCGCCGGGCTGCGCGCTCGTTGCGCCTTGGCTGTGGTCCTTGTGGCGCCTTGTCGTGTGTCTGGTTTCTGTGCGTCTGGTTGTGTGGGGGTGCTCCCTGGTGGTGTGCGTGCTGGCGTTTGTGTGCGTTGTTGTGCGTCTGCTGTGCGCTCGGTGTGCGCTCTGTCGTGCTGTGCTGTGTCTGCTGTGTGTTTGTTGTGTGTTTGCTGCGTGTTTGTTGTGTGTTTGCTGTGTGTTTGCTGTGTGTTTGTTGTGTGTTTGTTGTGTGTCTGCTGTGTGTTTGTTGTGTGTTTGCTGTGTGTCTGTTGTGTCTGCTGTGTGTTTGTTGTGTGTTTGCTGTGTGTTTGTTGTGTGTTTGCTGTGTGTTTGTTGTGTGTTTGTTGTGTGTTTGTTGTGTGTTTTTTGTGTCTGCTGTGTGTTTGTTGTGTGTTTTCTATGTGTCTGTTGTGTGTCTGCTGTGTGTTTGTTGTGTGTTTGCTGTGTGTCTGTTGTACGTCTGCTGTGTGTTTGTTGTGTGTTTGCTGTGTGTCTGTTGTGTGTTTGTTGTGTGTTTGTTGTGTCGTTTGTCCGTCTGCTGTGTGTCCGTTGTGTGTCGCTGTGTGCCTGCTGTGTGTGTTTGCTGTGTGTCTGTTGTGTGTTTGCTGTGTGTTTGCTGTGTGTTTGTCGTGTGTGTGTGTGTGTGTGTGTGGTGTTTGTTTTGTGTTTATTGTGTGTTTGCTGTGTGTTTGTTGTGTGTTTGGTGTTTGCTGTGTGTTTGACATTGTGTGTGGTGTTTGCTGTTTGTCGTGTGTGTGTGTGTGTGTGTGTGTGTGTGTGTGTGTGTGTGTGTGTGTGTGTGTGTGTGTGGTATGTGTAGTGTGTGTGTGTGTGTGTGTGTGTGTGTGTGTGTGTGTGTGTGTGTGTGTGTGTGTGTGTGTGTGTGTGTGTGTGGTATTTGCTGTGTGTTTGTCGTGTGTGTGAGTGGTGTTTGCTGTGTGCTTGTCGTGTGTGTGTGTGTGGTGTTTGCTGTGTTTGTCGTGTGTGTGTGGTTTTTGCTGTGTGTTTGTCGTGTGTGTGTGGTGTTTGCTGTGTGTTTGTCGTGTGTGTGAGTGATGTTTGCTGTGTGCTTGTCGTGTGTGTGTGTGTGTGGTGTTTGCTGTGTGTTTGTCGTGTGTGTGTGGTGTTTGCTGTGTGTTTGTCGTGTGTGTGTGGTGTTTGCTGTGTGTTTGTCGTGTGTGTGAGTGGTGTTTGCTGTGTGTGTGTGTGTGTGTGTGTGTGTGTGTGTGTGTGTGTGTGGTATTTGCTGTGTGTTTGTCGTGTGTGTGAGTGGTGTTTGCTGTGTGTGTGTGTGTGTGTGTGTGTGTGTGTGTGTGTGTGTGTGTGTGTGTGTGTGTGTGTGTGTGTGTGTGTGAGTGGTGTTTGCTGTGTGTTTGTCGTGTGTGTGTGTGGTATTTGCTGTGTGTTTGTCGTGTGTGTGTGTGTGGTGTTTGCTGTGTGTTTGTCGTGTGTGCGTGTGGTGTTTGCTGTGTGTTTGTCGTGTGTGTGAGTGGTGTTTGCTGTGTGTTTGTCGTGTGTGTGTGTGGTGTTTGCTGTGTGTTTGTCGTGTGTGTGTGAGTGGTGTTTGCTGTGTGTTTGTCGTGTGTGTGTGTGGTGTTTGCTGTGTGTTTGTCGTGTGTGTGTGTGTGTGCTGTTTGCTGTGTGTTTGTCGTGTGTGTGTGTGTGGTGTTTGCTGTGTGTGTGTGTGTGTGTGTGTGTGTGTGTGTGTGTGTGTGGTGTTTGCTGTGTGTTTGTCGTGTGTGTGTGTGGTGTTTGCTGTGTGTTTGTCGTGTGTGTGTGTGGTGTTTGCTGTGTGTTTGTCGTGTGTGTGTGTGTGCTGTTTGCTGTGTGTTTGTCGTGTGTGTGTGTGTGGTGTTTGCTGTGTGTGTGTGTGTGTGTGTGTGTGTGTGTGTGTGTGTGTGTGTGTGTGTGTGTGTGTGTGTGTGTGGTGTTTGCTGTGTGTTTGTCGTGTGTGTGTGGTGTTTGCTGTGTGTTTGTCGTGTGTGTGTGGTGTTTGCTGTGTGTGTGTGTGTGTGTGTGTGTGTGTGTGTGTGTGTGTGTGTGTGTGTGTGTGTGTGTGGTGTTTGCTGTGTGTTTGTCGTGTGTGTGTGGTGTTTGCTGTGTGTTTGTCGTGTGTGTGTGGTGTTTGCTGTGTGTTTGTCGTGTGTGTGTGGTGTTTGCTGTGTGTGTGTGTGTGTGTGTGTGTGTGTGTGTGTGTGTGTGGTGTTTGCTGTGTGTTTGTCGTGTGTGTGTGGTGTTTGCTGTGTGTTTGTCGTGTGTGTGTGGTGTTTGCTGTGTGTTTGTCGTGTGTGAGGAGTAATTAAAATAACATACACAACAAAGACACCAACAAATAGAGCCACGTGAAAAGTACTTGTTATGTAGACGCGACAAGAACATGTACACGAAAGGTGCACATGTGTACATGGAGGAGAGTAATCTCAAGACGCAAGTCACAGGTACCATCACATACAAAGGTACACAATAACAGTACAAAATGTGGGTACCCGCCTGTATCTACAAATGCACCAGCCTCCTGCGTGTCACTGACACACAGCTCAATGGTCAATGGTCCAAGTCGGACCGAAACGTCGTCGTAAGTGCGGGTTATTTGTAAGAAACATAATTCATCTCACTGGTCGCCTTATATCCCGTCTTAAGATTCACTAAATCACTATCTACTTGCTCCTATAAGCAGAGTCTCCAAATATATACACACGCGACCATAACCACTCACTGTGACGAGAGATGCTGAGTGAAAAACAAACTCGGTGAAATACAGGGCGCGCCACGGGGCACACTAGAGAGCTCTGTGTCAACATCCGTGACCTGCCACGACTATTCCACCAGCGGCTTCCACCAGGTGTCAAGACACACCAGAACACGTGTAGAACACACACACACACACACACACACACACATGTATATATATATATATATATATATATATATATATATATATATATATATATATATGTATGTATATTAGAATAATTAAAAATTGGACCATTTATAGCTGCACAGAGAATGCAAAATAATAATAATACAATCAGCCCACTTAAGAGATGAACACTGTACCGCTAATATAATGTGAGCAATTATACTGTTATAGATCATGGGTGAATTAAGTTCTACTGTGATGAACTGAAACTGCATAAGCTTCAAGAGGGGGGGATGAGAAAGGGGAGGGGGAGGCGGGAGGGGGGAACATGCTGATAAACAGCAGGGAGCACTGAGGAACACTTCTCAGGGAACCTAAGGAAACTCGGAGTAGGAGTTCCGTCACCAACAGCTGCTCTCAAGACCACGACTCTCACCGAACAAGAGTTCCGTCACCACCAGCTGCTCTCAAGACCACGACTCTCACCGAGCAAGAGTTCCGTCACCACCAGCTGCTCTCAAGACCACGACTCCCACCGAGCAAGAGTTCCGTCACCACCAGCTGCCCTCAAGACCACGACTCTCACCGAGCAAGAGTTCCGTCACCACCAGCTGCTCTCAAGACCACGACTCTCACCGAGCAAGAGTTCCGTCACCACCAGCTGCCCTCAAGACCACGACTCTCACCGAACAAGAGTTCCGTCACCAACAGCTGCCCTCAAGACCACGACTCTCACCGAACAAGAGTTCTGTCACCACCAGCTGCTCTCAAGACCACGACTCTCACCGAACAAGAGTTCCGTCACCACCAGCTGCTCTCAAGACCACGACTCTCACCAAACAAGAGTTCCGTCACTACCAGCTGCCCTCAAGACCACGACTCTCACCGAACAAGAGTTCCGTCACCACCAGCTGCCCTCAAGACCACGACTCTCACCGAGCAAGAGTTCCGTCACCACCAGCTGCCCTCAAGACCACGACTCTCACCGAGCAAGAGTTCCGTCACCACCAGCTGCTCTCATGACCACAACTCTCGCTGCTGGCTTGTTCTTCAATCCATTGCCCACAAGTTGAGTAGTCAATCTATTCAACTTGTGGGAAACGCGATATGTAATCCGCTATACCTGACACTCGTTTCCAGGGTTATTCTTCCGGGGGGGGGGGAGCAAAGCTTTTCTGTCGTCGGCTTCTTACACTCTTGATGAATGAGACAGGTGCAAAGCCTGGGCATCAATGCCTGGGTATTAACGCCTGAGAATTAAAGCCTGGGTATCAACGCCTGGGTATCAACGCCTAAGTATCAACGCCTGGGTATCAACGCCTGGGTATCAACGCCTGGGTATCAAAACCTAGGTATCAACGCCTAGGTATCAAAGTCTAGGTATCAACGCCTGGGTATCAACGCCTGGGTATCAAAGTCTGAGCATCAAAGCATATGTATCAACGCCTGGGTATCAACGCCTGGGTATCAACGCCTGGGTATCAAAGCCTGGGTATTTCCACCCTGAAGGTACCCAAGTGATACATCTATCTCATATTGATACATCTACCTCGTGAGTATTGTGTACCGTTGACGTACTGACACTGTTGAACAGTGATACCCGTTGACAAAACAGGAGACAGGTCCTTCGATTTACTGTTCAATCAGTCAGATCTCAACGGCGAACAAATTAGATATCAATAACAGAAGATTCCGTTCAAATTCAAAGTGATCGACAGTACTGGATCAATGAGTCTTACAAGAGTAAACTTGTGTCCTCAGTCACATTCTGAGAAAACGGGAATAAATTTATTTTACTTCTCATCTAAGCGACTAGTTTATTCTGTCTCATCTCCACACGATAAACCTTTGAAGTATTTACTCTCGAGAACGAAGGAGAGAGAGAGAGAGAGAGAGAGAGAGAGAGAGAGAGAGAGAGAGAGAGAGAGAGAGAGAGAGAGAGAGAGAGAGAGAGAGAGGTAGAGAGAGAGAGACTTGGATGAATGTTGTTGTTGGGGTTTATAGGGCCACTGACAGCATACGCCGTATCGAGCCCGACTCGGATGAATGGCAGATATATTAAAGGCACTGGAGTGCCTGGTGCCACACCTACTCACTGCCATAACAACAAACTGAAGTGAGAAATGTTGGAGGAAGTGTAAAATAAACATAGTGAAAAGCAGGGGCGCCGTCGGCACAACAAAAGTACATTTATCAACATCCGTGGACCTCTACTATCCAACCTACTATCAACAGATTACAGAAATATTGCCGGAACTTGTGTAGAAGTCTTCATGAGGAAGCTAGGTCACTACCTCCGTAGTATGCAAGATCAGCCAGGCTATGGTGGATGGATGGGACGGCACAACCAACAGCAACAGCTTGGCTGACCAGACAAGAAAAAAAACAATCCTGGTCCAAGGCCAGGCTGCGTGAACTGGAAAACTCTAGAAACCGGTGGTAGGTCTTTCATGGGTATCATGTGGACGGTAGTGACTGTATTGCTGAACTTTTATATTCATCTTGTTGACGGTAGTGGCTATATTACTGTGTTCTTATACCCGTTCTCTGGATGTTAGCACAAGAACACATGGATGCATAACAATCTAGAAACCAAACCCTTCACGGGATGAGGATAGTGAGTGGAGGGAGGGTTAAACTAGTAGCACACACACACACACACACACACACACACACACACACACACACACACACACACACACACACACTCACACACACACACACACACACACACACACACACACACTCACACACACACACACACACACACACACTCACACACACACTCACACACTCACACACGCGCACGCGCACACACACACACACACACACACACACACACACTCACACACACACACACACACACACACACACACACACACACACACACACACACACACACACACACACACACACACACACACACACACACACACACACACACCCGCACACACACACACACACACACACACACACACACACACACTCACACACACACACACACACACACACACACACACACACACACACACTCACACACACACACGCACACACGATGTATTTGTGTGCTAGAGGCTTCAACAGGTCAACAGGTCAACAGGTCAACAGGTCAACAGGAGAACACCTGGATATAAAGCTTAATGATATCTTATTTTAATTAATGAGATATCTTGACATATCACAGATATCAGTGTTATGGTGTCTATTTCTTAATTCCTCAGTAAGGTAAAAATCAAGAACATAGTGTTCAAGAAAATCAAGAACATATTATTTAAGAAAATCAAGAACATATTGTTCAAGACTGAACACATCGCAGTTAATTTGATCATCCAAAGTGTCTGTCAAACTACCGGAAGTACTTGTAGCAGCCAGGCTACTTTTGTGTAGCATAAACACAGACTGACTGATGTTGTCGTAGATTAGACTTGTTTACAACATGAGTCAGTCTGTGTATATGTCAAACTGCTACAGAAGTGATCGTATACAAGCTTAAGACTAGCTACTACAATGTCTGTCAGTCTGCTCACAGTGCAGGTTGCTTCTGCAATGTCCGTATCTACGTTCATGTTGCCATTTTGGGTTACAAAACTAATTATAATTATATTTCTCTGATGCTTAAATAAAAAAAAGGTGACGAAACACGGAACAGTATTGTTTGGTATATCATCGAGTGGTGAACCCGTGTGGCTTATTCAGCGCAAGTAGTAGTGGGAAGCTCAATCCACGGTCCGCTATGCTAGCGACTCGATCCCCGACCAGATAAGACTGTTCTCACAGTACTTGAAAGTTCTGGCCTGGATGGACCCACAGCTAACTCACATGCACCAGAGACCTGTGTACATGTGGCTAAAATCACTATAGGATTTGTGACAAGGGGAGTTCCACTGTAGTAGACGGTGGATGTTACAATGTCGATAGTCTACATGAGGAAATAAACAACGACTTCGAAAAAACCATACCCCCGGCCGGGATTGAACCCGCGGTCATAGAGTCTTGAGTCACAACGACTTCGGCAAGTTTACTGAAGACAACTAAGTAAACACATACATTGTGTGGACAAAACTAGAGTGCAACGGGTGATGTGGACATATTAAAGTTAGGGTCCGAAAAGTGGCAGATTTTGTAAAATTTTCCGACTCCTGCAGCGCTAAAACACGAGGGTTGTGAAGGCCACAACAGCTACATTAACTCGGATGCGACAACGACTCAGGAGTTCTGGTATGTGAGACCCTGAAACAGAGGGCACAACATGGGTGTCTGAAATTAACCTATATATGCTAGATCTCCAGCTATCGTAAGTAAAGCTTCAGGTAGATTATGCGGCACAGTTCTACTCTCCAGATTAGTGTGTATATAAAACTAACTCCAAAACATACAGAGATTGACACAGAAAATCCTCTATCTCAGGAATCTGCGCTACGACGATATATCAAGAACACCAAACTGAAGTTGCGATCTCCTGAGGTACAGAATGAAGAAGATATTATTTAAAAGTATAAACAGAAAATAAAAAAAAAACATAAAAAAACAGACTGGACACATACATGACTGGTAAAGACTGGGAGTAAACAGGCTGTGGGTGTCATAAGCCTGCATGACTGCAGTAGTGGCCCATGTTACTCCTCCGCCACTCATTACGAACGTAACCAGATATAAACATGTAAATAGTTAATTACTGCTGTCACCTGTTTAGCTTCGTTACGTTATGTACAAGTTAAAGAATTAGGTACGTGTGCAGCATCTGGGTACCTTTATTTTCTTGACGTTTCGCCAACCAGTGATTCTATTCATACAGAAAGCAGAACAAAAAGGCACAATGCTGTGACTGGAATAATACACAAATAACCCTCACATAGGAGAGAGGAGCTTACCACGACGTTTCGGTCCGACTTGGACCATTTACAAAGTCACAATACGAAGACAAAACGAAGGACTGAGGAGGTGGAGGCAATCAGTCCCAAAGCCTTTCGAACGGACTGATTGTAGACATCAGCGAAACATCTACAAAAATAAAGATATCCAGATGTTAACATGTGTCTTAATTCTCAAAACCTGTTTAGCAATCAAACCTTTGGTGCCCAGTCAGTCCCTGGACCCATTATGTGCCTTTGGTGCCCAGTCAGTCCCTGGTGCCCAGTCAGTCCCTGGTGCCCAGTCAGTCCATGGACCCATTATGTGCCTTTGGTGCCCAGTCAGTCCCTGGATCCATTATGTGCCTTTGGTGCCCAGTCAGTCCTTGGACCCATTATGTGCCTTTGGTGCCCAGTCAGTCCCTGGTGCCCAGTCAGTCCCTGGACCCATTATGTGCCTTTGGTGCCCAGTCAGTCCCTGGACCCATTATGTGCCTTTGGTGCCCAGTCAGTCCCTGGATGAATTATGTGCCTTTGGTGCCCAGTCAGTCCCTGGTGCCCAGTCAGTCCCTGGACCCATTATGTGCCTTTGGTGCCCAGTCAGTCCCTGGACCCATTATGTGCCTTTGGTGCCCAGTCAGTCCCTGGATCCATTATGTGCCTTTGGTGCCCAGTCAGTCCCTGGTGCCCAGTCAGTCCCTGGACCCATTATGTGCCTTTGGTGCCCAGTCAGTCCCTGGACCCATTATGTGCCTTTGGTGCCCAGTCAGTCCCTGGATCCATTATGTGCCTTTGGTGCCCAGTCAGTCCCTGGACCCATTATGTGCCTTTGGTGCCCAGTCAGTCCCTGGATCCATTATGTGCCTTTGGTGCCCAGTCAGTCCCTGGACCCATTATGTGCCTTTGGTGCCCAGTCAGTCCCTGGACCCATTATGTGCCTTTGGTGCCCAGTCAGTCCCTGGACCCATTATGTGCCTTTGGTGCCCAGTCAGTCCCTGGACCCATTATGTGCCTTTGGTGCCCAGTCAGTCCCTGGATCCATTATGTGCCTTTGGTGCCTAGTCAGTCCCTGGATCCATTATGTGCCTTTGGTGCCCAGTCAGTCCCTGGATCCATTATGTGCCTTTGGTGCCCAGTCAGTCCCTGGACCCGTTATGTGCCTTTGGTGCCCAGTCAGTCCCTGGATCCATTATGTGCCTTTGGTGCCCAGTCAGTCCCTGGACCCATTATGTGCCTTTGGTGCCCAGTCAGTCCCTGGATCCATTATGTGCCTTTGGTGCCCAGTCAGTCCCTGGTGCCCAGTCAGTCCCTGGACCCATTATGTGCCTTTGGTGCCCAGTCAGTCCCTGGACCCATTATGTGCCTTTGGTGCCCAGTCAGTCCCTGGATCCATTATGTGCCTTTGGTGCCCAGTCAGTCCCTGGACCCATTATGTGCCTTTGGTGCCCAGTCAGTCCCTGGATCCATTATGTGCCTTTGGTGCCCAGTCAGTCCCTGGACCCATTATGTGCCTTTGGTGCCCAGTCAGTCCCTGGACCCATTATGTGCCTTTGGTGCCCAGTCAGTCCCTGGACCCATTATGTGCCTTTGGTGCCCAGTCAGTCCCTAGACCCATTATGTGCCTGTGCCATCTTCTGATTACCGCCCACACCATGGGCATGGGCTGCATTATTAAGTTATTTAACTAAAACTCGACCACTACAAAAACCCGAAGTTACAACAACAACAACAACAACAACAACAACAATAATAATAATAATAATAATAATAATAATAATAATAATAATAATAATAATAATAATAATAATTACTACAAGTACATGTACAAGGTATACAGTCCTAGCTGACATCAATGACATACTACTATATAGAAACCCGCTTGTTATGCTGAGCATTTCTGGCAAATTAGGTCAGTTTTGTCCCTAGTTTACGACCTACACCAGTCCACTAATACTCAAGTACCTATTTTACTGCTAGGTGAAAAGAGACAACAGGTGAGGTGACTAACACCCAGGTACCTACTTACTTCTAGGTAAAAAGGGACAACGGGTAAGGTGACTAACACCCAGGTATACTTATTTACTTCTAGGTGAAAAGGGACAACAGATAAGGTGACTAACACCCAGGTACCTACTTCTGGGTGAACAGGGACAACAAGTGTCTTAAGGAAACAAGTCCTAATACTTCCGCCCGTACCGGAGATCGAACCACGGACCCCAGTGTGTGAGGTGAGTGCGCTAACAACCGAGCTACGGGATATAACATTCATCTATACCGACGACAGAATTAAACAGACGATATTTTAGGTCAGATCCGCTTTAAAAAAATATGATTTTAATGGACTTTTCAAAGGACTTTTTTTATTAAACGTTTAAAATATTAAAATATGTATAGATAAATGAGCTAGAGTGGGATTTTTTTTTTTTTAATTTAGTTTGACCTTAATTCTCCTGATTTAATTTAACCTTAATTTAGATTTTTTTTAATTTAGTTTAACCTTAATTCTGTTTTTTTTTAATTTAGTTTAACATTAATTCTGATTTTTTTTTAATTTAGTTTAACCTTAATTCTGTTTTTTTTTAATTTAGTTTAACATTAATTCTGATTTTTTTTAATTTAGTTTAACCTTAATTCTGATTTTTTTTAATTTAGTTTAACCTTAATTCTGTTTTTTTTTAATTTAGTTTAACATTAATTCTGATTTTTTTTTAATTTAGTTTAACCTTAATTCTGATTTTTTTAATTTAGTTTAACCTTAATCCTCCTTTTTTTTTTAAATTTAGTTTAATCTTAATTCTGATTTTTTTTTAAAAATTTAGTTCAACCTTAATTCTCCTGATTTTTTTTTAATTTAGTTCAACCTTAATTCTCCTGATTTTTTTTTAATTTAGTTCAACCTTAATTGTCATAACTGCAAGTGGAATAACAAGTGTTGTGGACACCACCATCGCTCCACTTCTCCGGAAAAGCAACACTAAATTGCAGAGACGACGAGCGAAACGTTGTCAATAAAGCACCTCACTGGGACTGTAGTAGGGGTTCTTAAGGAGATATCGAGGGTTGAAGGTAGACACACTTGTTGGATGGTAACGATATATTGTCAGACTGTGGGAGATGGAGCCCCCCCAGCCTGCCTTGTCCTGCCTAGGTCTACACGCCGACTGAGAAGGAGGCAGAGGTACGAACGTACACATGCGCATCCCGTGACGTCACACAGTCACTCGGCCTAGGGGTCTTCTATGTAAACACATGGATGGTACTATGATATGCACGTATAAGGGGATCAGCAACTATGCTGACAGGACCACAGAGGTGTCAGTCCTCACCCTCACAATAAAGCACCTCACTGGGACCACAGAGGTGTCAGTCCTCACCCTCACAATAAAGCACCTCACTGGGACCACAGAGGTGTCAGTCCTCACCCTCACAATAAAGCACCTCACTGGGACCACAGAGGTGTCAGTCCTCACCCTCACAATAAAGCACCTCACTGGGACCACAGAGGTGTCAGTCCTCACCCTCACAATAAAGCACCTCACTGGGACCACAGAGGTGTCAGTCCTCACCCTCACAATAAAGCACCTCACTGGGACCACAGAGGTGTCAGTCCTCACCCTCACAACCATCATTTCCTGACACTTCATTGTTTATTCAAGCTAAGTCGATTATCACACTTTTGACGGAAGCTGCGGATAATTGACGATTCTTCAGATTATTTCCTGCTTACAATTATCATTAATATATTTTAACTAGAAATCCATTATTTTAGATTGAGAGATATTACCAGAGACCCGAGAGTCAGGACTGCTTGTATTAGACCATAGAATGCTTGAACTAGACCAAAGAATGCTTGAACTAGATCAAAGAATGCTTGAACTAGACCAAAGAATGCTTGAACTAGATCAAAGAATGCTTGAACTAGACCAAAGAATGCTTGAACTAGACCAAAGAATGCTTGAACTAGACCAAAGAATGCTTGAACTAGACCAAAGAATGCTTGAACTAGATCAAAGAATGCTTGAACTAGATCAAAGAATGCTTGAACTAGATCAAAGAATGCTTGAACTAGATCAAAGAATGCTTGAACTAGACCAAAGAACGCTTGAACTAGACCAAAGAATGCTTGAACTAGACCAAAGAATGCTTGAACTAGGCCCAGGAGTGCTTGCACTAGCTGCCAGGTGACATCAATTCCACGTAGATGACCCCTCAAGGAGGTTCCTTGGCGCTGGTGAGGGGCTCTTGATCTAGGTAATTGGATCTGTGCTCCAGTTCCCTGACCTGACTCTGAATTCCTTCCATTCTCCCACAGACGCTGTATAACCAAACGGGTTTAGCACTCCCCCATGATTATAATAATAATCCACGTACATGATATCACTATTATGCAGATGCCATCAATTCCATGTAGATCCCATCAATTCCAGGCAGAGGTCATCAATTCCACGTAGATGGCTTCAGTTCCATGTACATTATATCAATTTCACGCAGATGGCATCAATTTCACGCAGATGGCATCAATCCCACACCGATACCCTCAGTTCCATGCAGATGCCATCAATTATACCTTTGATATACCTCTGATGAGTTTCGAGAGTTTTACTACTCCCGGAGCCCGGCCATGGGCCAGGCTCGTCTGTAGCTGCCATCAATTCCGGTTGAATACTTGAGCCTGGCTGTGGTGAGCGCCGGACGCCTGCAGGTTACACAAACAACTCTTGCGAATCACAGAGGCGAACACAACACTGTTTCTGGGGTTCCAGCGAAGAAGAAGTCTGCTGCGCAGGCGGAGAGTTTCGGCATTAAGGATACCCTGGTGTTGCGCACGCGTGCGTCTATGGCCTGGCATTTAGCGGTTGTTCCGGGATGGAACAACCGCTCCCAAGGATGGAACAACCACCTCCCGGAATGGAACAACCACCCCTTTGGAATGGGACAACCATCCTCGAAAGTGAACCACCCACAGGATGGAACAAAACCTTCGGAGCTGGAACCACCCTCCGAGCTGGAACAACCTCCCTCCGGATTGGAACAACCCCTCCCCCTCAGGCTGGAACAACCACCTAGCACCCAGTGCTTTGGCTGAAACAGTAGCCCCAGCAATGGGACAATTACCCCAATGTTGAACAACCACCCCAGCGTTGTGGCAACCACCCCAGAGTTGGAACAATCACCCCACCGTTGGAACAACCACCCCTGCGTTGGAACTACCACTATAGCATTGGAACAACCACCGCCAGCGTTGGAACAATCGTTGCAGTTCTCCCTCTCCATTCACTCCAAGCGCTAGAACAACCACCGCCAGCGTTGGAACAATCATTGCAGTTCCTCCCTCTCCACTCACTCCAAGCGCTGGAACAACCACCCCAGCGTTGTAACAACCACCCCAGCGTTGTAACAACTACCTAAACATTGAATAACTACCCCAGCGTTGGAACAACCACCCCAGCGTTGGAACAACCACCCCAGCGTTGGAACAACCACCCCAGCGCTGGAACAACAACCCCAGCGTTGGAACAATGGCCCAAGTATTAAAGAACTCCTAGCGTTGAAACCACCCCAGCGCTGCAACAACCCCCAGCACTGTAACAATTACCCCAGCGCTGGAACAACCACACCCAGGGCTGCAACAACCACTCCCAGCGCTGGAACAACCACTCCCAGCGCTGGAACAAGCCCTCCTCTCCAGCGCTGGAACAAGCCCCCCTCTCCAGCGCTGGAACAGTCTCCCCTGAGGCAACGTCACATTTTCTTCCACAAACTCCAGCAACTTAAAGACAACAAATCTGGAAGACCTTGTAGTCTCTAGGAGAAGTCTCTCTCTCCCCTGTATCCCCCTCCTCCTTTTCCTTCACTTCTCCCCCTCCCCTTTAGTCTTCCTCCTGCCCGTTTACTCCACTTTACAAACCAAGTCTTCCAGTGAGCCTCAGGCAACAATATTATGTTGAGCACGGACAAGTGTCAGTTAGGTTAGCTATGGATGGAGACAGTGAAGACTGATACAGAGTACAGGACAAACTTAAATCATTCAACAGAGAGGAGGCTTCATGTGCGAGACCTGGGAGTGACGATGTAGGAAGATCTCTCATTCAAGGATGGCAACAAGGTGAGTACAAATAGGAAGTGCGTCTGTCTCGCGCTCAGCAGACGGAGGATTGAGCCTCCACCACGTCTTTCGCCGAATGACCCACATGGGTTTAGCGCTTACCATTAATTATTAGATTAGCTATTGCTACAACAAGGAAAATGGTAGACTGGATAACTAGAACTTTCAAGTCTGTGATGATACTCGTCAAGTCACTTGTTGGTAAGTAAGACACATGTACAACAGTTATGTATCTTTATTCAGAAATGTTTCACTTACACTGTAGTTTTCTTCAGTCGAGTACAGAAAAGTTAGCAGAAGCAGCAGAGATGTGAAGACTACGGATGATGGACTGATACATTGTCTTCACAAGTCACTTGTTGTCTCCAGGCTGGAATACTCTGCTGTATACTGACACATCTCTCTAAGACAGGTAAGACTGTTGACCTAGACAACGTACAGAGAACTTCCACTGCCCGTGTACACTCAGTCTAACATTTAAACTACTGGGAACACCTGAAATTCCTTCAACTGTATTCTTTGGAACGAAGGCGAGAAAGGTACATCATAGTTTACACCCGGAAAGTCCTGGAGGGACTGGTACCAAACCTACACACCAGAACTGCTGAAGATGAAAGCAAGACACTTGGCAGACAGTGTAAAATACCTCTAATAAAAAGCTGGGTAGCGACAAGTACACTAAGAGAGAAGTCAATGAGTGTCAGAGGTCCACGACTCTTGAGCGTCCTCTCTCCATGCATAATGAGAATCACTAACAAACATCTGACTGTCTTCAAGAAGGAACTGGACAAGTTCCTCAAATCAGTTCCTGGCCGCTGAACCGCTGTTGATACAATGAACTGTGCGCAGCCACCAGTAACAGGCTGGCTGATCAAGCTTTGATTTCCTGGAAGCCTGGGACCTGGCCACGGGGAAGGTGACCCCCGGAAGCACCCTTCATATATCCCCCCTCATATACTACTTCCCCTTATATTCCACACTCTCCCCTCCCCTCCTCATTTAAGTCTCTCCCACTCCATTATCTCCTTCCATTCCCCCTTTACTTGTCTCCCTTCCCTTATATTCTTCCCTTCACTACCTATATTTTAGTTCCTCCCGCTGCTTCCTTTCCTTCTCCCCTCTACGCCCACTCTCTTCCCGCTCCTCCCTCTCCGCCCACTCCCTACTCCCTCTCCACCCACTCTCTTCCCACTCCTTCCCTCTCCACCTTCAAAGGTATACCCATTCTCTTCTTCATGCCTTCACCCACATAACCCACCCACCCACCCGCTTCACGATCCCGCCCACTCGACTCACGCCCCCACCACTAGACTCACGCCCCCGCCCACCTGGCTCACGCCCCCATCCACCCTACTCACTCCCCCACCCACCCTACTCACGCCCCCGCCCACCCTACTCACGTCCCCGCCCACCCTATTCAAGCCCCCACCCACCCTACACACGCCCCCATCCACCCTACTCACGCCCCCACCCACTCGACTCACGCCCCCACCCACCCGACTCACGCCCCCGCCCACGCTACTCACCCCCACCCACCCTACTCACGCCCCCGCCCATCCGACTCACGCCCCCACCCACCCTAGTCACGCCACCACCCACCCTACTCACGCCCCGCTCATCCTACACACGCCCCCACCCACCCTAGTCACGCCCCCACCCACCCGACTCACGCCCCCGCCCACCCGACTCACGCCCCCACCCACCCTACTCACGCCCCCACCCACCCTACTCACCCCCCACCCACCCTACTCACCCCCCACCCACCCTACTCACGCCCCCGCCCACCCAACTCACGCCCCCACCCACCCGACTCACGCCCCCACCCACCCGACTTACGCCCCACCCACCCGACTCACGCCCCCGCCCACCCAACTCATGTCTCCGCCCACCCGACTCACGCCTCCGCCCACCCGACTCACGCCCCCGCCCACCTGAATCACGCTCCCACCCACCATATTAACACCCCCGCCCACCCACCATATTAACACCCCCGCCCACCCGACCCGACTCACGCCCCCATCCACCCTACTCACGCCCCCACCCACCCGACTCATGCCTCCCACCCGACTCACGCCCCCACCCAATCGACTCACGCCTTCACCCACCCGACACACGCCCCCACCCACCCGACTCATGCCCCCACCCACCCGACTCACGCCTTCACCCACCCGACTCACGTCCCCCACCCACCCGACTCACGCCCCCACCCACCTGACTCACGCCCCCACCCACACGAATTACGCCCCCACCCACCTTACTCACGCCCCCACCCACCCGACTCACGCCTTCACCCACGCGACTCACGATCCCCACCCATCCGACTCACGACTTCACCCACCCTACTCACGCCCCCACCCACCCGACTCACCCCTTCATCCACCCTAGTCACGCCCCCACCCACCCGACTCACGCCTTCACCCACCCGACTCACGCCTCTACTCACCCGACTCACGCCAACACCCACCCGACTCACGACTTCACCCACCCTACTCACGCCCCAACACACCCGACTCACCCCTTCATCCACCCTAGTCACGCCCCCACCCACCCGACTCACGCCTTCACCCACCCGACTCACGCCTCTACTCACCCGACTCACGCCAACACCCAATCGACTCACGCCTTCACCCACCCGACACACGCCCCCACTCACCCTACTCACGCCCCCACCCACGTATTTCACCTCCCTCTCACGACTAAAGATTTGTTAACTGTCCTGAAGTTCAGTGGCACTCCACACTGTGGCACTATTTTTTCACTTTATGCAGGCGGTGTGGGCGGTGGTGTGGGCGGTGGTGTGGGCGGTGGTGTGGGCGGTGGTGTGGGCGGTGGTGTGGGCGGTGGTGTGGGAGGCCTGCCTACCTGGAGGTTACCTGGAGGGTATTCCGGGGATCAATGCCCCCGCGGCCCGGTCCATGACCAGGAATCCCGGTGGATGAGGGCCTGATCAACCAGGCTGTTACTGCTGGCCGCACGCAGTCCAACGTACGAGCCACAGCCCGGCTGATCCGGCACTGAATTTAGGTATCTGTCCAGCTCTCTCTTGAAGGCAGCCAGGGGTTTATTGGCAATTCCCCTAATGCTTGATGGGAGGTTGTTGAACAGTCTTGGGCCCCGGACACTTATGGTGTTTTCCCTTAGTGTACCAATGGCGCCCCTACTTTTTATTGGGGGCATTTTGCATCGCCTGCCCAGTCTTTTACTTTCGTAGGGAGTGATTTCTGTGTGCAGATTTGGGACCATTCCTTCCAAGATTTTCCAAGTGTAGATTATGATATATCTCTCCCTCCTGCGTTCCAACGAGTACAAGTCAAGTGCTTCCAAGCGTTCCCAGTAGTTAAGGTGCTTGACAGAACTTATACGTGCAGTAAAGGATCTCTGTACACTCTCTAGATCTGCGATTTCACCTGCTTTGTATGGAGATGTTAATGTACAGCAGTATTCCAGCCTAGAGAGAACAAGTGATTTGAAAAGGATCATCATGGGCTTGGCATCTCTCGTTTTGAATGTTCTCATTATCCATCCTATCAGTTTCCTCGCAGATGTGATCGTGGCATTGTTGTGGTCCTTGAAGGTGAGATCCTCAGACATTACCACTCCCAGGTCCCTCATATTATTTTTCGATAACGGAGAAGTTGGAATTTTTGGTGAGGGCGTTGGTGTGGGCGGGGATGTGGGCGGCGGTATTTGTGGTGGTATGGGCGGTGGTATGTACGACGGGTTGGCGGTGGTGTGGGCGGCGGTGTGGGCGACGGTGTGGGTGGTGGTGTGGGCGGTGGTGTGGGCGGTGGTGTGGGCGGTGGTGTGGGTGGTTGTGTGGGCGGTGGTGTGGGCGGTGGTGTGGGCGGTGGTGAGGGCGGTGGTGTGGGCGGTGGTGTGGGCGGTGGTGTGGGCATAATAGATGTTTACCTCGAGTCGCTTCCGGGGGTCAACGCCCCCGCGGCCCGGTCCATGACCAGGCCTTGTAGTGGACCAGACCCCTGAAGAGAGGGTGTCGAAAAGTCGTGGTCCCTTCACACTTACCGAGTAATTTCAATATATGGGTTTGGTACCAATCCCTCCAGCATCTTCCAGGTGAAGATTATGATGTATCTTTCTCGCCTACATTCCAGGGAATACGTTTCTAGGAACTAGAAGCCACCCAAGCAGTGGTAGATGGGAGCACACGCCATGGGCAGGTAACCCACAAAAGGGGCGGTGAGGATAATTGACCATTGAGGAGGAGAGTCGTGTGCTGAGGTCAGAGGTCATGTGCTGAGGTCAGAGGTCGTGTGCTGAGGACGGAGGTCGTGTGCCGAGGACACAGGTCGTGTGCTGAGGACAGAGGTGGTGTGCTGAGGTCACAGGCCGTGTGCTGAGGACAGAGGCCGTGTGCTGAGGACACAGGTCGTGTGCCGAGGTCAGAGGTCGTGTGCTGAGGTCAGAGGTCGTGTGCTAAGGACAGAAGTCGTGTCAGCGGGTTGGCAGGGAAACCACGACCAGGTTAAGGAAATGAGTCGGCTCAGGATAAGGATGAGTAGGAGGTTGTCAACCCAGAAGTGTAAATACCCTTAACAAGGAACATTAACCTAAGATAAATCCAGCAAGCCAACCAGTGTGGCTTATGACCGTTGTGTTCCTTAGGTGCTACCCACAACACAATGCTAGGTACCTATTTACTGCGATGTATCTATTTACTTCTAGGTACCTACTTACCCTGAGGTATCTATTTACTGCTACGCCTCTGTTTACTACTAGGTACCTACTTACTGCTAGGTACCTACTTCCAGGTATCTGTTTACTGCTAGGTAACTACTTACTGCTAGGTCTGTATTGCTAGGTACCTACTTATTGCTAAGTACTTATTTACTGCTAGGTATTCATTTACTGCAAGGTACCTAATTTCTGCTAGATACCTATTTACTGCTAGGTGCAGGTACCTATTTACTGCTAGGTACCAGGTACCTATATACTGCAAGGTACCAGGGCCTATTTACTGCTAGGTAAACAGGCGCTCAAGCGGCTCTTCCCCGCCCGGGCATCAAACACTGGACCTGTCACTTGTGAACTGAGATTCAACAATGGAGGTCGTACTAGGATGATTAAAGGGAGGGGCAGGATGGGCAGGTCGTGGTACCCACACATCCTTCAGGAGGGCAGGATGGGCAGGTCGTGGTACCCACACATCCTTCAGGAGGGCAGGATGGGCAGGTCGTGGTACCCACACATCCTTCAGGAGGGCAGGATGGGCAGGTCGTGGTACTCATACATCCTTCAGAAGGGCAGGATGGGCAGGTCGTGGTACCCACACATCCTTCAGGAGGGCAGGATGGGCAGGTCGTGGTACCCACACATCCTTCAGGAGGGCAGGATGGGCAGGTCGTGGTACCCACACTTCCTTCAGAAGGGCAGGATGGGCAGGTCATGGTACCTACACATCCTTCAGGAGGGCAGGATGGGCAAGTCGTGGTACTCATACATCCTTCAGGAGGGCAGGATGGGCAGGTCGTGGTACCCACGCATCCTTCAGGAGGGCAGGATGGGCAGGTCGTGGTACTCATACATCCTTCAGAAGGGCAGGTCATGGTACCTACACATCCTTCAGGAGGGAAGGATAGGCAGGTCGTGGTACCCACACACATCCTTCAGGAGGACAGGATGGGCAGGTCGTAGTACCCACACATCCTCCAGGACTCCCAGTAGCACCTGCGACAATTATCCTGCAACCCAACAACCCAGTATCCTCGTTATCCACGATGGTAACCCAACCAACCCAACCAACCCAATTACCAACGCCTTAAAAAAATGGGTTTACCAGCAACCCAATAAAACTCCCCCCAAATTTACCCAATTATGCCCAGTTATCCTACAGGAAGGACTCCTGATCCGGTTAACCAGAGCTACCATCCTCATCCTCGGATCAAAACAAGAACCTCCTCCCACCCCTCCCTTACGGCTTTAGCGCTTCCCCGAGAAAAATAGAATTACATTTAAATATAATTTAACCCCTGATAATTATTTCGGTTAGCTCCCCCAAAGAAATAATTCCCTTTGAATAATTTTCTCGAAATTATTCTGGAGCCGATTTCTGGGGTCAGCGCCCCCGCGGCCCGATCTCGTACCAGGCCCGATTACAACCAGTGTATAATTAGTATAATTATCCTGGCTGACGGTGAAATTATTCAATAATCTGTTGTGAATAATTTGAATTATATGCATTTTTAAGTCCGTAAAAAAAATTAACGAATGTCGTTATTAGCGACGTGAAACGAGTCGCGTTAACGTTATTTGGTTATTTACTCTGATTATCCAGAGCCTAAAGCTAACGAGGCGATTGTCCAAGGACCGTAAGTTTTATAACTGTCGGTCCGTTATTATTAATAAGGTCGCATGAAGGTAACCCAGCAAGCCAGGAGCTGTGACTCAACCCCTGCAACCACAAGTAGGTGAGTACACACACACACACACACACAGACACACACACACACACACACACACACACACACACACACACACACACACACACACACACACACACACACACACACACAAACACACATACACACACACACACACACACACACAGACACACACACAGACACACACACAGACACACACAGACACACACACACACACACACACACACACAAAACACACACACACACACACACACACACACACACACACACACACACACACACACACACAGACACACAGACACACACACACACACACACACACACACACACACACAAACACACATACACACACACACACACACACACACACACACAGACACACACACAGACACACACAGACACACACACACACACACACACACACACACACAAAACACACACACACACACACACACACACACACACACACACACACACACACACACACACACACACACACACACAAAACACACACAGACACACACAGACACACACACACACACACACACACACACACACACACACACACACACACACACACACACACACACAAAAAACACACACACACACACACACACACACACACACACACACACACACACACACACACACACACACACACACACACACACACACACACACACACACCTGGCCACCGTCAAGCCACAGGCGATCAGGATAACCCAGTAAGCCACCCTCCCCCCCCCCCGTCAACCCACTACTAAGAACCCATAACATCTACCCAATAATCTAAACAGATAACATCAATAATCGAAATAACACAATATTGATAATTCCATATAATCTGCCCGACACACCACAAGGGGGCTGTCACCCCCTCATCTCCCCCCCTATAACATATTTTTCCCTATAATCACAAACAGAACGAAATATTATAGATACAGTGTGTCAGGTGACGGTGTAATCATGAAGGGGAGGAAGGGAAGCGCAAAACCCGTAGGGCACCTGCAGCTCTTACCCCATCCCCCCTTCGCCACCGGTAAAGAGAGTTGGCTCATGTGCCTAAAATCAAGAGC
>NC_091314.1:10889159-10939159 GCF_038502225.1 Cherax quadricarinatus
TAACCCTACCATACACTTTTCCTGGTATACTCAGTAAACTTATTCCTCTATAATTTTTACAATCTCTTTTGTCCCCTTTCCCTTTATATAAAGGGACAATACACACACATAGGTACCTTCCCCTCTTTCATACATTTATTAAACAAAAGTACCAACCACTCCAACACTATATCCCCCCCTGCTTTTAACATTTCTGTCATGATCCCATCAGTTCCAGCTGCTTTACCGCCTTTCATTCTACGTAATGCCTCACGTACCTCCACCACACTTACATTCTGCTCTTCTGCACTCCTAAAAGATGGTATACCTCTCTGGCCAGTGCCTGAAATTATGTATGTATGTATATATGTATGTATGTATGTATGTATGTATGTATGTATGTATGTATGTATGTATGTATGTATGTATATATGTATGTATGTATGTATGTATGTATGTATGTATATTTATATTTTTGATATGCGAAAATATCAATATCGGTGAGTATCGGCCATTTTTGCGGTATCGGTGAAAAACAACCGATATCAGCCGATACTCTTTAAAATGTTGCCATTTCTGGGGACTTTTTTTTTTAAATAATATTACACGTTTGCTTAAAAATATCAACATTAACACTGTACCTCACGACTGTAACCACACAGGAGCCAGGAGCTGTGACTCGACCCCTGCAACCACAACTAGGTGAGTACACACACACTGTCGACAAGTGCCTTTAATAACTAGTAACTAACACAACAGACAGGTAATGAGTAATAACTTTGTCATCTCAGAGAAATTAATTGATTTAATATTTAACCTTCTGTCTTATTTAATACCCATTGTGTAATAAACATTGTGTAATAAACATTGTGTAATAAACATTGTGTAATAAACATTGTGTAATAAACATTCCCCTATATATTAAACAGTCATATAATTAAAAAAAATAAAAAGTATTTAGAAAAAAATATTTATATCGGTAAAAATTTTGGATTCGTCCCTTCATTAATATATATATATATATATATATATATATATATATATATATATATATATATATATATATATATATATATATATATATATATATATATATATATATATATATATATATATATATAGATAGATAGATAGATAGTGGGGAGAGTAATGGTGAGGGGTGACGCTGCTGCTCCCCGCTGAGGTCCTACCCACCCCTAAATTATATTAAACTAGTCAATATTGGGTGGCGGGTGGGCGGAGGCGCCCACGCCCCTCTGACCGCCGCCCAGCACAACACTGCCGACCGGGAGGACACCCGCTGATCACCTCCTTGTTGCTCTCTCCCTCTCATACCCCTGGCACTCTTGGTGCCTCACTCTCACTGTTTGGCACTGGCTCTTATCCACAGGCACAAATGTAATATTACCCGTCACTAGACAGAAATATAAATATTATTAACTGGCACTATAACGTTAGTATCTATAATTAGACCCTCTGGATGCTATAATATATATATTCATATATATATATATATATATATATATATATATATATATATATATATATATATATATATATATATATATATATATATATATATATATATATATATATATATATTCCATCGATTTCAAAAGATTTATTTAACAATTTTTTAAAGTATGTTATTAATTATTAATAAGTAATATTACTGGCCTGATAAATGCTGCCTTATAATGTTATGGAGAATTAATAAGAGATAATATTCACTTCCGTAATAACGAGATTGTAACAATTTATGTACTAGAAACATGTACCACGATGACCCGTGACGGTAGAACACCGTGACGGTAGAACACTGTGACGGTAGAACACCGTGACGGTAGAACACTGTGACGGTAGAACACTGTGACGGTAGAACACCGTGACGGTAGAACACCGTGAAGGTAGAACACTGTGACGGTAGAACACCGTGACGGTAGAACACCGTGACGGTAGAACACCGTGAAGGTAGAACACCATTAAAGTAGAACATCGTAAAGATAGAACACCGTGAAGGTAGAACACCGTGAAGGTAGAACACCGTGAAGCACTTGTTTCGTGGCTCCGTGTCCTTGTTCTCTGAGGGTGGTTGTGGTAACTGTGAGTGTTGTAGTAGTGGTTGTTCTAGTAGTTTTGTTAAGGGGACGAGAGTAGTGTTTGTGTTGCTTTAAGTGTAATATAACAGGGTATTAGTATAATATGTACCTGGTATCCATCCTGTCTGCTGGCCTTATAATGTACTACCTTATATATATATATATATATATATATATATATATATATATATATATATATATATATATATATATATATATATATATATATATATATATATATATATATATATATATTATGCAATTGTAATGTATTGGTGTTTTTTAATAACTGATGACAAACAGGGCAATAACGTGAGTGGAACACTTCAGTAGAGAGTTGATAATAATAGTTCAGGATGGGACCAAAACGTCGACCAATTTTTATTTCCAATTTGTAAGCTGTCAGTGTTACATGACACAATATTAAATTCACGAGAAAACCTAAGTGTTGTGGAGGGGTGTTGCAGCGGGTGTCGAGGAAACACTACACCATCATTGAGACTTACTTGTTCTTATTCTGAATATTTTAGACTTGTCAGGTTTGCGCTTGGGGTTGATCCTAGCTGGTGACCTGCCGATGACCACCTCCGGCACCACCTGCGCCATCCTCTCAGACTCTAGTTTAGTGCCCGTCTCCAGCTGGTCTTCCGCTTCGTTAGCCGCCGTCGTCACCTCTCCTTCAGAGCTTGGCATCCTCCTTAAGATGCCACACTCAAGCCGGAGGCATTGACGGGGTCGTCCGCCTCATCCTCGCTACACAATTCCTGGGGTGTTCGGCCTCGGCCTCCCAACGGTACACTAGCCCTCACCACTTTTACAAGTCTCGCCGCGAGGGTCTGCAAAGTACACTTGGAGAGCCGTTCTGGCTCCGCCTCACTAGTCTGACACACACAAACGTCACCGTGTACTAGCACTTTCTCCCGTCACCGCATGCACAACACGGGTCGGCACTGTCGAGCACATGTCCGGCAGGTCTCGCAGCGAGTAGGGTGTCGCAGGTATCATCCGCGGCGCTACACTTGCGCTGGAGACGCTGATGAGGAGAGGACCACCACACGCAGCCAGGGTCCCCACTGCTCTGAGCGCCCCCGGGCCAGCTTACAGCCACCGCCGCGCCGCACTCACGCTGCTGCGGGGCGGAGCACCGCTTGCCGCGGGGCGGAGCCTACCACAGGGGCGGAGCTCCTCTATACATATCATACCAACCCCAACTACGGTATTATTAATATAGCGTATGTTGCTTGCTATATAATACCTCACGGTATTTTTATGCTATAAGCCATGCTTTTATGTGATGTCAAACGTCTCCCGGGCTCCAAGAATCCGGGAAGAAGCTAGTAGACTCCGCCTTCTTAGGAGGGAGACGCTAGGAGAAGGAGGAGCAGGAGAGGTGGGCGGGGCGCGCGGTGATCACCTCGTGACATGCGCGACTCCGCAGCCTCCCGGCGACAGCTCCCTGTCACTAGTGAGTCAAATGGCGCTCAAGGTATCACACCAGCGGACACCACAATATCGCTGCTCAACACGCTGCTACACCTGAATCCCGCAGGTGTTTAGCGTAGCTGCGGCGTACAGCTGCGGCGGACGTCAGCTCTCGGGGCGTATCTAGGTGGAGTCAGTGTTAGCTGATGACCTTCGCTGCTGTCAACATTAGTGGGCAAGTCTAGACGTATGGGCAAGTCTCCTTACACCTGCTGCCCGTGTTCACCTAGCCGTAAACAGATGCCTAGTAGATGTTAGCCGACTGCCGTGGGTCGCAGCCTAGGGAAGAGCACGCAAGAGCCTCAATGGAAATAAGCCTCAATGCTTAACTTTCTCGGGTTAACCTGGGTTAATAACCCACCGAGGTTCATAAACCCAGCCAAGTCTTCATTCTCACCCCAAAATCCTGACGATGTGACGGCTGCAACAGATAACAGGTGCCAAGCCACAGCTCATCTGCGCTAACCCACACTCACCCTCACCACAGTTATTGAGTGAATTAACTGAGTGGATCGTTCATACTTGGCTAAACTGAATCACCACTCACCACTCTATTGATCGGATCATCCTACTCACAACTGAGAGGATCATCTCCACTATACTCACAGGAACATTAAATAATGGTCTGGACCGCCCACGCTACAACTGGACCGACACATACCTCACCACATCTTACGACCTAAGGAGCACGCTATCTACACAGTACTGATTGTGACATCACTACTGACTGTACCATCACACTACTAACTGTACCATCACCACACTACAAACTGCCACATTACTACCGAGTGTATCGTTACTACTGGCTATACCATCACACTGCTGACTACCATTACTACTGATTGTACCATCACCACACAAATGACTGATGGTACGATCATCACACTACTGGCTGTACCATTACTACACTGTTGACTGTACCATCATCACGCTACTGACCGTACCATTAATACACTGCTGACTGTACCATCATTATACTAGTGACTATTAACATCAAACTACTGGTTGTACAATCACTATCTTACCGATTGTACCATAACCACACTACTGTACCAAAAACTACATTACTGACAGTACAATCATCACACTACTTACTGTACCATCACCACATTACTGATTGTGCCATCACATTACTGACTACCATCATCACATTACTGACTGTACCATCATCACATTACTGACTGTACCATCATCACACTACTGATTGTTCCATCCCACACACTAGTGATTGTAACACCTCTACATTACTTATCGTACCATCACACTACTGATTGCTCTATCACCAAAAAAAACTGATTGTACCATCACGACACTACTGACTGTTCCATCACCACACTATTGTCTGTACTATCACCACAATACAGACTGTACCATCACCACACTACTGACTGTACCATCATCACACTACTGATTGTTCCAACACCACACTGCTGACTGTTCAATCACGCTAATGACTGTACAATCAAACTACTGACTCTACACTCACATCACTGACTGTACTATCACTATTGGTTGTACATCACACACTGTATCATCACACTACTGATTGTACCATTACTACTGGCTGCACCAGCACAGTACTGATTGTACCATCACACTACTGACTGTACCATCACTCTATTGACTGTACCATCATTCTACTGACTGTACCATCACTGCTGGCTGTACCATCACTACTGACTGTACCATTACTACTGGCTGCACCATCACACTACTGATTGTACATCACTTTACTGACTCCACCATCACGCTAATGGCAGTACCATCACTCTACTGACTGTACCATTACACTAATGACTGTACCATCACACTAATGGCTGTACCATCACACTACTGACTGTACCATCACACTACAGACTGTACCATCACTCTACTGACTGTACCATCACACTAATGACTGTTCCATCACACTACTGACTGTTCCATCACTCTACTGACTGTACCAAAACACTAATGACTGTATCATCGCTCTTCTGACTGTTCCATCACACTACTGACTGTTCCATCACCCTACTGACTGTACCATCACTCTACTGACTGTACCATCACACTAATGACTGTACCATCACACTATTGACTGTTCCATCACTCTATCACTCTACTGACTGTACCATCACTCTACTGACTGTACCATCACACTACTGACTGTTCCATCACTCTACTGACTGTACCATCACTCTACTGACTGTACTATCACACTACTGACTGTTCCATCACTCTACTGACTGTACCATCACTCTACTGACTGTACCATCACTCTACTGACTGTACCATCACACTACTGACTGTTCCATCACTCTACTGACTGTGCCATCACTCTGCTGACTGTACCATCACACTATTGACTGTACCATCACACTACTGACTGTTCCATCACTCTACTGGCTATACCATCATTCTACTTACTGTACCATCACACTACTGACTGTACCATCACACTAATGACCGTACCATCACACTACTGACTGTACCATCACTCTACTGACTGTACCATCATTCTACTGACTGTACCATCACTCTACTGACTGTAACATCACACTGCTGACTGTACCATCACACTGCTGACTGTACCATCACACTACCGTACCATCACACTACTGACTGTTTCATCACTCTACTGATTGCACCATCACACTGCTGACTGGACAATCACTCTACTGACTGTACCATCATTTTAATTACTGTACCATCACACTACTGACTGTACCGTCACACTAATGACTGTACCATCACACTAATGACTGTACCATCACACTACTGACTGTACCATCACATTAATGACTGTACCATCACTCTACTGACTGTATCATCACTCTACTGACTGTACCATCATTCTACTGACTGTACCATCACTCTACCGACTGTACCATCACTCTACCGACTGTACCATCACAGTAATGACTGTACCATCACACTACTGACTGTACCATCACACTGCTGACTGTATCATCACGCTACTGACTGTACCATCACACTATTGACTGTACCATCACACTACTGACTGTACCATCACACTACTGACTGTACCATCACACTACTGACTGTACCATCACATTACTGACTGTACCATCACTCTATTGACTGTACCATCACACTACTGACTGTACCATCACACTACTGACTGTACCATCACACTACTGACTGTACCATCACACTACTGACTCTACCATCACACTACTGACTCTACCATCACACTACTGACTGTACCATCACACTACTGACTGTGCCAACACACTACTGACTGTTCCATCACACTACTGACTGTACCATCACACTACTGACTGTACCATCACACTACTGACTGTACCATCACACTACTGACTGTTACATCACACTACTGACTGTACAATCTCACTATTGACTGTACCATCACACTACTGACTGTTCCATTACACTACTGGCTGTACCATCACACTACTGACTGTACCATCACACTACTGACTGTATCATCACACTACTGACTGTACCATCACTCTACTGACTGTACCATCACACTACTGACTGTACCATCACACTATTGACTGTACCATCACACTACTGACCGTTCCATCACACTACTGACTGTACCCTCACACTACTGACTGTACCATCACACTATTGACTGTACCATCACACTACTGACCGTTCCATCATACTACTGACTGTACTATCACACTACTGACTGTACCATCACACTACTGACTGTACTATCACTCTACTGACTGTACCATCACACTACTGACTGTGCCATCACACTACTGACTGTACCATCACGCTACTGACTGTACCATCACACTACTGACTGCACCATCACACTACTGACTGTACTGTCACTCTACTGACTGTGCCATCACACTACTGACTGTACCATCACACTACTGACTGTACCATCACACTACTGACTGTACCGTCACACTATTGACTGCACCATCACACTATTGACTGTACCATCACACTATTGACTGTACCATCACACTATTGACTGTACCATCACACTATTGACTGTACCGTCACACTATTGACTGTACCATCACTCTATTGACTGTACCATCACACTATTGACTGTACCATCACACTATTGACTGTACCGTCACACTATTGACTGTACCATCACTCTATTGACTGTACCATCACACTATCGACTGTACCATCACACTATTGACTGTACCATCACACTATTGACTGTACTATCACACTACTGACTGTACCGTCACACTATTGACTGCACCATCACACTATTGACTGTACCATCACACTATTGACTGTACCATCACACTATTGACTGTACCATCACACTATTGACTGTACCATCACTCTATTGACTGTACCATCACTCTATTGACTGTACCATCACACTATTGACTGTACCATCACACTATTGACTGTACCATCACTCTATTGACTGTACCATCACACTATTGACTGTACCATCACTCTATTGACTGTACCATCACACTATTGACTGTACCATCACACTATTGACTGTACCATCACACTATTGACTGTACCATCACACTATTGACTGTACCATCACTCTATTGACTGTACCATCACACTATCGACTGTACCATCACACTATTGACTGTACCATCACACTATTGACTGTACTATCACACTACTGACTGTACCGTCACACTATTGACTGCACCATCACACTATTGACTGTACCATCACACTATTGACTGTACCATCACTCTATTGACTGTACCATCACACTATCGACTGTACCATCACACTATTGACTGTACCATCACTCTATTGACTGCACCATCACACTATTGACTGTACCGTCACACTATTGACTGTACCATCACTCTATTGACTGTACCATCACACTATCGACTGTACCATCACACTATTGACTGTACCATCACACTATTGACTGTACTATCACACTACTGACTGTACCGTCACACTATTGACTGCACCATCACACTATTGACTGTACCATCACACTATTGACTGTACCATCACACTATTGACTGTACCATCACACTATTGACTGTACCATCACTCTATTGACTGTACCATCACTCTATTGACTGTACCATCACACTATTGACTGTACCATCACACTATTGACTGTACCATCACTCTATTGACTGTACCATCACACTATTGACTGTACCATCACTCTATTGACTGTACCATCACACTATTGACTGTACCATCACACTATTGACTGTACCATCACACTATTGACTGTACCATCACACTATTGACTGTACCATCACTCTATTGACTGTACCATCACACTATCGACTGTACCATCACACTATTGACTGTACCATCACACTATTGACTGTACTATCACACTACTGACTGTACCGTCACACTATTGACTGCACCATCACACTATTGACTGTACCATCACACTATTGACTGTACCATCACACTATTGACTGTACCATCACACTATTGACTGTACCATCACTCTATTGACTGTACCATCACACTATTGACTGTACCATCACACTATTGACTGTACCATCACACTATTGACTGTACCATCACTCTATTGACTGTACCATCACACTATTGACTGTACCATCACTCTATTGACTGTACCATCACACTATTGACTGTACCATCACACTATTGACTGTACCATCACACTATTGACTGTACCATCACTCTATTGACTGTACCATCACACTATTGACTGTACCATCACACTATTGACTGTACCATCACACTATTGACTGTACCATCACACTATTGACTGTACCATCACACTATTGACTGTACCATCACACTATTGACTGTACCATCACACTATTGACTGTACCATCACACTATTGACTGTACCATCACACTACAGAGTAGAAAATCTCATTCATCATCATTTATATAATTTATGATTATAGTCATTATCCTCAATAACTTATCATCATCATTATCACGAATCATCATCATTAATTATGTTCATCATCATGATAACTATCATGAGTCGTCATCCTTATCATTCGTCTTCAGTAATCATTAGTCATCATCATCAGTCATCAGTTACAATTTTCAACAGTTATCATCATAATATTAATCATCATCAGTCACCTTCATCAATCACCATTACCATCATCAATCATCATCATCATCAGTCACATTCATCATCATGATCATCATCATCATCATCATCATCGTCGTCGTCATCAGTCATCTTCATCAATCATCATCATCATCAGTCACCTTCGTCAATCATCATCATCAATCACTATCAATCATCATCATCATCATCAATCACTATCAATCATCATCATCATCATCATCATCATCATCAGTCACCTTCATCAATCATCATCATCAGTCATCTTCATCAATCATCATCATCAGTCATCATCATCAGTCATCATCATCAGTCATCTTCATCAATCATCATCAGTCGCTTTCATCAATCATCATCTTCTATCATATTCATCAATCATCATCATCAATCATCATCATCAGTCATCATCATCAGTCATCTTCATCAATCATCATCAGTCGCTTTCATCAATCATTATCTTCTATCATATTCATCAATAATCATCAATTATCATTATTCTTATTAACACAGACTAAGAAACAAGGCTGACACCATCAGTGCTCCTGCAGCTGTCTTCAGAGCTCTAGACCCGCATGGATCATCCTACGAAACCCACAAGTAGTGGAGGCTTGATCCTCCGTCCCTGTGGATCATTCGAAATTGTATCATCCAAGAAGCTGGGCTATTGTGCATCCAGTAGCCATCCAGTTGATGGTAGCGCAAGAACACATCCACCCAGTTGATGGTAGCACAAGAACACTTCCATCCAGTTGATGGTAGCACAAGAACACTTCCATCCAGTGGATGGTAGCACAAGAACACTTCCATCCAGTGGATGGTAGCACAAGAACACATCCATCCAGTGGATGGTAGCGCAAGAACACATCCATCCAGTTGATGGTAGCGCAAGAACACATCCATCCAGTTGATGGTAGCACAAGAACACTTCCATCCAGTGGATGGTAGCACAAGAACACTTCCATCCAGTGGATGGCAGCACAAGAACACTTCCATCCAGTGGATGGTAGCACAAGAACACATCCATCCAGTGGATGGTAGCGAAAGAACACATCCATCCAGTTGATGGTAGCACAAGAACACTTCCATCCAGTGGATGGTAGCACAAGAACACTTCCATCCAGTGGATGGTAGCACAAGAACACATCCATCCAGTGGATGGTAGCGAAAGAACACATCCATCCAGTTGATGGTAGCACAAGAACACATCCATCCAGTTGATGGTAGCGCAAGAACACATCCATCCAGTTGATGGTAGCACAAGAACACATCCATCCAGTGGATGGTAGCACAAGAACACATCCATCCAGTGGATGGTAGCACAAGAACACATCCATCCAGTGGATGGTAGCGCAAGAACACATCCATCCAGTGGATGGTAGCGCAAGAACACATCCATCCAGTGGATGGTAGCACAAGAACACATCCATCCAGTGGATGGTAGCGCAAGAACACATCCATCCAGTGGATGGTAGCGCAAGAACACATCCATCCAGTGGATGGTAGCACAAGAACACATCCATCCAGTTGATGGTAGCACAAGAACACTTCCATCCAGTGGATGGTAGCACAAGAACACATCCATCCAGTGGATGGTAGCGCAAGAACACATCCATCCAGTGGATGGTAGCACAAGAACACATCCATCCAGTTGATGGTAGCACAAGAACACTTCCATCCAGTGGATGGTAGCACAAGAACACTTCCATCCAGTGGATGGTAGTGCAAGAACACATCCATCCAGTGGATGGTAGCGCAAGAGCACATCCATCCAGTTGATGGTAGCACAAGAACACTTCCATCCAGTGGATGGTAGCGCAAGAATATATCCATCCAGTTGATGGTAGCACAAGAACACATCCATCCAGTTGACGGTAGCGCAAGAACACATCCATCCAGTGGATGGTAGCGCAAGAACACATCCATCCAGTTGATGGTAGCACAAGAACACTTTCATCCTGTGGATGGTAGCGCAAGAACACATCCATCCAGTGGATGGTAGCTCAAGAATACATCCATCCAGTGGATGGTAGTGCAAGAATACATCCATCCAGTTGATGGTAGCACAAGAACACATCCATCCAGTGGATGGTAGCACAAGAACACATCCATCCAGTGGATGGTAGCACAAGAACACATCCATCCAGTGGATGGTAGCACAAGAACACATCCATCCAGTGGATTGTAGCACAAGAACACATCCATCCAGTGGATGGGAGCGCAAGAATACAACCATCCAGTGGAGGGTAGCGCAAGAATACATCCATCCAGTGGATGGTAGCACAAGAACACATCCATCCAGTGGATGGCAGCACAAGAACACATCCATCCAGTGGGTGATAGCGCAAGAATACATCCATCCAGTGGATGGTAGCACAAGAACACATCCATCCAGTGGATGGTAGCACAAGAACACATCCATCCAGTGGATGGTAGCGCAAGAATACAACCATCCAGTGGAGGGTAGCGCAAGAATACATCCATCCAGTGGATGGTAGCACAAGAACACATCCATCCAGTGGATGGCAGCACAAGAACACATCCATCCAGTGGATGATAGCGCAAGAATACATCCATCCAGTGGATGGTAGCACAAGAACACATCCATCCAGTTGATGGTAGCCCAAGAACACATCCATCCAGTTGATGATAGCACAAGAACACATCCATCCACTGGATTGGTAGCACAAGAACACATCCATCCAGTGGATGGCAGCGCAAGAACACATCCATCCAGTGGATGGTAGCGCAAGAACGCATCCATCCAGTGGATGGTAGCACAAGAACACATCCATCCAGTGGATGGTAGCACAAGAACACATCCATCCAGTGGATGGCAGCGCAAGAACACATCCATCCAGTGGATGGTAGCACAAGAACACATCCATCCAGTTGATGGTAGCGCAAGAACGCATCCATCCAGTGGATGGTAGAACAAGAACACATCCATCCAGTGGATGGTAGCACAAGACCACATCCATCCAGTGGATGGTAGCACAAGAACACATCCATCCAGTGGATGGTAGCACAAGAACACATCCATCCAGTGGATGGTAGCGCAAGAATACAACCATCCAGTGGAGGGTAGCGCAAGAATACATCCATCCAGTGGATGGTAGCACAAGAACACATCCATCCAGTGGATGATAGCGCAAGAATACATCCATCCAGTGGATGGTAGCACAAGAACACATCCATCCAATGGATGGCAGCACAAGAACACATCCATCCAGTTTACCTGGAGTTTACCTGGAGAGAGTTCCGGGGGTCAACGCCCCCGCGGCCCGGTCTGAGACCAGGCCTCCTGGTGGATCAGAGCCTGATCAACCAGGCTGTTGCTGCTGGCTGCACGCAAACCAACATACGAGCCACAGCCCGGCTGATCCGGAACTGACTTTAGGTGCTTGTCCAGTGCCAGCTTGAAGACTGCCAGGGGTCTGTTGGTAATCCCCCTTATGTGTGCTGGGAGGCAGTTGAACAGTCTCGGGCCCCTGACACTTATTGTATGGTCTCTTAACGTGCTAGTGACACCCCTGCTTTTCATTGGGGGGATGGTGCATCGTCTGCCAAGTCTTTTGCTTTCGTAGTGGGTGATTTTCGTGTGCAAGTTCGGTACTAGTCCCTCTAGGATTTTCCAGGTGTATATAATCATGTATCTCTCCCTCCTGCGTTCCAGGGAATACAGGTTTAGGAACCTCAAGCGCTCCCAATAATTGAGGTGTTTTATCTCCGTTATGCGCGCCGTGAAAGTTCTCTGTACATTTTCTAGGTCGGCAATTTCACCTGCCTTGAAAGGTGCTGTTAGTGTGCAGCAATATTCCAGCCTAGATAGAACAAGTGACCTGAAGAGTGTCATCATGGGCTTGGCCTCCCTAGTTTTGAAGGTTCTCATTATCCATCCTGTCATTTTTCTAGCAGATGCGATTGATACAATGTTATGGTCCTTGAAGGTGAGATCCTCCGACATGATCACTCCCAGGTCTTTGACGTTGGTGTTTCGCTCTATTTTGTGGCCAGAATTTGTTTTGTACTCTGATGAAGATTTAATTTCCTCATGTTTACCATTGGATGATAGCGCAAGAATACATCCATCCAGTGGATGGTAGCACAAGAACACATCCATCCAGTGGATGGTAGCACAAGAACACATCCATCCAGTGGATGGTAGCGCAAAAACACATCCATCCAGTGGATGGTAGCACAAGAACACATCCATCCAGTGAATGGTAGCCCAAGAATCCATCCATCCAGTGGATGGTAGCACAAAAACACATCCATCCAGTGGATGGCAGCACAAGAACACATCCATCCAGTTGATGGTAGCACAATAACACATCCATTCAGTGGATGGTAGCACAAGAACACATCCATCCAGTGGATGGTAGCGCAAGAACACATCCATCCAGTGGATGGTAGCGCAAGAATACATCCATCCAGTTGATGGTAGCACAAGAACACGTCCATCCAGTGGATGGTAGCACAAGAACACATCCATCCAGTGGATGTTAGCGCAAGAACACATCCATCCAGTGGAGGGCAGAGCAAGAACACATCCATCCTGTGGATGTTAGCGCAAGAACACATACATTTAGTGGATGGTAGCGCAAGAACACATCCATCCAGTTGATGGTAGCACAAGAACACATCCATCCAGTGGATGGTAGCACAAGAACGCATCCATCCAATGGATGGTAGCACAGGAACACATCCATCCAGTGGATGGCAGCGCAAGAACACATCCATCCAATGGATGATAGCACAAGAACACATCCATCCAGTGGATGGTAGCACAAGAACACATCCATCCAGCTGATGGTAGCACAAGAACACATCCATCCAGTGGATGGCAGCGCAAGTACACGTCCGCCCAGTTGATGGTAGCACAAAACAAACCTCTGTTGTACTGAACGATCGTAGGATTGAGGCTCCAACCAGTGCTTGCGCTGAATGATCCATACGGACGAATCCTCCGTCCGTGTGGGTCACGAACTGTATCTTCGTAGACATGAAGAGCGTGCAATTATATTAAGTTGTATAACCTGCACGAACTGTATCTTCGTAGACATGAAGGGCGTGCAATTATATTAAGTTGTATAACCTGCACGAACTGTGTCTTCGTAGACATGAAGGGCGTGCAATTATATTAAGTTGTATAACCTGCACGAACTGTATCTTCGTACATATTACGAGTACGTCACCCTTTCAAGGACGCTGTGTTCATTTAATATCACGCCTCTTAAAGTCCCTCGTGGGAAGCTCATCAGCACCTATCACTTCCGTAGCTTGGTCGCTAGCACACTCATCTCACACACTGATGGTAGCACATCCATCCAGTGGATGGCAGGGCAAGAACACATCCATTCAGTGGATGGTAGCGCAAGAACACATCCATCCAGTTGATGGTAGCACAAGAACACATCCATCCAGTGGATGTTAGCGCAAGAACACATCCATCCAGTGGATGGTAGTGCAAGAACACATCCATCCAGTCGATGGCAGGGCAAGAACACATCCATCCAGTGGATGGTAGCACAAGAACACATCCATCCAGTGGATGGCAGCGCAAGAACACATCCATCCAGTGGATGGCAGCGCAAGAACACATCCATCCAGTGGATTGGTAGCACAAGAACACATCCATCCGGTGGATGGCAGCGCAAGAACACAGCCATCCAGTTGATGGTAGCACAAGAACACATCCATCCAGTTGATGGTAGCACAAGAACACATCCATCCAGTGGATTGGTAGCACAAGAACACATCCATCCAGTGAATGGCAGCGCAAGAACACATCCATCCAGTGGATGGTAGCGCAAGAACACATCCATCCAGTGGATGATAGCACAAGAACACATCCATCCAGTTGATGGTAGCGCAAGAACGCATCCATCCAGTGGATGGTAGCACAAGAACACATCCATCCAGTGGATGGCAGCGCAAGAACACATCCATCCAGTGGATGGCAGCGCAAGAACACATCCATCCAGTGGATTGGTAGCACAAGAACACATCCATCCGGTGGATGGCAGCGCAAGAACACAGCCATCCAGTTGATGGTAGCACAAGAACACATCCATCCAGTTGATGGTAGCACAAGAACACATCCATCCAGTGGATTGGTAGCACAAGAACACATCCATCCAGTGAATGGCAGCGCAAGAACACATCCATCCAGTGGATGGTAGCGCAAGAACACATCCATCCAGTGGATGATAGCACAAGAACACATCCATCCAGTTGATGGTAGCGCAAGAACGCATCCATCCAGTGGATGGTAGCACAAGAACACATCCATCCAGTGGATGGCAGCGCAAGAACACATCCATCCAGTGGATGGCAGCGCAAGAACACATCCATCCAGTGGATGGTAGCACAAGAACACATCCATCCAGTGGATGGTAGCACAAGAACACATCCATCCAGTGGATGGTAGCACAAGAACACATCCATCCAGTGGATGGTAGCACAAGAACACATCCATCCAGTGGATGGTAGCACAAGAACACATCCATCCAGTGGATGGTAGCACAAGAACACATCCATCCAGTGAATGGCAGCGCAAGAACACATCCATCCAGTGGATGGTAGCACAAGAACACATCCATCCAGTTGATGGTAGCGCAAGAACGCATCCATCCAGTGGATGGTAGCACAAGAACACATCCATCCAGTGGATGGTAGCACAAGAACACATCCATCCAGTGGATGGTAGCACAAGAACACATCCATCCAGTGGATGGTAGCACAAGAACACATCCATCCAGTGGATGGTAGCACAAGAACACATCCATCCAGTGGATGGTAGCACAAGAACACATCCATCCAGTGGATGGTAGCACAAAAACACATCCATCCAGTGGATGGTAGCACAAGAACACATCCATCCAGTGGATGGTAGCACAAGAACACATCCATCCAGTGGATGGTAGCACAAGAACACATCCATCCAGTGGATGGTAGCACAAGAACACATCCATCCAGTTGATGGTAGCACAAGAACACATCCATCCAGTGGAAGGTAGCACAAGAACACATCCATCCAGTGGATGGTAGCACAAGAACACATCCATCCAGTGGATGGTAGCACAAGAACACATCCATCCAGTGGATGGTAGCACAAGAACACATCCATCCAGTGGATGGTAGCACAAGAACACATCCATCCAGTGAATGGTAGCGCAAGAACACATCCATCCAGTGGATGGTAGCACAAGAACACATCTATCCAGTGGATGGTAGCACAAGAACACATCCATCCAGTGAATGGCAGCGCAAGAACACATCCATCCAGTGGATGGTAGCACAAGAACACATCTATCCAGTGGATGGTAGCACAAGAACACATCCATCCAGTGGATGGTAGCACAAGAACACATCCATCCAGTGGATTGGTAGCACAAGAGCACATCCATCCAGTGGATTGGTAGCACAAGAACACATCCATCCAGTGGATGGTAGCACAAGAACACATCCATCCAGTGGATGGTAGCACAAGAACACATCCATCCAGTGGATGGTAGCACAAGAACACATCCATCCAGTGGATGGTAGCACAAGAACACATCCATCCAGTGGATGGTAGCACAAGAACACATCCATCCAGTGAATGGCAGCGCAAGAACACATCCATCCAGTGAATGGTAGCACAAGAACACATCCATCCAGTGGATGGTAGCACAAGAACACATCCATCCAGTGAATGGCAGCGCAAGAACACATCCATCCAGTGGATGGTAGCACAAGAACACATCCATCCAGTGGATGGTAGCACAAGAACACATCCATCCAGTGGATGGTAGCACAAGAACACATCCATCCAGTGGATGGTAGCACAAGAACACATCCATCCAGTGGATGGTAGCACAAGAACACATCCATCCAGTGGATGGTAGCACAAGAACACATCCATCCAGTGGATGGTAGCGCAAGAACACATCCATCCAGTGGATGGTAGCGCAAGAACACATCCATCCAGTGGATGGTAGCACAAGAACACATCCATCCAGTGGATGGTAGCACAAGAACACATCCATCCAGTGAATGGCAGCGCAAGAACACATCCATCCAGTGAATGGCAGCGCAAGAACACATCCATCCAGTGGATGGTAGCACAAGAACACATGCATCCAGTGGATGGTAGCACAAGAACACATCCATCCAGTGGATGGTAGCACAAGAACACATCCATCCAGTGGATGGTAGCACAAGAACACATCCATCCAGTGGATGGTAGCACAAGAACACATCCATCCAGTGGATGGTAGCACAAGAACACATCCATCCAGTGGATGGTAGCACAAGAACACATCCATCCAGTGGATGGTAGCACAAGAACACATCCATCCAGTGGATGGTAGCACAAGAACACATCCATCCAGTTGATGGTAGCACAAGAACACATCCATCCAGTGAATGGTAGCACAAGAACACATCCATCCAGTGGATGGTAGCACAAGAACACATCCATCCAGTGGATGGTAGCGCAAGAACACATCCATCCAGTGGATGGTAGCACAAGAACACATCCATCCAGTGGAAGGTAGCACAAGATCACATCCATCCAGTGGATGGTAGCACAAGAACACATCCATCCAGTGGATGGTAGCACAAGAACACATCCATCCAGTGGATGGTAGCACAAGAACACATCCATCCAGTGGATGGTAGCGCAAGAACACATCCATCCAGTGGGACTGGAAAAATACACAATTTTAACAAGTTGGTAAACCAGACAGGTGCAACACTTGGGTATCTTCAGTGTCGTAATGCTTCGCCTGTACGACAGACTTCTTCAGTCCGTTATAACACTGGAGACAGTTGAAGCAGATTTGTGACGCGATGAGTCCGTCAGCCTTAGTATGTGGTGGTCAATCCCTCAAGCCTGAAGCATAGCCATGCGGCCACAAGTTGTATACTGGAGCAATACTGAGGTGTAGTAGATGGAGGTGAGGTCACAGGTGAGCGTGGCCCACTAGTGGAAGTAGGCGATGCTAAACAGTTCTCTAGAAAATTATTATTATGATCAAAACTAAGCGCTAAAACCCAAAGTAGCTGCGGAAGAATTATGTGTCTGTGTAACTGATTTAATAATAATAATAATAATAATAATAATAATAATAATAATAATAATAATAATAATAATATCTTTATTTCTACAAGTACATGTACAAGGTATACAGACCACAGCTGACATCAATGATATACTGCTATATAGAAAGCCCCTTGTTATACAGAGCATTTCGAGCAAATTAAGTCAATTTTGTCCCCAGGAGGCGACCTACAACAGTCGACTAACATCCAGGTACCTATTTTACTGATAGGTGAACAGGAAAAGAAGGAGTCTTCAGGAAACACGTCCTAATGTTTCCACCCGTACCAGGGATCGATCCCCGGACTTCAGTGTGTGAGATGAGTGTGCTAGCGACCAAGCTACGGAAGTGATAGGTGCTGATGAGCTTCCCGCGAGGGACTTTAAGATGCGTGATATTAAATGAACACAGCGTCCTTGAAAGGGTGACGTACTCGTAATATGTACGAAGATACAGTTCGTGCAGGTTATACAACTTAATATAATTGCACGCTCTTCATGTCTACGAAGATACAGTTCGTGACCCACACGGACGGAGGATTCGTCCGTGTGGATCATTCAGCGCAAGCACTGGTTGGAGCCTCAATCCTACGATCGTTCAGTACAACAGAGGTTTGTTTTTTAGTTAACTAATCTCACATTCTCCCAGCGGCAGGAATAACATGCAAGTCAGGGATCAAGACGAAAGGATCTTGTGGTGAGCTCAGACGAGGTGGTGGTCAGAATGAAGTAAAAACAACGAGGTGGTGGTCAGAATGAAGTATAAACAACGAGGTGGTGGTCAGAATGAAGTATAAACAACGAGGTGGTGGTCAGAATGAAGTATAAACAACGAGGTGGTGGTCAGAATGAAGTATAAACAACGAGGTGGTGGTCAGAATGAAGTATAAACAACGAGGTGGTGGTCAGAATGAAGTAAAAACAACGAGGTGGTGGTCAGAATGAAGTAAAAACAACGAGGTGGTGGTCAGAATGAAGTATAAACAACGAGGTGGTGGTCAGAATGAAGTAAAAACAACGAGGTGGTGGTCAGAATGAAGTAAAAACAACGAGGTGGTGGTCAGAATGAAGTATAAACAACGAGGTGGTGGTCAGAATGAAGTAAAAACAACGAGGTGGTGGTCAGAATGAAGTAAAAACAACGAGGTGGTGGTCAGAATGAAGTATAAACAACGAGGTGGTGGTCAGAATGAAGTAAAAACAACGAGGTGGTGGTCAGAATGAAGTAAAAACAACGAGGTGGTGGTCAGAATGAAGTATAAACAACGAGGTGGTGGTCAGAATGAAGTAAAAACAACGAGGTGGTGGTCAGAATGAAGTATAAACAACGAGGTGGTGGTCAGAATGAAGTATAAACAACGAGGTGGTGGTCAGAATGAAGTATAAACAACGAGGTGGTGGTCAGAATGAAGTATAAACAACGAGGTGGTGGTCAGAATGAAGTATAAACAACGAGGTGGTGGTCAGAATGAAGTATAAACAACGAGGTGGTGGTCAGAATGAAGTATAAACAACGAGGTGGTGGTCAGAATGAAGTATAAACAACGATTTGTAATGATATGTGACACCATGTAACGAAGAGGGGGACGGGAGGGGAGGGGAGGGGAGGGGAGGGGTCAATAATGGAGATAAAATGTGTGGGATAGGTTGTAGTGTACTGGTGAGGAGATGATGGGCTGGAGGGAAAGGCTAGAGGAATGGGAAGGCTCATGCTAGGCTTCACATAGGTAGGGATCTACCTAGAGGTTACCTGGAGGTTATTCTGGGAAACAACGCCCCAGTCCATGACCAGGCCTCCCGTTGGATCAAGGCCTGATCAACCAGGCTGTTACTGCTGGCCGCACGTAGTCCAACGTACGAACCACAGCCCGGATGATTCTGCACAGACTTTAGGTCTTATTGGCAATTTCCCTTACGCTTGGTGGGAGACTGTTGAACAGTCTTGGGCCCCAGACACTTATGGTGTTTTCTCTTAGTGTACCAATGGCGCCCCTACTTTTAATTGGGGGTATTTTGCATCGCCTGCCCAGTCTTTTACTTTCGTAGGGAGTGATTTCTGTGTGCAGATTCATGACCATTCCTTCTAGGATTTTCCAAGTGTGGATTATGATATATATCTCTCTCCTGCATTCCAGTGAGTACAAGTCAAGTGCTTCCAAGCGTTTCCAGTAGTTCAGGTGCTTGATAGAACTTTTACGTGCAGTAAAGGATCTCTGTACACTCTCTAGATCTACAATTTCACCTGCTTTGAATGGAGATGTTAATGTACAGCAGTATTCCAGCCTAGAGAGAACAAGTGATTTGACAAGGATCATCAATGGCTTGGCATCTCTCGTTTTGAACGTTCTCATTATCCATCCTATCATTTTCTTTGCAGTTGTGATCGTGGCACTGTGTGATCCTTGAAAGTGAGATCCTCAGACATTACCACTCCCAGGTCCCTCACATTATTTCTCCGTTCTATTGTATGATCAGAGTTTGTAGTATACTCAATTCTAGTTATTACGGTCATCATTACTGTGTGGTGTTGACAACCATATCTGATGTCGTGTCGATGGCCAGTTATGTGTAGCCTTAACAATGGATTAATATCTTTATCATGCGCCGCACCCGTGGAGGTGGTGACAGAGACGCATCATGGGTCCAGGAACTGGGCCGCACAAGTCTTGCTATAATTAAACAACGGGGGTCGAAATGTACAGATCAATTAATCTCCGGAGTTTCTGTCTCAATGTGGGTTGTGACTGAACATTATTAAACAAGTTACAGTGATAATTAACTAGTTACATGTTAGGTACAAAGGATACGGTGCAGCTAATGTGACATTTTACCGTGGCAACGATTCGCTCTCCAGGAGCTTTGTCAAGCCTTTAGCTCCTGACGAGAGAAACATTGCCACAATAAAATGTCACAGTAGTTGTATGTGTGTCCTTTTTATCTAACATTCTATCGGCAGTTCTACCTTTTATCACGAAGTAGTTACATGTCTGTATCTGGTTACAGTCGTAATAAGTTATGTCGCAGACATAATATTGCAGAGTACTTATATTTGATTCTGAATTATATATAATACAGACCGGGTCTGTAAGTTGGCGTGAGAGTGGGTCACAAGGTACGGAAGAACGACTGACTGCTCGTTGCACCTGTCTCCAGTGTTACATTCACCTGTATTCGACTGAAGAAGCTTGTTGCGCAGGCGAAACGTTCCAACATTAAAGATTCCCAGGCATTACACACTTGTCATGTTCATTAACGAGGGGTAACTATCTAATAACCCCAAAGCACTCCAATATCCCCACCCATACCCAGTCAAGGTACAAAGTTGGATGTAAGCAATTAACCCAACACATTGGCAAACCAGTTCTAGATATCAAAGACGAAGTAACTGTTACCTCGTCGCTGCTGGGAATTAGTGAGCCAGTTAATGGTTGAAATATGATGCTGCTTCCCATCTCCTAGATCCGGTTAACCGGTTTCCCGTGATTCCCTGTACGGACGTTACCTTGCTCACCCTGCAAGAGCACATCACGACCCAGCAGTACCCAGTGTGTGTGATGGGGATGTCTCCCTCAACACACGCCTTACCTGTGGAAGAAGAAGAGAATGGTTTTAATTATAGTTACTCTTCTGGTTTACTGATGGTTCTGGATTATACATATTTTGATATCGTTAATGCAATTGTTTTCTTACACAAACTAGCTGATGTGAATGATGGTGGTTGCCCACTGAACTAGGCGTCAAGGTTCAATGTACGTGACATGGGAAGAAAAGTCCCATTCTTAGTGAACTCCAAACATAATGCAATCAAGGACGATGGTTGATTATTTACAATCAGGAAACATTTTTCTTAGATTAATAGCAAAAAAAGAAAACTGCAAGAAAAAACCCTTTCGCTTGTTTAGCTTCCAGTTACAAGTCTATCTGCCTCACTGCGCGTTGGTCATTAAGGGTGTATTTCGTCTACACACTGACAGTCAAGACTGCGCTGATTCATAGGATATGGATCACTGAATGAACATGGTGGTGGTAAGTGAAACATATATATAAATAGCAGTCAGTAAGACAAGAATCTATATACAACCATTTAAAAACTCATAGGAATTGAGTTAGAAGCTTGAGTGAAGTTGTAACTCACTATAATCTATATGTAAATTAATATATTTACGGAGCAACTTGCAATGCGAAAAGACTGACTAACCTAACCAAGCTGAAGCCAAACTTAGGCTTGATTACAAGTACTTCTGGTAGTTTGAAGTACACAGACTGACTGATGTTGTAGTAGCCAGGCTTACCCTGGCTACTACAACACACACACACACACACACACACACACACACAACACACACAACACACACACACACACACACACACACACACACACACACAACACACACACACACACACACACACACACACACAACACACACACACACAACACACACACACATCACACACACACAACACACACACACACACACACACACACACACACACACACACACACACACACACACACACACACACACACACACACTCACACACACACACACACACACACACACACACACACACACACACACACACACACACACACACACACACACACACACACACACACAACACACACACACACACACACACACACACACACACACAACACACACACACACACACACACACACACACACACACACACACACACACACAACACACACACAACACACACACACACACACACACACACACACACACACACACACACACACAACACACACACAACACACACACACACACACACACACACACACATCACACACACACAACACACACATACACACACACACACACACACACACACACACACACACACACACACACACACACACACACACACACACAACACACACACACAGGGATCACACCAGTGGTGTTAACACTAGTAATATGCTGGGTGCACCTCAAAGGAGCCTGGCCGCCTCGCTCACTCGTATGGAAAATATGACCAGACTGCGAGGGACCAGACTGCATGTCAATACCTCACCAAGTCCTCCTTCCCGCGGTACCACCACACCTGTTCTACTTTTGTAATCACCTAGTAGGTGCGGGGGGGTTGAGACTCGGCTCCTGGTCCAGCCTCTCAAATACTCCTCAACAGTCACACTGTTCCTGGCCTTGCTGGATTTATTATACCTGTTCTTGAGACTGTGTATTTAGTTTGTTTCAAGCACGGCTTGCACTACCTGGGGTACAAGCTTTACAAGCTGGGGATTATACAGAGCGTCTGTACTCACGTCACCTAATTGTGGTTGCAGGGGTCGAGACTCAGCTCCTGGCCCCCCTCTTCACTGATCGCTACTGGGTCCTCCCTCTCCCTGCTCCATGAGCTTTATCATACCTCGTCTTAAAACTATGTATGGGTCCTGCCTCCATTACATCGCTTGCCAGACTATTCCGCTTCCTAACAACTCTGTGGCTGAAGAAATACTTCCTAACATTCCTTTGGCTCCTCTGACTCTTCAACTTCCAATTATGACCCCTTGTTTCTGTGTCCCATCTCTGAAACATCCTGTTTTTGTCCACCTTGTCTATTCCGCGCATTATTTTGTATGTCGTTATCATGTCTCCCCTGACCATCCTGTCCTCCAGTGTCGTCAGACCGATTTCCCTTAACCTTTTTTCGTAGGACATTCCCCTGAGCTCTGGAACTAACCTTGTCACAAACCTTTGCTCTTTCTCTAATTTCGAGCCGTGCTTGACCAGGTTTGGGTTCTAAACTGGTGCTACGTACTCCAGTATGGGCCTGACGTATACGGTGTACAGTGTCTTGAACGATTCCTTACTGACGTATCGGAACGCTATTCTCAGGTTTGCCAGGTGCCCATATGCAGCAGCAGTTATCTGGTTGATGTGTGCTTCCGGAGACGTGCTCGGTATTATACTCACCAAAAGATCTTTCTCGTTGAGTGAGGTTTGCAGTCTTCGGCCGCCTAGCGTATACTCTGTCTGCGGTCTTCTTTGCCCTTCTCCGAGCATCATGACTTTGCATTTGGCGGGGTTAATTTCTAGGAGCCAGTTGCTGGACCAGGCGTCCAGCCTGTCCAGGTCTCTTTGTAGATCTGTCTGGTCCGCATCTGATTTAATTCTTCTAATTAACTTCACATCATCTGCAAATAAGGACACTTCCGAGTCTATCCCTTCTGTCATGTCATTCACATTCTGTGTGTGTGTTTATGTGCATGTGTGTGTGTATTCACCTATTTGTGGTTGCAAAGGTCGATTCATAGCTCTTGGTCTCGTGTTTGTGTGTGTGTACTCACCCACAAGTAGCTGCAGGGATGGATGGTGGACAGTGCCACCATGCACGTGGCACTCACCTTCCTTCACTACTCACAGCTTCACTCACTCCTGGAAGAGCAAGACGTACATCACTCTCCAGTGCTTCGTTCCTGAGGACGACATCATCTACTGAAGGAGATACAACTCGTCACTCACCTACCACCCAGACAGTTTGTAGTCACGTGACACCAGCAATTATATCCGCCATTCTGAAGGTGAAACTCCCCATTTGTATTCCCCAGGAGTTAATTAACCATGATGCCAGAAACTTACAAAATTATTAAGCTACAAAGATGTTATTATAATATATAAAAAAATGTAACACTGAACTAGCTGTCTTTTAAACTTCCTTTATGCAAATGAGCGATTTTTTGGAAAATCTAATTCCAAAGAGCCTGGCCCACGGCCGGGCTCTGGGAGTGGAAAGACTCTCGGAACTATCAAAGGTATATTAAAAGTAAAGGTATATCCAATGAACACTGACTATATATAGTGGTATAGACGAAGCCACACCACGGGCGGGATAGAACCCGCGGTCAGAGAGTCATAAAACTCCAGACCGACGCGCTAGTCACTGTACCAGCTACAATAAGATTCATCCAGCTTGGTATATTTATACACCATAGGAAGATTAGCACAGGCACCACTGTGACCACAAATGCAAGTTTTTACAGACAAATCTCCCGTCAGCGTGGCCGTGACGGCCACGCTGGCCGCGGGTTCTATCCCCACCTGTGGTATGGTTTGTTTGTAATCGTGTCATTACGATTTCGTGAGTTATAGAGGAACTTTGTAAGAGAGGCGACTGTATGTTCATTATGTATCATAGTTAAGTTGATCAGTAAGATATATGTACAACAACTGAGCGTCTTTATTTTTGAAACGTTTCGCCTACACGGCAGGATTCTTCAGTCAAATAGAGAGGATGTATTGTGGGCATCAAGAGTAGTGGCGAGGTAAATATGATATAATCAGTCCATTAACCTTGGAGAAACAGGTTGAGGTGGTCAGTCCCTCAGCCCAAGAGCAAGTGCTCAACACCTGCTCATAGGCTGAAAGGATTGATCACCTCTTCTTCCACTATCTCCCGCATATATTTTTACACTTTTCATATGTCCACTGGAGGGCGAAACGTCTACAACATGTTTCACACGTGTCTAGTTCTTCGTCTCACTTTTTTGGTTCCACTAGTGAATCCCGTCTCCTACACCGTCTTCCAGATCCTCCATCTCACCTTCGACAGTGCTGAAGACTCTATTCTCGTGTTCCAGTTTCATGTCCTTCCAGACCATGGAGCTCAACTCTTCTCCAGGTCCTTCCAGACCATGGAGCTCAACTCTTCTCCAGGTCCTTCCAGACCATGGAGCTCAACTCTTCTCCAGGTCCTTCCAGACCATGGAGTTCAACTCTTCTCCAGGTCCTTCCAGACCATGGAGCTCAACTCTTCTCCAGGTCCTTTCAGACCATGGAGCTCAACTCTTCTCCAGGTCCTTCCAGACCATGAGGCTCAACTCTTCTCCAGGTCCTTCCAGACCATGAGGCTCAACTCTTCTCCAGGTCCTTCCAGACCATGGAGCTCAACTCTTCTCCAGGTCCTTCCAGACCATGGAGCTCAACTCTTCTCCAGGTCCTTCCAGACCATGGAGCTCAACTCTTCTCCAGGTCCTTCCAGACCATGGAGTTCAACTCTTCTCCAGGTCCTTCCAGACCATGGAGCTCAACTCTTCTCCAGGTCCTTTCAGACCATGGAGCTCAACTCTTCTCCAGGTCCTTCCAGACCATGAGGCTCAACTCTTCTCCAGGTCCTTCCAGACCATGAGGCTCAACTCTTCTCCAGGTCCTTCCAGACCATGAGGGTCAACTCTTCTCCAGGTCCTTCCAGACCATGAGGCTCAACTCTTCTACAGGTCCTTCCAGACCATTGAGCTCAACTCTTCTCCAGGTCCTTCCAGACCATGGAGCTCAACTCTTCTCCAGGTCCTTCCAGACCATGAGGCTCAACTCTTCTCCAGGTCCTTCCAGACCATGAGGCTCAACTCTTCTCCAGGTCCTTCCAGACCATGAGGCTCAACTCTTCTCCGGGTCCTTCCAGACCATGAGGCTCAACTCTTCTCCAGGTCCTTCCAGACCATGGAGCTCAACTCTTCTCCAGGTCTTCCAGACCATGGAGCTCAACTCTTCTCCAGGTCCTTCCAGACCATGGAGCTCAACTCTTCTCCAGGTCCTTCCAGACCATGGAGCTCAACTCTTCTCCAGGTCCTTCCAGACCATGGAGCTCAGCTCTTCTCCAGGTCCTTCCAGACCATGGAGCTCAACTCTTCTCCAGGTCCTTCAAGACCATGGAGCTCAACTCTTCTCCAGGTCCTTCCAGACCATGGGGCTCAACTCTTCTCCAGGTCCTTCCAGACCATGGAGCTCAACTCTTCTCCAGGTCCTTCCAGACCATGGAGCTCAACTCTTCTCCAGGTCCTTCCAGACCATGGAGCTCAACTCTTCTCCAGGTCTTTCCAGACCATGGAGCTCAACTCTTCTCCAGGTTCTTCCAGACCATGGAGCTCAACTCTTCTCCAGGTCCTTCCAGACCATGGAGCTCAACTCTTCTCCAGGTCCTTCCAGGCCATGGAGCTCAACTCTTCTCCATGGCCTTCCAGACCATGAGGCTCAACTCTTCTCTAGGTCCTTCCAGACCATGAGGCTCAACTCTTCTCCAGGTCCTTCCAGACCATGAGGCTCAACTCTTCTCCAGGTCCTTCCAGACCATGGAGCTCAACTCTTCTCCAGGTCCTTCCAGACAATGGAGCTCAACTCTTCTCCAGGTCCTTCCAGACCATGGAGCTCAACTCTTCTCCAGGTCCTTCCAGACCATGAGGCTCAACTCTTCTCCAGGTCCTTCCAGACCATGAGGCTCAACTCTTCTCCAGGTCCTTCCAGACCATGAGGCTCAACTCTTCTACAGGTCCTTCCAGACCATGAGGCTCAACTCTTCTCCAGGTCCTTCCAGACCATGGAGCTCAACTCTTCTCCAGGTCCTTCCAGACCATGGAGCTCAACTCTTCTCCAGGTCCTTCCAGACCATGGAGCTCAACTCTTCTCCAGGTCCTTCCAGATCATGGAGCTCAACTCTTCTCCAGGTCCTTCCAGACCATGGAGCTCAACTCTTCTCCAGGTCCTTCCAGACCATGGAGCTCAACTCTTCTCCAGGTCCTTCCAGACCATGGAGCTCAACTCTTCTCCAGGTCCTTCCAGATCATGGAGCTCAACTCTTCTCCAGGTCCTTCCAGACCATGGAGCTCAACTCTTCTCCAGGTCCTTCCAGACCATGCAGCTCAACTCTTCTCCAGGTCCTTCCAGACCATGAGGCTCAACTCTTCTCCAGGTCCTTCCACACCATGGAGCTCAACTCTTCTCCAGGTCCTTCCAGACCATGGAGCTCAACTCTTCTCCAGGTCCTTCCAGACCATGGAGCTCAACTCTTCTCCAGGTCCTTCCAGACCATGGAGCTCAACTCTTCTCCAGGTCCTTCCAGACCATGGAGCTCAACTCTTCTCCAGGTCCTTCCAGATCATGGAGCTCAACTCTTCTCCAGGTCCTTCCAGACCATGGAGCTCAACTCTTCTCCAGGCTGAGGGACTGACTACCTCAAATACTTTTTCTCCAAGGTTGATGGACTGATTACATCATCTTCGTTACTACATCTGCTGCCTCTGTATTTGACTGAAAAATCCCACTATGTAGGCGGAACGTTTTAATAATAAAGATACCCAAGTGTTGTACATGTGTCTTACTTATGAAGTTGTCACTGTACCCTAGTGACCACTGTACCCTAGTGACCACTGTACCCTAGTGACCACTGTACCCTAGTGACCACTGTACCCTAGTGACCATTGTACACTAGTGACCACTGTACACTAGCGACCACTGTACACTAGCGACCACTGTACACTAGTGACCATTGTTCCCTAGTGACCACTGTACCCTAGTGACCACTGTACACTAGTGACCACTGTACCCTAGTGACCACTGTACCCTAGTGACCATTGTACCCTAGTGACCACTGTACCCTAGTGACCACTGTACACTAGTGACCACTGTACACTAGTGACCACTGTACCCTAGTGACCACTGTACACTAGTGACCACTGTACACTAGTGACCACTGTACACTAGTGACCATTGTTCCCTAGTGACCACTGTACACTAGTGACCACTGTACCCTAGTGACCACTGTACACTAGTGACCACTGTACACTAGTGACCATTGTACACTAGTGACCACTGTACACTAGTGACCACTGTACCCTAGTGACCACTGTACACTAGTGACCACTGTACACTAGTGACCACTGTACCCTAGTGACCACTGTACACTAGTGACCACTGTACCCTAGTGACCACTGTACACTAGTGACCACTGTACACTAGTGACCATTGTACCCTAGTGACCACTGTACACTAGTGACCACTGTACCCTAGTGACCACTGTACACTAGTGACCACTGTACACTAGTGACCACTGAACCCTAGTGACCACTGTACACTAGTGACCACTGTACCCTAGTGACCACTGTACCCTAGTGACCACTGTACCCTAGTGACCACTGTACCCTAGTGACCATTGTACCCTAGTGACCACTGTACCCTAGTGACCACTGTACCCTAGTGACCACTGTACCCTAGTGACCACTGTACACTAGTGACCACTGTACCCTAGTGACCACTGTACCCTAGCGACCACTGTACCCTAGTGACCACTGTACCCTAGTGACCACTGTACCCTAGTGACCACTGTACACTAGTGACCACTGTACCCTAGTGACCACTGTACACTAGTGACCACTGTACCCTAGTGACCACTGTACCCTAGTGACCACTGTACACTAGTGACCACTGTACCCTAGTGACCACTGTACCCTAGTGACCACTGTAAACTAGTGACCACTGTACACTAGCGACCACTGTACCCTAGTGACCACTGTACACTAGTGACCACTGTACACTAGTAAGTGACCACTGTACACTAGTAAGTGACCACTGTACACTAGTAAGTGACCACTGTACACTAGTAAGTGACCACTGTACACTAGTAAGTGACCACTGTACACTATTAAGTCACCACAGTACACTAGTAAGTCACCACTGTACAGTAGTAAGAGACCACTGTGCCCTCGTAAATGACCACTGTGCCCTAGTAAGTGACCACTGCACACTAGTAAGTGACCACTGTACACTAGTAAGTGACCACTGTACACTAGTAAGTGACCACTGTACACTAGTAAGTGACCATTGTACCCTAGTAAGTGACCATTGTGCCCTAGTAAGTGACCACTGTACCCTAGGAAGTGACCACTGTACACTAGTAAGTGACCACTGTACACTAGTAAGTGACCACTGTACACTAGTAAGTAACCACTGTGCCCTAGTAAGTAACCACTGTACACTAGTAAGTGACCACTGTACACTAGTAAGTGACCACTGTACCCTAGTAAGTAACCACTGTACACTAGTAAGTGACCACTGTGCCCTAGTAAGCGACCACTGTGCCCTAGTAAGTGACCACTGTTCCCTAGTAAGTGACCACTGTACACTAGTAAGTGACCACTGTACACTAGCAAGTGACCACTGTACACTAGTAAGTGACCACTGTGCCCTAGTAAGTAACCACTGTACACTAGTAAGTGACCACTGTGCCCTAGTAAGTGACCACTGTGCCCTAGTAAGTGACTACTGTACCCTAGTAAGTGACCACTGTACACTAGTAAGTGACCACTGTACACTAGTAAGTGACCACTGTACACTAGTAAGTGACCACTGTGCCCTAGTAAGTAACCACTGTACACTAGTAAGTGACCACTGTACCCTAGTAAGTGACCACTGTACACTAGTAAGTGACCACTGTACCCTAGTAAGTGACCACTGTGCACTAGTAAGTGACCACTGTGCCCTAGTAAGTAACCACTGTACACTAGTAAGTGACCACTGTACCCTAGTAAGTGACCACTGTACACTAGTAAGTGACCACTGTGCCCTAGTAAGTGGCCACTGTACCCTAGTAAGTGACCACTGTACACTAGTAAGTGACCACTGTACACTAGTAAGTGACCACTGTACACTAGTAAGTGACCACTGTGCCCTAGTAAGTAACCACTGTACACTAGTAAGTGACCACTGTACCCTAGTAAGTGACCACTGTACACTAGTAAGTGACCACTGTACCCTAGTAAGTGACCACTGTACACTAGTAAGTGACCACTGTGCCCTAGTAAGTAACCACTGTACACTAGTAAGTGACCACTGTACCCAAGTAAGTGACCACTGTACACTAGTAAGTGACCACTGTGCCCTAGTAAGTAACCACTGTGCACTAGTAAGTGACCACTGTACCCTAGTAAGTGACCACTGTACCCTAGTAAGTGACCACTGTGCCCTAGTAAGTGACCACTGTACCATAGTAAGTGACCACTGTACCCTAGTGAGTGACCACTGTACCCTAGTAAGTAACCACTGTACCCCAGTAAATAACCACTGTACCCTAGTAAGTGGCCACTGTACCCTAGTAAGTGACCACTGTACCCTAGTAAGTGACCACTGCACCCTAGTAAGTGACCACTGTACCCTAGTAAGTGACCACTAGCCTAGTCAGTAACCACTGTACCCTAGTAAGTAACCACTGTACCCTAGTGAGTGACCACTGTACCCTAGTAAGTGACCACTGTACCCTAGTGAGTGACCACTGTACCCTAGTAAGTGACCGTTGTACCCTAGTGTACCCTGTATCGACTTGCTGCAGCGAGTATGAGATTGAGTAGGTGATTTAAGTGCAGTAAAACTTAACAGAGTTCCTCTGTCATCTTAGTAATCCGTCCGTGGAGCTGATGTTCGTGAACCCACATTACCACTGACCTCAGTGGTCCGATCCATGTTCTCACACAGCACTGGTCCCCAGACGTGATAGTGTGGTCTGCAGACCTGATAGTGTGGTCTCCAGACCTGATAGTGTGGTCTCCAGACCTGATAGTGTGGTCTCCAGACCTGATAGTGTGGTCTCCAGACCTCATAGTGTGGTCCCCAGACCTGATAGTGTGATCTCCAGACCTCATAGTGTGGTCCCCAGACCTGATAGTGTGGTCCCCAGACCTCATAGTGTGGTCTCCAGACCTGAGTGTAGCTGTAATCACCCAAGGTTTCCCTTGTAGCACAGGTCCCCGTGTAGCTGGGATCCTCAAGCAGTGAGGACACTTGTGTAGCGCACCGTGTACCATCAATCCTAACATAGCTGGGAAGCCTAACACAGCTAAGGATTCTAACACAGCTAAGGATCCTCACACAGTTAGGGACCCTCACATAGCGGGGATACTCACACAGCGGGGATCCTCACATAGCTGGGGATCTTCACATAGCTAGGGAGCCTCGCATAGACGGAGATTCTCACATAGCTAGAGAATACTCGCATAACTAGGGGATCCTCACATAGTTAGAGAATCCTTACATAGCTAGGGGATCCTCACATAGCTAGAGATCCTCACATAGCTGAGGATCCTCACACAGCTACGGATCTTCACATAGATGGGATCCTCACATAGCTAGAGGATCCTCATATACCTGGGGATCCTCACATAGCTGGGGATCCTCACATGGTTAGGAGATCTTCACTTAGCTAGGGATCCTCATGCAACTAGGGATCCTCACATAGCGGGATCTTCACATAGCTAGGGATCCTCACACAGCTAGGGATCCTCACACAGCTAGGTATCCTCACGCAGCTAGGGATCCTCACACAGCTAGGGATCCTCACATAGCGGGATTTTCACATAGCTAGAGATTCTCACACAGCTAGGGATCCTCACACAGCTAGGGATCCTCACATAGCGGGATTTTCACACAGCTAGAGATCCTCACACAGCTAGGGATCCTCACGCAGCTAGGGATCCTCACAGGGCGGGATTTTCACACAACTAGGGATCCTCACATAGCAGGATCCTAGCACAGCTGGATCCTCACATAGCAGGATCCTCACATAGCTAGAGATCCTCACACAGTTAGGGATCCTCATATAGCGGGATTTTCACACAGCTAAGGATCCTTACATAGCTAGGGATCCTCACATAGCTAGAGATCCTCACACAGTTAGGGATCCTCATATAGCGGGATCTTCACACAGCTAAGGATCCTTACATAGCTAGGGATCCTCACATAGCTAGAGATCCTCACACAGTTAGGGATCCTCATATAGCGGGATCTTCACACAGCTAAGGATCCTTACATAGCTAGGGATCCTCACATAGCTAGAGATCCTCACACAGTTAGGGATCCTCATATAGCGGGATCTTCACACAGCTAGGGATCCTCACATAGCTAGGGATCCCGGTACAGTGAAGGTGATCCCCCCCGGGGGAGATAATCCCAGGGGGAGGTGCGGTATTGTGCGTTTGTATTGGTGGTGAGGATTACACAGGTACCAGACCTGCCCATCCCCGCCAGACCCCACCCCGACCCCACCTCACCAGGTGGTGCTGGGGAGGGAGTGAGTTAGTGGAGCTCAGCATCCACGGCACCAGATCTCTCTCTCTCTCTCTCCAGAGAGATGAATGATGCCAGGAGCCAGTAACAACCACAACTATAATCAATAACAACAACCACAACCACAACAACTAACTACGGCAATCAACAGCAACAACCATCACAACCAATAACTCCCAGTAACCAACAACCATAACAACAACCAACAAAAACACCAATAATAACAACAACCAACAATAACAATCATTACAACCAACACAACAACAATAACAACAACCAACACAACAACAATAACAACAAGCAACAACAACAACCAAAAACAACCACAAACAAAACAACCAAAACAACCACAACAACCAAAAACAACCACAACAACCAAAACAACCACAACAACCAAAAACAACCACAACAACCAAAAACAACCACAACAACCAAAAACAACCACAACAATAAAAAACAACCAAAAACAACCACAAAAGCCAAAAACAACCACAACAGCCAATAACAACCACAAACAAAACAACCAAAACAACCACAACAACCAAAAACAACCACAAAAACAAAAAACAACCACAACAGTCAAAAACAACCACAAAAACCAGAAACAAACAACCAAAAACAACCAAAACAACCAAAAACAACCACAAAAACAAAAAAAACAACCACAACAACCAAAAACAACCACAACAACCAAAAAAACCCACAACAACCAAAACAACCACGACAACCAAAAACAACCACAACAACCAAAAAAACCCACAACAACCAAAACAACCACGACAACCAAAAACAACCACAACAATTAAAAAACCACAACAACCAAAATAACCACAACCAAAACAACCACAACAACCAAAAACAACCACAACAACTAAAACAACCACAAAACCAAAACAACCACAACAACCAAAAACAACCACAACAATTAAAACAACCACAACAACTAAAACAACCACAAAACCAAAACAACCACAACAACCAAAAACAACCACAACAACCAAAACAACCACAACAACCAAAAACAACCACAACAATTAAAACAACCACAACAACTAAAACAACCACAACAACCAAAGCAACCCCAACAACCAAAAACAACCACAACAACCAAAACAACCACAACAACCAAAAACAACCACAACAACTAAAACAACCATAACAACCAAAAACAACCACAACAACCAAAACAACCACAACAATTAAAACAACCACAACAACTAAAACAACCACAAAACCAAAACAACCAAAAACAACCACAACAACTAAAACAACCATAACAACCAAAAACAACCACAACAACCAAAACAACCACAACAATTAAAACAACCACAACAACCAAAACAACCAAAAACAACCACAACAACTAAAACAACCATAACAACCAAAAACAACCACAACAACCAAAACAACCACAACAATTAAAACAACCACAACAACTAAAACAACCACAACAACCAAAACAACCAAAAACAACCACAACAACTAAAACAACCATAACAACCAAAAACAACCACAACAACTAAAACAACCATAACAACCAAAAACAACCACAACAACCAAAACAACCACAACAACCAAAATAACCACAACCAAAAACAACGACAACAGCCAAAACAACAACAACAACCAAAACAACGACAACAACCAAAAACAACCACAACAACCAAAACAGCCACAACAACCAAAAACAACCACAACAACAAAAACAACTACAACAACCAAAAACAACGACAACAACCAAAACAACGACAACAACCAAAAGCAACCACAACAACCAAAACAACGACAACAATCAAAAACAACCACAACAACCAAAAACAACCACAACAATTAAAACAACCACAACAACTAAAACAACCACAACAACCAAAAACAACCACAACAACCAAAACAACGACAACAACCAAAAGCAACGACAACAACCAAAACAACGACAACAACCAAAAACAACCACAACAACTAAAACAACCACACCAACCAAAAGCAACCAAAAAAACCACAACAACCACAGTAAACAACCAAAACAACGAAAACAACCACAACAACCAAAACAAACACAAGAAATACAACAACCACAACAACCAAAAACAACCACAACAACCAAAACAAACAACGAAAACAACCACAACAACCAAAAACAACCACAACAACCAAAACAAACAACGAAAACAACCACAACAACCAAAACAAACTCAAGAAATACAACAACCACAACAACCAAAAACAACCACAACAACCAAAACAAACACAGGAAATACAACAACCACAACAACCAAAAACAACCACAACAACCATAATGATAACATAAAAATACAAAACTAGAAAAAAATTGTGATTATTTGATGAGAGAAGAAAACGAATAAAGGAAGATTAAAGGAGGGAAGGAAGAGGAAGTTAGTAAATGGGAGAAGGTAAGGATGCAAGAAAGGAGGATGGAAGAGGTTTGGAGGAAGAGGGAAGGAGATAGGGAAATTTAAAGGAGGGAATGTGAGGGAAAGTAGAAGAGGAAGAGGAGAGGAATAGGGAAGGAGAGGAGATGGGAGAAGAGAAGAGAAGGAGGGTGTATATGTAACCAGGATAGTGACGTCATGGAGGGTCCCTCACACACATACACACACTTACACACACACACACACACACACACACACACACACACACACACACACACACACACACACACACACACACACACACACACACACACACACACACACACACCTACTAAAGGGGGGACTACTCAGACATGAGGAACTTCTTGCAAGACGGTCAGTGGGAGAGAGAACTGACAGGAAAACCAGTACAAGAAATGATGGACTATGTGACAACAAAATGCCAGGAGGCAGAGGAGAGGTTTGTTCCCAAGGGAAACAGAAATAATGGGAAGACCAGAACGAGTCCTTGGTTAACCCAAAGGTGTAGGGAGGCAAAAACTAGGTGTACTAGAGAATGGAAAAGGTACAGAAGACAGAGAACTCAGGAAAATAAAGAGATCAGCCGAAGAGCCTACCTGGAGGGAATTCCGGGGATCAACGTCTCCGCCGCCAGAAAAGAATATGCACAGATAAGAAGGAAGGCTCAGCTACAATATTAAAATGACATTGCATCGAAAGTCAAGTCTGACCCGAGGCTGTTGTATAGCCACATCAGGAGGAAGACAACAGTCAAGGACCAGGTAATCAGACTGAGGAAGGATGATGAGGAGTTCGCAAGAAACGACCAAGAGGTATGTGAGGAGCTCAACACGAGATTTAAAGAAGTATTTTCAGTGGAAACAGGTAGGACTCAGGAATTCAGAACAGGGGGGTACACTAACAAGTGCTGGATGAGGTACACTTAACCGAGGAGATGGAGAAGCTGCTATGTGAACTTGACACCTCAAAGACGGTGGGACCAGACAACATTTCTCTGTGGGTTCCTAGAGAGCGAGCAGAGATGCTGTGTGTGCCATTAACAAAGATCTTCAATACATCCACTGAAACTGGGCAACTCCCTGAAGTATAGAAGATGACAAATGTATTCCCAATTTTTAAAAAAACGAGACAGACACGAGGCATTAAACTACAGACCTGTGTCACTAACGTGTATAGTATGCAAAGTCGTGGAGAAGATCATCAGGAGGAGAGTGGTGGAGCACCTGGACAGAAACAAGCGTATAATCGACAACCAGCACTGTTTCAGGGAAGGAAAATCCTGTGTCACAAACCTACTGGAGTTTTATGACAAGGTGACAGAAGTAAGACAAGAGAGAGAGGGGGGTGGATAGACTGCATTTTCTTGGACTGCAAGAAGGCCTTCGACACAGTTCCTCACAAGAGGTTACTGCAAAAGCTAGAGGACCAGGTACACATAACAGGAAAGGCACTGCAATGGATCAGAGAATATCTGACAAGGAGGCAACAACGAGTCATGGTACGTGACGAGGTGTCAGAGTGGGCGCCTGTGACAAGTGGGGTTCCACAGTGGTCAGTCTTAGGACCTGTGCTGTTTTTGGTATATGTGAATAACATAACGGAGGGGATAGACTCAGAAGTGTCCTTATTTGCAGATGATGTGAAGTTAATGAAGAGAATCAAATCAGTCGAGGATCAGGCAGGACTACAAAGAGACCTGGACAGGCTACAAGCCTGGTCCAGCAACTGGCTCCTTGAGTTTAACCCTGCCAAATGCAAAGTCATGAAGATCGAGGAAGGGCAAAGAAGACCGCAGACAGACTATAATCTAGGTGGCCAAAGACTACAAACCGCACTCAAGGAAAAAGATCTTGGGGTGAGTATAATACCGAGCACATCTCCTGAGGCGCACATCAGTCAGATAACTGCTGCAGGATATGGGCGCCTGGCAAACCTAAGGATAGCTTTCCGATACCTCAATAAGGAATCCTTCAAGACTCTGTACACCATTTACGTCAGGCCCATACTGGAATATGCAGCACCAGTTTGGAATCCACACTTGGTCAAGCACGTCAAGAAATTAAAGAAAGTGCAAAGGTTTGCAACAAGACTAGTCTCAGAGCTAAGGGGATTGTCCTACGAAGATGGGTTAAGTGAAATTGGCCTGATGACACTGGAGGACAGGAGGGTCAGGGAAGACATGATAACGATATATAAAATATTGCGCAGAATAGACAAGGTGGACAAAGACGGGAGGTTCCAGAGAGGGGACACAGAAACAAGGGGTCGCAATTGGAAGTTGAAGACTCAGATGAATCAAAGGGATGCTAGGAAGTATTTCTTCAGTCATAGAGTTGCCAGGCAGTGGAATAGTCAGGAAAGTGACGTAGTGGAGGCGGGAACCATACATAGTTTTAAGACGAGGTTTGATAAAGCTCATGGAGCAGGGAGAGAGAGGACCTAGTAGCAATCAGTGACGAGGTGGGGCCAGGAGCTATAAATCGACCCCTGCAACTACAAATAGGTGAATACAAATAGGTGAGTGTACACACACACACACACACACACACACACACACACACACACACACACACACACACACACATACATACACACACACACACACATGGAACCCACACCTGGTCAAGCACGTCAGGAAGTTAGAGAAAGTACAAAGGTTTGCAACAAGGCTAGTCCCAGAGCTCAGGGGAATGTCGTACGAAGAAAGGTTGAGGGAAATCGGACTGACGACACTGGAGGACAGAAGGGTCAGGGGAGACATGATAACGACATGCAAGATACTGCGGGGAATAGACAAGGTGGACAGAGATAGGATGTTCCAGAGAGGGGACACAGAAACAAGGGGTCACAACTGGAAGCTGAAGATTCAGACGAGTCACAGGGACGTTAGGAAGTATTTCTTCAGTCACAGAGTCGTCAGGAAGTGGAATAGCCTAGCAAGTGAAGTAGTGGAGGCAGGAACCATACATAGTTTTAAGAAGAGGTATGACAAAGCTCAGGAAGCAGAGAGGGAGAGGACCTAGTAGCGATCAGTGAAGAGGCGGGGTCAGGAGCTGAGTCTCGACCCCTGCAGCCACAATTAGGTGAGTACACATTATAGACCAGTGTCACTGACATGTATAGTATGCAAAGTCTTGGAAACGATTATCAGGAGGAGAGTGGTGGAGCACCTGGAGCAGAACAAGATTATAAATGACAGCCAGCACGGATTCATGGAAGACAAATCCTGTGTCACAAACCTATTAGAGTTTTACGACAAGGTAACTGAAGTAAGAAATGAGAGGGAGGGGTGGGTTGATTGCATTTTCTTGGACTGCAAGAAGGCCTTCGACACAGTTCCTCACAAGAGATTAGTACAGAAGCTAGAGGAACAGGCACGTATAACAGGAAGGGCACTGCAATGGATCAGAGAATACCTAACAGGGAGGCAACAGCGAGTCATGGTCCGTGATGAGGTATCACAGTGGGCGCCAGTGACGAGCGGGGTCCCACAGGGATCAGTCCTGGGACCAGTGCTATTCTTGGTATATGTGAACGACCTGACGGAAAGGATAGACTCGGAAGTGTCCCTGTTTGCAGATGACGTGAAGTTAATGAGGAGAATTAAATCAGACGCGGACCAGACAGGTCTACAAAGAGACCTGGAAAGGCTGAATGTGTGGTCCAGAAACTGGCTCCTAGAATTTAACCCCGTCAAATACAAAGTCATGAAGATCGGAGGAAGGCAAAGAAGACCGCAGACAGAGTATAGGCTAGGAGGCCAAAGACTGCACACCTCACTCAAGGAGAAAGATCTAGGAGTGAGTATAATACCGAGTACATCGCCAGAAGCACACATTAACCAGATAACTGCTGCGGCATATGGGCGCCTGGCAAACCTGAGAATAGCGTTCCGGTACCTCAGTAAGGAATCGTTCAAGACTTTATACACTGTGTACGTCAGGCCCATACTGGAGTACGCAGCACCAGTTTGGAACCCACACCTGGTCAAACACGTCAAGAAATTAGAGAAAGTGCAAGTGTTTGCAGCAAGGCTAGTTCCAGAGCTAAGGGAAATGTCCTATGAAGAAAGGTTAAGGGAAATCGGTCTGACAACACTGGAGGACATGAGGGTCAGGGGTGATATGATAACGACATACAAAATACTGCTTGGAATAGACAAGGTGGACAGAGACAGAATGTTCCAGAGATGGGACACAGAAACAAGGGGTCATAATTGCAAGCTGAAGACTCAGATGAGTCAAAGGGATGTTAGGAAGTATTTCTTCAGTCATAGAGTAGTTAGGAAGTGGAATAGCCTGGCAAGCGATGTAGTGGAGGCAGGAACTATACATAGTTTTAAGATGAGGTATGATAAAGCTCATGGAACAGGGGGAGAGGGACCTAGAAGCGGTCGGTGAAGAGGCGGGGCCAGGAACTAAGTCTCGACCCCTGCAACCACAATTAGGTGAGTACACACACACACACACACACACACACACACAGAAGAGGTACGATAAAGCTCTTGGAGCAGGGAGAGTGGACCTAGTAGCTACCAGCGAAGAGGCGGGTCCAGGAGCTGTGAATCGACCCCAGCAGTCACAAATAGGCGAGTATACACACACAAGTGGTGTCCCACAAGGTAGGACTGGTGGTATTTCTAACACACGTTAACAACATTCTTGACCAGACGAGAGTCTTGTACATCCGCGCTTGCCAATAATGTTAATATAATACTACAAGCAAGAAAGAGACAGAGTAAAGCTACAGGTGGACCAAGACAGACTGCAGGAATGGTCGGACAGCTGGTTACTGATCCTCAAGCTATAAATAGCCAAGAGAATTGAGGAGGGGGTAAAAGAAGACCGGATACGGAATACAGAGAGTTACACAGCTCGGAGAGGGTAATAACCTCGTGGCTTCGTGGCAAACCTTGACTACAAGAATGACAGAAGACGTCTATGTGGAGACCAAAACTGTAAACTGAGTTTACCCAGTTAATGTATCATCCCCTGACTAAGACACGTCTTAAGTGACACTTATCCCGTTTCCTGACGAACAAAACACTACCGAAAATCGACACTTCCTCACGACAACCCAAGACGGATCTGGTCAAGGTTGTTGAGAGGCCCCGCGCACTTCCCAGTGTGCTACAGCACAGGTGTGTGACTACCAGACCTAACAACTGTCTCCAAGACTTTACCTCGGTATATTACCTCCGCTCCAGCCATGTATACTGAATTTAAAACACACACACACACACACACACACACACACACACACACACACACACACACACACACACACACACACACATACACACACAAACACACACACACACATACACACACACACACACACACACACACACACACACACACACACACACACACACACACATACACACACACACACACACACACACACACACACACACACACACACACACACACACACACACACACACACAAACACACACACACAAACACACACACACACACACACACACACACACACACACACACACACACAGTGGTGTGAGCGAGGTATTTGTTACATAAGAACATAAGAAAAGAGGAGCACTGCAGCAGGCGTACTGGCCCATGCTAGGCAGGTCCTTCTCGGTAACATGTGAGAGTGTTCAACTTTATGAACGGTAGACAATACCGACAACACGAGGAATTAGACACATGTGCAACATCTGGGCAACTTTAATTTGTAGACGTTTCGCCCTCCAGTGGCTTTATCAATACAATACAAGGACATAATGGAATGATTGTAGAATTATGTACAGAAGATGAGGTGAGCAGAACCTCAGTCTAGGTTCTTTGGTGGTTCAGGATGTTCAAGGTTCAAGTTTGGTGGTCTAGAATGTTCAAGGTTCAAGACTGGTGGTCTAGGATGTTCAAGGTTCAAGATTGGTGGTCTAGGATGTTCAAGGTTCAAGTTTGGTGGTCAAGGATGTTTAAGGTTCAAGTTTGGTGGTCTAGAATGTTCAAGGTTCAAGATTGGTGGTCTAGGATGTTCAAGGTTCAAGATTGGTGGTCTAGGATATTCAAGGTTCAAGTTTGGTGGTCTAAGATGTTCAAGGTTCAAGATTGGTGGTCTAGGATGTTCAAGGTTCAAGTTTGGTGGTCTAGGATGTTCAAGGTTCAAGATTGGTGGTCTAGGATGTTCAAGGTTCAAGTTTGGTGGTCTAGGATGTTCAAGGTTCAAGTTTGGTGGTCTAGGATGTTCAAGGTTCAAGTTTGATGGTCTAGGATGTTTAAGGTTCAAGTTTGGTGGTCCAGGATGTACAAGGTTCAAGTTTGGTGGTCTAGGATGTTCAAGGTTCAAGTTTGGTGGTCCAGGATGTTCAAGGTTCAAGTTTGGTGGTCTAAGATGTTCAAGGTTCAAGTTTGGTGGTCCAGGATGTTCAAGGTTCAAGTTTGGTGGTCTAGGATGTTCAAGGTTCAAGTTTGATGGTCTAGGATGTTAAAGGTTCAAGTTTGGTGGTCCAGGATGTACAAGGTTCAAGGTTGGTGGTCTAGGATGTTCAAGGTTCAAGTTTGGTGGTCCAGGATGTTCAAGGTTCAAGTTTGGTGGTCTAGGATGTTCAAGGTTCAAGTTTGGTGGTCTAGGATGTTCAAGGTTCAAGTTTGGTGGTCTAGTATGTTCAAGGTTCAAGTTTAGTGATCTAGGATGTTCAAGGTTCAAGTTCGGTGGTCTAGGATGTTCAAGGTTCAAGTTTGGTGGTCCAGGATGCTCAAGGTTCAAGATCGGTGGTCTAGGATGTTCAAGGTTCAAGTTTGGTGGTCTAGGATGTTCAAGGTTCAAGTTTGGTAGTCTAGGATGTTCAAGGTTCAAGTTTGGTGGTCTAGTATGTTCAAGGTTCAAGTTTAGTGATCTAGGATGTTCAAGGTTCAAGTTCGGTGGTCTAGGATGTTCAAGGTTCAAGTTTGGTGGTCCAGGATGCTCAAGGTTCAAGATTGGTGGTCTAGGATGTTCAAGGTTCAAGTTTGGTGGTCTAGGATGTTCAAGGTTCAAGTTTGGTGGTCTAGGATGTTCAAGGTTCAAGTTTGGTGGTCCAGGGTGTTCAAGGTTTAAGTTTGGTGGTCTAGGATGTTTAAGGTTCAAGTTTAGTGATCTAGGATGTTCAAGGTTCAAGTTCGGTGGTCTAGGATGTTCAAGGTTCAACTTTGGTGATCTAGGATGCTCAGGGTTCAAGTTTGGTGGTCTAGGATGCTCAAGGTTCAAGTTTGGCGGTCTAGGATGCTCAAGGTTCAAGTTTGGCGGTCTAGGATGTTCAAGGTTCAAGTTTGGTGGTATAGAATGTCCAAGGTTCAAGTTTGGTGATCCAGGATGTTCAAGGTTCAAGTTTGGTAGTCTAGGATGTTCAAGGTTCAAGTTTGGTGGTCTAGGATGTTTAAGGTTCAAGTTTGGTGGTCTAGGATGTTTAAGGTTCAAGTTTGGTGGTCTAGGATGTTTAAGGTTCAAGTTTGGTGGTCTAGGATGTTCAAGGTTCAAGTTTGGTGGTCCAGGGTGTTTAAGGTTCAAGTTTGGTGGTCCAGGGTGTTCAAGGTTCAAGTTTGGGGGCCCAAGATGTTCAAGATTCAAGTTTGGTGGTTCAGGATGTTCAAGGTTCACGTTTGGTGGTCCAGGATGTTCAAGGATCAAGTTTGGTGGTCTAGGATGTTCAGGGTTCAAGTTTGGTGGTCTAGGATGTTAAAGGTTCAACTTTGGTGCGTCCAGGATGTTCAAGGTTCAACTTTGGTGCGTCTAGGATGTTCAAGGTTCAACTTTGGTGCGTCCAGGACGTTCAAGGTACAACTTTGGTGGTCCAGGATGTTCAAGGTTCAAGTTTGATGGTCCAGAATGTTCAGGGTTCAAGTTTGGTGGTCTAGGATGTTCAGGGTTCAAGTTTGGTGGTCTAGGATGTTCAAGGTTCAACTTTGGTGCGTCCAGGATGTTCAAGGTTCAACTTTGGTGCGTCCAGGATGTTCAAGGTTCAACTTTGGTGCGCCTAAGATGTTCAAGGTTCAACTTTGGTGCGTCCAGGATGTTCAAGGTTCAACTTTGGGGCGTCCAGGATGTTCAAGGTTCAACTTTGGTGCGTCCAGGATGTTCAAGGTTCAACTTTGGTGTGCCCAGGATGTTCAAGGCTCAACTTTGGTGCGTCCAGGATGCTCAAGGTTCAACTTTGGTGCGTCCAGGATGTTCAAGTTTCAACCTAGGTGTGTCCAGGATGTTCAAGGTTCAACTTTGGTGTGTCCAGAATGGTCAAGGTTCAACTTTGGTGGTCCAGGATGTTCAAGGTTCAAGTTTGATGGTCCAGAATGTTCAGGGTTCAAGTTTGGTGGTCTAGGATGTTCAGGGTTCAAGTTTGGTGGTCTAGGATGTTCAAGGTTCAACTTTGGTGTGTCCAGGATGTTCAAGGCTCAACTTTGGTGCGTCCAGGATGTTCAAGGTTCAACTTTCGTGCGTCCAGGATGCTCAAGGTTCAACTTAGGTGTGTCCAGGATGTTCAAGGTTCAACTTTGGTGTGTCCAGAATGGTCAAGGTTCAACTTTGGTGCATCCAAGATGTTCAAGGTTCAACTTTGGTGCGTCTAAGATGTTTAAGGTTCAACTTTGGTGTGTCCAGGATGTTCAAGGTTCAACTTTGGTGCGTCCAGGATGTTCAAGGTTCAACTTTGGTGCGTCCAGGATGTTCAAGGCTCAACTTTGGTGCGTCCAGGATGTTCAAGGTTCAACTTTGGTGCGTCTAAGGTGTTTAAGGTTCAACTTTGGTGTGTCCAGGATGTTCAAGGTTCAACTTTGGTGTGTCCAGGATGTTCAAGGCTCAACTTTGGTGCGTCCAGGATGTTCAAGGTTCAACTTAGGTGTGTCCAGGATGTTCAAGGTTCAACTTTGGTGTGTCCAGAATGGTCAAGGTTCAACTTTGGTGCGTCCAGGATGTTCAAGGTTCAACTTTGGTGCGTCCAGGATGTTCAAGGTTCAACTTTGGTGCGTCTAAGATGTTCAAGGTTCAACTTTGGTGCGTCCAGAATATTCAAATTTCAACTTTGGGGTGTCCAGGATGTTCAAGGTTCAACTTTGGTGTGTCCAGGATGTTCAAGGTTCACTTTAGTGGTCCAGGATGTTCAAGGCTCAAGTTTAGCGGTCTGGGATGTTCAGGGCTCAAGTTTAGTGATCTAGGATGTTCAAGGCTCAACTTTGGTGGTCTAGGATGTTCAAGGTTCAACTTTGGTGATCTAGGATGTTCAGGGTTCAAGTTTGGTGGTCTAGGATGCTCAAGGTTCAAGTTTGGCGGTCTAGGATGCTCAATGTTCAAGTTTGGCGGTCTAGGATGTTCAAGGTTCAAGTTTGGTGGTATAGAATGTCCAAGGTTCAAGTTTGGTGATCCAGGATGTTCAAGGTTCAAGTTTGGTAGTCTAGGATGTTCAAGGTTCAAGTTTGGTGGTCTAGGATGTTAAAGGTTCAAGTTTGGTGGTCTAGGATGTTTAAGGTTCAAGTTTGGTGGTCTAGGATGTTTAAGGTTCAAGTTTGGTGGTCTAGGATGTTCAAGGTTCAAGTTTGGTGGTCTAGGATGTTCAAGGTTCAAGTTTGGTAGTCTAAGATGTTCAAGTTTCAAGTTTGGTGGTCTAGGATGTTTAAGGTTCAAGTTTGGTGGTCTAGTATGTTCAAGGTTCAAGTTTGGTGGTCTAGGATGTTTAAGGTTCAAGTTTGGTGGTCTAGGATATTTAAGGTTGAAGTTTGGTGGTCTAGGATGTTCAAGGTTTACGTTTGGTGGTCTAGGATGTTCAAGGTTCAAGTTTGGTGGTCTAGGATGTTCAAGGTTCAAGTTTGGTGGTCTAGGATGTTCAAGGTTCAAGTTTGGTGGTCTAGGATGTTCAAGGTTCAAGTTTGGTGGTCTAGGATGTTCAAGGTTCAAGTTTGGTGGTCTAGGATGTTCAAGGTTCAAGTTTGGTGGTCTAGGATGTTCAAGGTTCAAGTTTGGTGGTCTAGGATGCTCAAGGTTCAAGTTTGGTGGTCTAGGATGTTCAAGGTTCAAGTTTGGTGGTCTAGGATGTTCAAGGTTCAAGTTTGGTGGTCTAGGATGCTCAAGGTTCAAGTTTGGTGGTCTAGGATGTTCAAGGTTCAAGTTTGGTGGTCTAGGATGCTCAAGGTTCAAGTGACACCGGGACACCATCTTGCCTCACGTAGAGACAATTACGTGTCTGGAGCGTGGGAAAACCGTCCTTAATCCTGCGTGTCGATAAGGCTGAGTGAGTGTCGCAGGAGTCCCTCACCCAGGCTCCTCCTCCATCACCCCTTCTGTGTCCCATGGCTGAGTTGAGTGTCTGTGGTTCGATCCCCGGCACGAGTAGGTCCTTATACATCTGTGCCTGTTCACCTAGCAGTGGATAGGTACCTGGGTGTTAGTCACCTTACAACTGTTGTCCCTGTTCACCTAATAGTAAGTAGGTACTTGGGTGTTAGTCACCTTACAACTGTTGTCCCAGGTCACCTAATAGTAAGTAGGTACCTGGGTGTATAAAACCTAAAGAAATCGTATCTTATCTTACCCCTTTCGTACACCTCCCTCACTCTTCCTTCCATGGAGGTTCCTTGACGCTGGTGAGGGGCTCTTGATCTAGGGAACTGGATCTGTCCTCCAGTTCCTTGAATTGAGCCTGAATGCCTTCTATCCCCCCCCCCACAGGCGCTGTATAATCCTACGGGTTTAGCTCTCCCCATGATTTTAATAATAATAATCCTCCCTCACTCCACATCCCTCCACCACTCCCACACACCGGTTCATCTACCCCCAACACTTCATCTCCTCTCCAACAAATAACAGACTGGATAACTAGAATCCTCAAGAGATGTCGAGCCAATGATGCTACTCTTTAAGTCAGTTTCTCCCCAGGCTGGAATTCTCCTGTATATTCTCTGTGTTCTTTTAAAGGAAGGAGAAAGTCGAGATTTGGAAATAACAGAGAGAACCTTCACTGCACTTATAGATTCAGTCAAGCAGCTAAATTACTCAGAATGTTTGAAGTCCCCTTAACTGTACTCCCTGGAATGAAGGCGAGAAAAATACCTCGTAATTTACAAACGATAAACTCTGGATGGATTTGTCCCAAATCTGCAGAAATCTTTCCCTACGAAAGCAAGAGGCTGCGAAGATTGTGCAAAACACTCCCAATGAAGGTTGATAAATTAGACATATGTGCAACACATGGGTATCTTCACTGTGGAAACGTTTCGCCAAACAGTGGCTTTATCAGTTCAATATAGAGAAGAATATTGAAGATCAGAAGGAGATTGAGGTAATCAGTCCCTTTGTCTGGAGTCGATGTAATCGGTCCACCAATCTTGATAAGAATACAGCATATGCACGAAGTGCCTTTTATTACTGCAAACAGGTGAGGTGAAGCAGCTGCAGGCGGCATCACCTTGGACAAATCCACAGGTGGAAGTAGGTCATGCGTATAGGTTAGGCAAGCGTAGAACTCCATGTATCAAAACAGGAGTGCCATGAGTACACTGAGAGTACAACCTCAAAAGATGTTGGACAAATATACGAGTGAAAAGGGTTGGTTCTGAGAAGGACCTGCCTAACAAGGGCTACTGCAGTGCTCCTCTACCATAACTGGACCAAGACTTTTCCAGGTTCTTCCTTCATACTTCAGATTAAATTAGTTATTGCTTCAACAAGGAAAATGGTAGACTGGATAACTAGAACTTTCAAGTCTGTGATGATACTCGTCAAGTCACTTGTTGGTAAGTAAGACACATGTACAACAGTTATGTATCTTTATTCCGAAATGTTTCGCTTACACTGTAGGTTTCTTCAGTCGAGTACAGAAAAGTTAGCAGAAGCAGCAGAGATGTGAAGACTACGGATGATGGACTGATACATTGTCTTCACAAGTCACTTGTTGTCTCCAGGCTGGAATACTCTGCTGTATACTGACACATCTCTCTAAGACAGATAAGACTGTTGAACTAGACAACGTACAGAGAACTTCCACTGCCCGTGTACACTCAGTCTAACATTTAAACTACTGGGAACACCTGAAATTCCTTCAACTGTATTCTTTGGAACGAAGGCGAGAAAGGTACATCATAGTTTACACCCGGAAAGTCCTGGAGGGACTGGTACCAAACCTACACACCAGAACTGCTGAAGATGAAAGCAAGACACTTGGCAGACAGTGTAAAATACCTCTAATAAAAAGCTGGGTAGCGACAAGTACACTAAGAGAGAAGTCAATGAGTGTCAGAGGTCCACGACTCTTGAGCGTCCTCTCTCCATGCATAATGAGAATCACTAACAATCATCTGACTGTCTTCAAGAGGGAACTGGACAAGTTCCTCAAAACAGTTCCTGGCCAGCTAAACTGCGGCTTCTGTGCCAGCAGTAACAGGCTGGTTGATCAGGCCTTGATCCACAAGAAGTCCTGGTTTGGGACCTGGCCGCGGGGGCACTGCGACAAAGAAGCATCGTACAGGTACACTACAGTGTCCAGGTCGTTCCACTTCCTAACATTCCTGTGACTCATCTGTGTCTCAGCTTCCAACTGTGTCCTCGTGTGTGTGTGTGTTATGGCCAATGTTTACTCAGAATCCTGGACCGTAGAGATTGAAGTGTCAGTCATAGGTGTAGAGGCGAGCTGCCTTAAGTACCCATCACGTCCCTGAGGGACACTACCACCCTAACTCCAAACATGGTTGTCAGGGCCCCTGCATACCACCCACCCAGTGCATCACCTCCCTAACCTCCCACCCACCCAACTAACCTCAAACAACCCCTACCCACTAACACGCTAAGGGCGAGAATACAGGAATACAAGGCCAGGGGGGATAGGTCCCTCTCGTGTCTGGTAAAATACTATTGGTTGTCGCCAGTAATACAATCATTAATAACTTTAATTACTGGGGTAGAGGCGACGTGTCAATTTAACTACCGGAATACACAATGTATTTTAAATCTGGATAATCTGCCTCTGGTGAGGCTGGTGTGACTGAGGGCGAGTGAGGGAGCTGCGGCCTGCCTTGCTGTTTGTGGGAGTGGTGGAGGTAGTGTGGGAGTGATGGTGTGGTGTGGCCTACCTTGATGTTTGTGGGAGTGTGGGAGTGATGTGGGGTATGGTGTGAGTGTGGTGGTGATAGTAGTATGGAAGTGGTGGTGTGGTGGTGGAAGTGATGGCGTGGTGGTGATAGTGTGGGAGTGATGGCGTGGTGTGGCCTACCTTGGTGTTTGTGAAATGTGGGGGTAGTGGTGGTGGTGGTGGTGGTGGTGGTGGTGGTGGTGGTGGTGGTGGTGGTGGTGGTGGTGGTGGTGGTGGTGATAGTGGTGGTGGTGGTGGTGGTGGCGGTGATGGTGGTGTAGTGGTGATGGCGGTGGTGTACTAGAGCGCTGGGAGATCTCAAAACACATTAATACCTGCTAAAAACATTTAACTGTATGGGAGGAGACAGAGAGGAGAGGGAGGAGAGAGAGAGATAGTAGAGAGAGGTGGGAAGTAGAGAGAGGGAGAAAGAGTGGAGAGGAGAGAAAGAGTGAAGAGAGGGAGAGACACAGAAGAGAAAGGGACACAGAAGAGAAAGGGAGATAGCGGATAGAGGAGAGAGATGACAGAGAGAGGGAGATAGAGGAGAAAGGGGGATAATAGAGAGAGGAGAAAGAGAGATAATAGAGAGAGGAGAAAGAGAGATAATAGAGAGGAGAAAAGGAGACAGTGGAGAGAAGGAGATAGAGGAGAAAGGAAGATAAAGAAAAGGAGAGATACCGGAGAGAGAAAGATAGAGGAGAAAGGGAAATAAAGGAAAAGAGAGATAGTGGAGAAAGGAAGAGGAGAAAGGGAGAGAGAGAGAGAGAGAGAGAGAGAGAGAGAGAGAGAGAGAGAGAGAGAGAGAAGAGAACACCATGACTTCCATGATACGCTAAACCCGTAAGGGGAAAGGCCACACAGTGCCTCAGGAATGGGAAGCAATGTGGCTCGGCGCAAGGCAGGGGTGGGTAGCTCCCACTCCTAGGATCAAGAACCCTTCACCCGCACCAAGGTACCGCTGCACCAGGACAGTCACGGAGCTCCGGAACGGTCTTCCAGTTCCTACAGG
>NC_091314.1:10944159-10949159 GCF_038502225.1 Cherax quadricarinatus
TCGTTTTCTGTGATTATGTAACAATGATATAATAATAACCGTGACGGATATATATATATATATATATATATATATATATATATATATATATATATATATATATATATATATATATATATATATATATATATATATATATATATATATATATATATATACATACATAGATAAATAGATAAAAATATTTTATTTGGGAAAGGGGCAGTAAACAGATTTGATCCATGATGAGGATAGTTTCAATTCCTTGGATCAAGAACCTTTCACCCTTGAAGGACATGACATGGAGGAGCTGGTGGTCATTAGGTCAACAAGGTCAACCATCGTACGTGAGTCTCCCTCAAATTTTGCTGATGGAGGGATGGAGGGGAACGGTGGGAGGGATATTTTCTTGGAGGGATGGAGGTAGGGGACACCTTGCTGTAGAGGGAGGACGGGATACCTTGACGGAAGGATTGAGACAGGAGGGATACCTTAGTGGAAGGAGGGGAGGGATACCGTGGTGGAGGAGTGGAGAGAGGGGGAGGAAGGCTCACAGCTCTGTCGGGGCGGAAATTGGTGGTTTGGTTGACCATTAGAGCATCAATGATCATGTTGCCTGTCCGCCACACTCATTAAGTAAGCTGACAAACGTAGTAATTTAGGGTGTGGTTGGTGCGCCCCAGTAATACAGTGTCATGGAGGACACAATGGTCGTGTAACAGCTTAAATATTATGATTCCCCTTCATTGTAGCAGCTAGCTCTTTCATTGTAGCAACCAGCCCAGGCTACACCTCTCACTGCAGCAGCCAGCCCAGGCTACACCTCTCACTGCAGCAGCCAGCCCAGGCTACACCTCTCACTGCAGCAGCCAGCCCAGGCTACACCTCTCACTGCAGCAGCCAGCTCAGGCTACACTTCTCACTGCAGCAGCCAGCCCAGGCTACACCTCTCACTGCAGCAGCCAGCTCAGGCTACACCTCTCACTGCAGCAGCCAGCCCAGGCTACACCTCTCACTGCAGCAGCCAGCTCAGGCTACACTTCTCACTGCAGCAGCCAGCCCAGGCTACACCTCTCACTGCAGCAGCCAGCCCAGGCTACACCTCTCACTGCAGCAGCCAGCTCAGGCTACACTTCTCACTGCAGCAGCCAGCCCAGGCTACACCTCTCACTGCAGCAGCCAGCTCAGGCTACACCTCTCACTGCAGCAGCCAGCCCAGGCTACACCTCTCACTGCAGCAGCCAGCTCAGGCTACACTTCTCACTGCAGCAGCCAGCCCAGGCTACACCTCTCATGCAGCAGCCAGCTCAGGCTACACTTCGTTGTACCTCACTTCCACTACTTTCCCAGATCTCGGCGGCTTGATCAAGCTTCCAGACAGCTCTCAACTCTAGTTAAAGTCCTCTCAGCTCTTGGTTAAAATCCTCTCAACTCTTAGTTAAAGTCCTCTCAACTTAGTTAAAGTCCTCTCAACTCTTAGTTAAAGTCCTCTCAACTTAGTTAAAGTCCTCTCAACTTAGTTAAAGTCCTCTCAACTCTTAGTTAAAGTCCTCTCAACTTAGTTAAAGTCCTCTCAACTTAGTTAAAGTCCTCTCAACACTTAGTTAAAGTCCTCTCAACTTAGTTAAAGTCCTCTGTACTATTAGTTAAAGTCCTCTAAACTCTTAGTTAAGGTCCTCTCAACTTAGTTAAAGTCTTCTCAAATTAGTTAAAGTCCTCTAAACTCTTAGTTAAAGTCCTCTGGGCCTTATTTCTGAATTTCTGAGTTCAAGAGTCCAGTTTTATCAAATTAAAGCCTCTTTACTGAAACCTAATTCAGTTGCGTCAGAAACCCCACTCTTCACCACAGGGCCTACGAGAGAGGAGGGTTTCAGCTGGTAAATTGGTACCGGGTCCGACTGTGAGTCTCTGAAGAGGCCCCATATCTATAGACGTTTGATTCTGACTTTTTCATTTGATTTTTTTTTGTAATTTCTACTACTTTTAAAATTATTTGGGAAAATTTTTTTGTAAAATTCACTTAGATGGGGGGGGGCTTCAGCCTGCCCCCCAGAGGCCCCAAAGCAGTCTTGTTCCGCCTTGCAAAATTTCTCTTGGAGGCCCTGTGTAAGGGAAAAGTTCAGCAGATAGGAGTAGCGAGGATATGGTGACGATAGTTTGATTGCCGGCTGCTTGTTAAGGTAGTGTTAGTCCAGCTCCTGCTATCCCCCTTCCCTTTTTCCCCACCCGGAAAGGTGACGTGTGGGGCTCCGACCAAACAGTAATCACTCGACTCACAGCTCCCAGCACAACTGTAAGTAAAAGCCTCTGCTCCTATTCTAGTGGATATACTGGTTGAAAGCTTCACTTTTGACCAATAATAAGCTTAGTCCTTTCAGCCTTGATTTCCATGTTATGCTTTTAGATAATCACCATTTCTTTTAAATATTGTACTTATCATGGAGAGTGATTTCTTAAGCAGTGAGTAACCTTTGTCTCTTTCTAGATTGGGATGTCAGTTCGGGTCATCTGGCAACTAAAGAAACAGTGTTGAAGGAGACAAACTTTACCCAAGTTCTGAGACGTCACCAATTTATCTGCATACCTAAATGTAGTCAACCCCAGGCAACTACCTCTCATCTTTGTAGTGGTGAAAGACCTGCGTTCCTATCATCTTGACGGGCTATTCAAGGCTAGAGGCTACAATATCTACAACACGCGGTGTCAACAACATCAGACAGCCCAGTCTAACTATATATTAGCGTTGAATTCAGATATTATTTTTATATTTCATTTTTCATTTCTCTTTCAAGTAGGATAAAAATTCATATTTGATTGTTTTATATTTTCATTTCTAAATAATAAAGTGTTTATATTTGACTATTATTATCTTTTTCTATTCATTAATTTTCCTGAGGAGGAGCCAGCCTTGGTAATACTGAAGTTGTTACAGGGCTGAGTAAGTCTTCACACTCTGCTTCACCAACTCCAAGGTTGAGGGACTGATTACCTCGTCTTTTGTATATCGTTCTACAGTCTTCCCATTATGTCCTTCAATCTGCATTGATAAAATTACTGGATGGCGAAACGTCTACAAGATGTTGTATATGTGTCTAATTTTTCATCTTGTCGGTATTGTCTGCCATTTATGTATAGGTCTCCGTCACAAGAGAACTCTCATTACTGTCAACCATTAAGTGAAGATGGTCAGGAATGCACCTGCGGTGTTGTAGAGACCTATTTGTCCATACTGATTTAGACCAACAACTGCGCCAGCAGTCTCCAGGTGCTAAGGACAGTACAGTACCGGAAAAAGTGTGTAAAGGTGTCTCCTGTGTGATACTGCGAGGGTATAACTAAGAAAGGTTCAGGGGAGTCTGCGAGTTTATCTCAGAGACAATTAGAATGTCCAGCGCTCCAGCTGACAGCGATCTCTCTCTGCGCACCGCCTGCTGAGGATGCGACTCCACCAGTCATTGTGTACCGCCAATCATTGCTTAGAGATCGACCCTCAGGAGTGCTTGTGTTCCACCTAGGGAGTCGGGAACCACAGTTCCCCTGTAGAAGCGTTAAACCCGTGTGAGTCGCTAAATTCTTGGAGGATCGATCTTCGGAAACTACAAGGAATGGGAGAGGCAGACTCGCCTGGGACGCTACTGAGGTACGTCAGAAAAACGCTTCAAACCGCACTGCATCGTCGAACGACGCAGCAAAATAACGTTTTAGTAAATAACAAAAAGGCACAATACCGTGACTGGAACGATACACAAATAACCCGCACATAAAAGAGAGAAGCTTACGACGACGTTTCGGTCCGACTTGGACCATTGACAAAGTCACACTAACAGAGGTGGAGCAGGACGGCTATATATAGGCAGGAAGAGGTGAAGGTAATAGTAGTAGTAGTAGTAGTAGTAGTAGTAGTAGTAGTAGTAGTAGTAGTAGTAGTAGTAGTAGTAGTAGTAGTACAAGAATTGTATATAATACCGACAAGATGAAGTTAAGACACATGCACAACACCCGGGCATCCCCATCGTAGACGTTTCGCCATCCAGCCAGTCACTGGATGGCGAAACGCCCGGGTGTTGTGCATGTGTCTTAACTTCATCTTGTCGGTATTATATACAATTCTTGTACTACTACTACTACTACTACTACTACTACTACTACAACAACTACTACTACTACTACTACTACTACTACTACTACTACTACTACTACTACTACTACTACTATTACCTTCACCTCTTCCTGCCTATATATAGCCGTCCTGCTCCACCTCATGTTAGTGTGACTTTGTCAATGGTCCAAGTCGGACCGAAACGTCGTCGTAAGCTTCTCTCTTTATGTGCGGGTTATTTGTGTAACGTTTTAGTTTTTAGCACATTTTTCTATATATTTTTTTTAATATTTCACATATTTAAAAAAAAAAAAAACGGGGATGACGGCGGTGAGTGGTACACGCATCCGTACTGTGACTAGATACTGATGACAGACAACGCTGACAGACACTGCTGACAGAAGCTGCTGACAGACACTGCTGACAGACACTGCTGACAGACACTCGGCATGTTAAACACAAACATAGAAAAAACACTGGCTGTGCATTTTTATCTCGAACCGAGGCCCTCCTCTTATGCTGAAGAGGGCCTCAGTTGGACGTCGAATATACGGCCAATCTCTTTCATATGAGTTCTAGACAACAGGTGAGTTCTCTCTCTCTCTCTCTCTCTCACACACACACACACACACACACACAGTCAGTCAGCAGACGTGGGTCACAAGGCTCCGAGATTTAGTGGTTTTTAAGGCGTGCAACAATTGCTAGCAGAAATCAGTGGTAGTGACAACGTCAGTGAACAATCCTACGAGTGATAACCAGAGTTATTAGTTAAAAAAAGTCGAGAGGAAGCCTGAAATCTTTAATATTTCAAAATGTCAAACCGTTAGTGGATAGTAGGCTTCTGTTGCTACACAGATTCAAATATACAAAGATTCAAGTGAGTGTGGAAGCGGGTGTTCAAGAATTTCGAGAGATTGGA
>NC_091314.1:10954159-10956659 GCF_038502225.1 Cherax quadricarinatus
CATCAGGAGGAAAACAACAGTCAAGGACCAGGTAATCAGGCTAAGGAAGGAAGGAGGAGAGACAACAGGAAATGACCGGGAAGTATGTGAAGAACTCAACAAGAGATTCAAAGAAGTGTTCACAGAGGAGACAGAAGGGACTCCAGAAAGACGGAGAGGTGGGGCACACCACCAAGTGCTGGACACAGTGCACACAACCGAGGAAGAAGTGAAGAGGCTTCTGAGTGAGCTAGATACCTCAAAGGCAATGGGGCCAGATAACATCTCCCCATGGGTATTGAGAGAGGGAGCAGAGGCGCTATGTGTACCCCTAACAACAATATTCAATACATCTATCGAAACAGGGAGATTGCCTGAGGCATGGAAGACAGCAAATGTAGTCCCAATCTTTAAAAAAGGAGACAGACATGAAGCATTAAACTACAGACCAGTGTCACTGACATGTATAGTATGCAAAATCATGGAGAAGATTATCAGGAGAAGAGTGGTGGAACACCTAGAAAGGAATGATCTCATCAACAGCAGCCAGCATGGTTTCAGGGACGGGAAATCCTGTGTCACAAACCTACTGGAGTTCTATGACATGGTGACAGCAGTAAGACAAGAGAGAGAGGGGTGGGTGGATTGCATTTTCTTGGACTGCAAGAAGGCGTTTGACACAGTTCCACACAAGAGATTGGTGCAAAAACTGGAGGACCAAGCAGGGATAACAGGGAAGGCACTACAATGGATCAGGGAATACTTGTCAGGAAGACAGCAGCGAGTCATGGTACGTGGCGAGGTGTCAGAGTGGGCACCTGTGACCAGCGGGGTCCCGCAGGGGTCAGTCCTAGGACCAGTGCTGTTTCTGGTATTTGTGAACGACATGACGGAAGGAATAGACTCTGAGGTGTCCCTGTTTGCAGATGACGTGAAGTTGATGAGAAGAATACACTCGATCGAAGACCAGGCAGAACTACAAAGGGATCTGGACAGGCTGCAGAACTGGTCCAGCAATTGGCTCCTGGAGTTCAATCCCACCAAGTGCAAAGTCATGAAGATTGGGGAAGGGCAAAGAAGGCCGCAAACGGAGTACAGTCTAGGGGGTCAGAGACTACAAACCTCACTCAAGGAAAAAGATCTTGGGGTGAGTATAACACCAGGCACATCTCCTGAAGCGCACATCAACCAAATAACTGCTGCAGCATATGGGCGCCTAGCAAACCTCAGAACAGCATTCCGACATCTTAATAAGGAATCGTTCAGGACCCTGTACACCGTATACGTTAGGCCCATATTGGAGTATGCGGCACCAGTTTGGAACCCACACCTAGCCAAGCACGTAAAGAAACTAGAGAAAGTGCAAAGGTTTGCAACAAGACTAGTCCCAGAGCTAAGAGGTATGTCCTACGAGGAGAGGTTAAGGGAAATCAACCTGACGACACTGGAGGACAGGAGAGATAGGGGGGACATGATAACGACATACAAAATACTGAGAGGAATTGACAAGGTGGACAAAAACAGGATGTTCCAGAGATTGGACACAGTAACAAGGGGACACAGTTGGAAGCTAAAGACACAGATGAATCACAGGGATGTTAGGAAGTACTTCTTCAGCCACAGAGTAGTCAGTAAGTGGAATAGTTTGGGAAGCGATGTAGTGGAGGCAGGATCCATACATAGCTTTAAGCAGAGGTACGATAAAGCTCACGGCTCAGGGAGAGTGACCTAGTAGCGATCAGTGAAGAGGCGGGGCCAGGAGCTCGGACTCGACCCCCGCAACCTCAACTAGGTGAGTACAACTAGGTGAGTACACACACACAGCATGGGTGAGTAATAACAGAGCAACACAGAAAAACACCACAAATTGCCCACAGACTCACAGTTCTATTGTAGAGATTAACATTCTCATGGAACCACAGCAACACAGCCATACAGTCTCAAAAGCAACACAGCCATACAGTCTCAACAGCAACACAGCCATACAGTCTCAACAGCAACACAGCCATACAGTCTCAACAGCAACACAGCCATACAGTCCCAACAGCAACACAGCCATACAGTCCCAACAGCAACACAGCCATACAGTCCAAACAGCAACACAGCCATACAGTCCCAACAGCAACACAGCCATACAGTCCCAACAGCAACACAGCCATACAGTCCCAACAGCAACACAGTCATACAGTCCCAACAGCAACACAGCCATACAGTCCCAACAGCAACACAGCCATACAGTCCCAACAGCAACACAGCCATACAGTCCCAACAGCAACACAGTCATACAGTCCCAACAGCAACACAGCCATACAGTCCCAACAGCAACACAGTCATACAGTCCCAACAGCAACACAGCCATACAGTCCCAACAGCAACACAGTCATACAGTCCCAACAGCAACACAGCCATACAGTCCCAACAGCAACACAGCCATACAGTCCCAACAGCAACACAGCCATACAGTCCCAACAGCAACACAGCCATACAGTCCCAACAGCAACACAGCCATACAGTCCCAACA
>NC_091314.1:10961659-10966659 GCF_038502225.1 Cherax quadricarinatus
CACCATCAAGGACCACTAAGACCCACCATCAAGGACCACTAAGACCCACTATCAAGGAACACTAACACCCCACCATCAAGGACCACTAAGACCCACCATCAAGGACCACTAACACCCCACCATCAAGGACCACTAAGATCCACCATCGAGGACCACTAAGACCCACCATCAAGGACATCTAAGACCCACCATCAAGGACCACTAAGACCCACCATCAAGGATCACTAAGACCCACCATCAAGGACCACTAAGACCCACCATAAAGGACCACTAAGACCCAATCAAGGACCACTAAGACCCACCATCAAGGACCACTAAGACCCACCATCAAGGATCACTAAGACCCAACATCAAGGACCACTAAGACCCACCATCAAGGATCACTAAGACCCACCATCAAGGACCGCTAAGACCCACCATCAAGGATCACTAAGTCCCACCATCAAGGACCAATAAGACTCACCATCAAGGATCACTAAGACCCACCATCAAGGACCACTAAGACCCACCATCAAGGATCATTAAGACCCACCATCAAGGACCACTAAGACCCACCATCAAGGACCACTAAGGCCCACCATCAAGGACCACTAAGACCCACCATCAAGGATCATTAAGACCCACCATCAAGGACCAGTAAGACCCACCATCAAGGATCAATAAGACCCACCATCAAGGACCAGTAAGACCCACCATCAAGGACCACTAAGACCCACCATCAAGGATCAATAAGACCCACCATCAAGGACCAGTAAGACCCACCATCAAGGACCAGTAAGATCCATCATCAAGGACCACTAAGATCCACCATCAAGGACCACTAAGACCCACCATCAAGGACCACTAAGACCCACCATCAAGGACCACTAAGACCCACCATCAAGGATCATTAAGACCCACCATCAAGGACCACTAAGACCCACCATCAAGGACCACTAAGGCCCACCATCAAGGACCACTAAGACCCACCATCAAGGATCATTAAGACCCACCATCAAGGACCAGTAAGACCCACCATCAAGGATCAATAAGACCCACCATCAAGGACCAGTAAGACCCACCATCAAGGACCACTAAGACCCACCATCAAGGATCAATAAGACCCACCATCAAGGACCAGTAAGACCCACCATCAAGGACCAGTAAGATCCATCATCAAGGACCACTAAGATCCACCATCAAGGACCACTAAGACCCACCATCAAGGACCACTAAGACCCACCATCAAGGACCACTAAGACCCACCATCAAGAACCAGTAAGATCCACCATCAAGGACCACTAAGACCCACCATCAAGGACCAGTAAGATCCACCATCAAGGACCACTAAGACCCACCATCAAGGACCAGTAAGATCCACCATCAAGGACCACTAAGGCCACTAAAATTTCAAATACTATACAAGATTTCAAGACTGACCTTCTCGTACAAGATTTTCAGCCTCATCACTAGGGTCACTAAGGACCATTTTCCCTTCCAGTGACAAAATAATGAACATTGAACGTGGATTGTCGATAATGTTTTGTTCGTTTAAGAAGGGCGTAAGTCCATTGATGATGATTTATGCAAATTAACTGATTGTGTTGACGGGGTGAACACGGATGAACACGGGTGAACACACGGGTGAACAAGGGTGAACACACGGGTAAACACGAGTAAACACGGGTGAGCACAGACCTGAGCACATTAGTGAACACAGGTGGACATATGGATGAACACACAAATGAACAAGTGTGAACACGAATGCAGGTGAAAACAGGTGAACATAAGTAAATCAGATGAAGACATGTGAACACACGAGTGAACACACAGGTGAAGGCATAGATGAACAGAGTGAACACACAAGCGGTCACAAACACAGGTGAACACACAAGCGGTCACAAACACAGGTGAACACACAAGCGGTCACAAACACAGGTGAACACACAAGCAATCACAAACACAGGTGAACACACAAGCGGTCACAAACACAGGTGAACACACAAGCAATCACAAACACAGGTGAACACACAAGCGGTCACAAACACAGGTGAACACACAAGCGGTCACAAACACAGGTGAACACACAAGCAATCACAAACACAGGTGAACACACAAGCGGTCACAAACACAGGTGAACACACAAGCAATCACAAACACAGGTGAACACACAAGCAATCACAAACACAGGTGAACACACAAGCGGTCACAAACACAGGTGAACACACAAGCAATCACAAACACAGGTGAACACACAAGCGGTCACAAACACAGGTGAACACACAAGCAATCACAAACACAGGTGAACACACAAGCAATCGCAAACACAGGTGAACACACAAGCGGTCACAAACACAGGTGAACACACAAGCAATCACAAACACAGGTGAACACACAAGCGGTCACAAACACAGGTGAACACACAAGCGATCATAAACACAGGTGAACACACAAGCGGTCACAAACACAGGTGAACACACAAGCGATCACAAACACAGGTGAACACACAAGCGGTCACAAACACAGGTGAACACACAAGCGATCACAAACACAGGTGAACACACAAGCGGTCACAAACACAGGTGAACATACAAGCGATCACAAACACAGGTGAACACACAAGCGATCACAAACACAGGTGAACACACAAGCGGTCACAAACACAGGTGAACACACAAGCGGTCACAAACACAGGTGAACACACAAGCGGTCACAAACACAGGTGAACACACAAGCGGTCACAAACACAGGTGAACACACAAGCGATCACAAACACAGGTGAACACACAAGCGGTCACAAACACAGGTGAACACACAAGCGGTCACAAACACAGGTGAACACACAAGCGGTCACAAACACAGGTGAACACACAAGCGGTCACAAACACAGGTGAACACACAAGCGGTCACAAACACAGGTGAACACACAAGCGGTCACAAACACAGGTGAACACAGCTAGAATCCCACACCTCAACCAGATGCCAATTCCCCTCAAGGCAGAGTCATACATACATAACATACTTAAGATACATATACGCATACATAACATACATACATTCATACACACATATACATGCATACATACAAACATGCATACATACATACAGGCATACATACATAAATACATACCTGGAGTTTACCTGGAGAGGATTTCGGGGGTCAAGGCCCCCGCGGACCGGTCTGAGACCAGGCCTCGTTGTGGATCAGGGTCTGATCAACCAGGCTGTTACTGCTGGTCGCACGTAAACCGACGTACGAACAACAGCCCGGCTGGTCAGCTACTGACTTTAGGTGCCTCTCCAGTGCCTTCTTGAAGACAGCCAGGGGTCTATTGGTAATCCCCCTTATGCATGCTTGGAGGCAGTTGAACAGACTTGGGCCCTGGACACTTATTGTGTTGTCTCTCAGTGTACTCGTGGCGCCCCTGCTTTTCATCGCGGAAATGTTGCATCTCCTGCCGAGTCTTTTGCTTTCACAGGGAGTGGTTTTCGTTTTCAAGTTAAGTACTAATCCCTCGAGGATTTTCCAAGTGTATATTATCATGTATCTTTCTCCCCTGCATTCCAGGGAATACAAATACATAAATACGTAACATACATACATACACACACACACACACATATATACATAAAAAATCCCACGATATATGCAACCAGAGGGGGGGGGGGAATCCTGCAATATTCAATCAGGGAAAAAACAAACCAAAAAATTCCCTAAATACATGCAACCACATACCAAAAAAAAATATAAAAACTACTGGCTGACCTGACAAATTCAATAATATTGGTCAAATTGGAGTTGAAGTATTGGAGGTGGGCGGAGCGGGAGTGTCGACCCAGCCAGCCTCCGACACTGATGACACAATGATTGTGTCACTCCCACTAATAATTACAACCACAGCCTCCACCATTATCAAGCTATAGAAGAGTGAGGCGGTAACATCGGTCCCGACCACTGGCACGCAAGTCGGCCGACGACAACACCACCCGCTGCACCTCTGAAATGACGGGAAGAGGCGAGCGCCCTGCGGGAGAACGGGAAGAGAGATGTTACGACAAAAGAGTTTGATAACGACGCTTGTCGTCCCCCGAGGGGTTTTGTTTTTATTAGACAAAAGTGAGAACATGAGCAGCGTGTTGCTTCCTTGTGATAGTTACACAGCGGGAACAAAAGTTACCTATAATTCTCAGTATATTACATAACACAATTTAAGTTCCGTACTCCAGATAATGTGTGGCAGAGTGAGGTGGCAGACTTCAGTGAGGTGATGAAGATATCGTCAAACACAGGTTCAGTAACTACAATAATAAAAACTTGCGATCAGCAACATGACACTTAACAAATATTCTCACAGACCAGGCAACAAATTTTTCTCTAAAGGAAATTAAGAACATATCTGGAACGCCCCTTACCTTGTCAAACAATATACACATCTCTAAACTCGATAAATTCCATGTACGTTTCTTTTAACAACAACTGTTACCGACAGAAGCTTAATATAGCAGTGGGATCCCTTTGAAGTGATATAATTAGAAACCTTCACATGGAGATAGACTGTATCCTCACCAGGATACCGTTACTACGCCTAAAGGATTCAGTCTTGAACACTTCGTGAACCATCTCAAGTGTTACTGAACCTTCCTTGCAGTTTCCCGTCGAAGAAGAGAGGATAACACACTCTCTTGTTTCAGACGCCTTACAACTTAATTTTTTTTAAGAAGATTGTGAAACCATTAGCAATCTACGGAACGAGTTGAGTTAGAACCTATAGCAAGGGAGTCGTAAACCTCCAGATCAGTGCTCAAGCTCCTGGGCCAGCTGGCTACAATAAGATTCATCAGTAATTACCATTTCGTGAGATATTAGCAGCATCTTTCACACTACAATTTACGTCACAGTTTCTTGGAGACTTCAGGCAGAGGCCCCAGAAAATCCTATTTACTCCCACAGCAGATGATGACCCAGACAGGAACCTCATCTTCCCAGTAGGCAACACTGCTGACCTTGTATTACCATGACG
>NC_091314.1:10971659-10991659 GCF_038502225.1 Cherax quadricarinatus
TCCGGCACACCCAGCACTGTTTCCCCCACCACTGTCTTCCCACTACTCTCTGCCCCACCACAGTCTCCCCCAGCACTCTCTCCCCAGCACTGTCTCCCCACCAATGTCACCCCAGCACTGTCTCCCCACCACTGTCTCCCCAACATTGTCTCCCCAGCACTGTCTTCCCACCACTGTTCCCCAGCACACCCAGCACTGTCCCCCAGCACTGTCTCCCCTACCACTCCCTCCCCAGCATACCCAGCCTAGCACATTCTATGTTAAGTTAGGTTAAGTTAAGTTAGGTTAAGTTAGGTTAGGTTAGGTTAGGTTAGGTTAGGTTAAGTTAAGTTAACTTAAGTAAAGTTAAGTTAGGTTAAGTTAGGTTAAGTTAGATTAGGTTAGATTACGTTAGGTTAGGTTAGGTTAGGTTAGGTTAGGTTAGGTTAGGTTATGTTGTTACACATCGTGGTGACTGACGACTGACGTTACAGGCTTCAAGGTTGGTCACTGTAGTTGCAGTATCGAACGTTTGGAAGACTGAAAAGACAACAGTCAGTTCGTGAACCTCTACCGTGAGTACCAGTGATGGTACCAGTGATGGTACCAGTGATGGTATCAGTGATGGTACCAGTGATGGTACCAGTGATGGTACCAGTGATGGTACCAGTGATGGTATCAGTGATGGTACCAGTGATGGTACCAGTGATGGTACCAGTGATGCTACCAGTGATGGTACCAGTGATGGTACCAGTGATGGTATCAGTGATGGTACCAGTGATGGTACCAGTGATGGTACCAGTGATGGTACCAGTGATGGTATCAGTGATGGTACCAGTGATGGTACCAGTGATGGTACCAGTGATCCTACCAGAGATGCTACCAGTGATGGTACCAGTGATGGTACCAGTGATGGTACCAGTGATGGTACCAGTGATGGTACCAGTGATGCTACCAGTGATGCTACCAGTGATGGTACCAGTGATGGTACCAGTGATGGTACAAGTGATGGTACCAGTGATGGTACCAGTGATGGTACCAGTGATGGTACCAGTGATGGTACCAGTGATGCTACCAGTGATGCTACCAGTGATGGCACCAGTGATGGTACCAGTGATGGTATCAGTGATGGTACCAGTGATGGCACCAGTGATGGCACCAGTGATGGTACCAGTGATGGTACCAGTGATGGCTCCAGTGATGGTACCAGTGATGGTACCAGTGATGGTACCAGTGATGGTACCAGTGATGGTACCAGTGATGGCACCAGTGATGGCACCAGTGATGGTACCAGTGGTGGTACCAGTGATGGCACCAGTGATGGTACGAGTGATGGTACCAGTGATGGTATCAGTGATGATACCAGTGAGGGTATCAGTGATGGTACCAGTGATGGTACCAGTGATGGCACCAGTGATGGTACCAGTGATGGTACCAGTGATGGTATCAGTGATGGTACCAGTGATGGTACCAGTGATGGTACCAGTGATGGCACCAGTGATGGTACCAGTGATGGTACCAGTGATGGTATCAGTGATGGTACCAGTGATGGCACCAGTGATGGTACCAGTGATGGTACCAGTGATAGCACCAGTGATGGTACGAGTGATGGTACCAGTGATGGTACCAGTGATGGTATCAGTGATGGTACCAGTGATGGTATCAGTGATGGTATCAGTGATGGTACCAGTGATGGTACCAGTGATGGCACCAGTGATGGTACCAGTGATGGCACCAGTGATGGTATCAGTGATGGTACCAGTGATGGTACCAGTGATGGTACCATTGATGGTACCATTGATGGTATCAGTGATGGTACCAGTGATGGTACCAGTGATGGTATCAGTGATGGTACCAGTGATGGTACCAGTGATGGTACCAGAGATGGTACCAGTGATGGTACCAGTGATGGTACCAGTGATGGTATCAGTGATGGCACCAGTGATGGTACCAGTGATGGTACCAGTGATGGTACCAGTGATGGCACCAGTGATGGTACGAGTGATGGTACCAGTGATGGTATCAGTGATGATACCAGTGAGGGTATCAGTGATGGTACCAGTGATGGTACCAGTGATGGCACCAGTGATGGTACCAGTGATGGTACCAGTGATGGCACCAGTGATGGTACGAGTGATGGTACCAGTGATGGTATCAGTGATGGTATCAGTGATGGTATCAGTGATGGTATCAGTGATGGTGCCAGTGATGGTACCAGTCATGGCACCAGTGATGGTACCAGTGATGGAACCAGTGATGGTATCAGTGATGGTACCAGTGATGGTACCAGTGATGGTACCATTGATGGTACCAGTGATGGTATCAGTGATGGTACCAGTGATGGTACCAGTGATGGTATCAGTGATGGTACCAGTGATGGTACCAGTGATGGTACCAAAGATGGTACCAGTGATGGTACCAGTGATGGTACCAGTGATGGTATCAGTGATGGCACCAGTGATGGTACCAGTGATGGTACCAGTGATGGCACCAGTGATGGTATCAGTGATGGTATCAGTGATGGTACCAGTGCAGCAACAGTGACGGCACCAGTGATGGCACCAGTGCAGCACCAGTGACGGCACCAGTGCAGCACCAGTGACAGTACCAGTGACAGCACCAGTGACGGCACCAGTGCAGCACCAGTGACGGCACAAGTGACGGCACCAGTGCAGCACCAGTGACAGCACCAGTGACAGCACCAGTGACGGCACCAGTGCAGCACGAGTGACTGCACCAGTGACGGCACCAGTGCAGCACCAGTGACGGCACCAGTGACGGCACCAGTGCGGCACCAGTGACGGCACCAGTGACAGCACCAGTGACGGCACCAGTGCAGCACCAGTGACAGCACCAGTGACGGCATCAGTGCAGCACCAGTGACAGCACCAGTGACAGCACCAGTGACGGCACCAGTGACGGCACCAGTGACAGCACCAGTGACGGCACCAGTGACGGCACCAGTGCAGCACCAGTGACGGCACCAGTGATGACACCAGTGACGGCACCAGTGATGGCACCAGTGATGGCATCAGTGACGGCACCAGTGATGGCACCAGTGATGGCACCAGTGACGGCACCAGTGAGGGCACCAGTGAGGGCACCAGTGAGGGCACCAGTGATGGCACCAGTGATGACACCAGTGATGGCACCAGTGACGGCAACAGTGACGGCACCAGTGATGGCACCAGTGACGGCACCAGTGACGGCACCAGTGAGGGCACCAGTGACGGCACCAGTGATGGCACCAGAGACGGCACCAGTGATGGCACCAGTGACGGCACCAGTGATGGCACCAGTGACGGCACCAGTGATGGCACCAGTGACGGCACCAGTGATGGCACCAGTGACGGCACCAGTGATGGCACCATTGACGGCAACAGTGATGGCACCAGTGACGGCACCAGTGATGGCACCAGTGACGGCACCAGTGACAGCACCAGTGACGGCATAAGTGATGGCACCAGTGACGGCACCAGTGATGGCACCAGTGACGGCACCAGTGAGGGCACCAGTGACGGCACCAGTGATGGCACCAGTGACGGCACCAGTGATGGCACCAGTGACGGCACCAGTGACGGCACCAGTGATGGCACCAGTGACGGCACCAGTGATGGCACCAGTGACGGCACCAGTGACAGCACCAGTGATGGTACCAGTGACGGCACCAGTGATGGCACCAGTGACGGCACCAGTGACAGCACCAGTGACGGCACCAGTGATGGCACCAGTGACGGCACCAGTGACGGCACCAGTGATGGCACCAGTGACGGCACCAGTGATGGCACCAGTGACGGCACCAGTGACAGCACCAGTGATGGTACCAGTGACGGCACCAGTGATTTGACCAGTGACGGCACCAGTGACAGCACCAGTGATGGCACCAGTGACAGCACCAGTGACGGCACCAGTGATGGCACCAGTGACGGCACCAGTGATGGCACCAGTGACGGCACCAGTGATGGCACCATTGACGGCAACAGTGATGGCACCAGTGACGGCACCAGTGATGGCACCAGTGACGGCACCAGTGACAGCACCAGTGACGGCATTAGTGATGGCACCAGTGACGGCACCAGTGACGGCACCAGTGATGGCACCAGTTACGGCACCAGTGATGGCACCAGTGATGGCGCCAGTGATGGCACCAGTGACGGCACCAGTGACGGCACCAGTGATGGCACCAGTGACGGCACCAGTGATGGCACCAGTGACGGCACCAGTGACGGCACCAGTGATGGCACCAGTGACGGCACCAGTGATGGCACCAGTGACGGCACCAGTGACAGCACCAGTGATGGCACCAGTGACAGCACCAGTGACGGCACCAGTGATGGCACCAGTGACGGCACCAGTGATGGCACCAGTGACGGCACCAGTGATGGCACCAGTGACAGCACCAGTGACGGCACCAGTGATGGCACCAGTGATGGCACCAGTGACGGCACCAGTGCAGCACCAGTGACGGCACCAGTGATGGCACCAGTGATGGCACCAGTGACGGCACCAGTGCAGCACCAGTGACGGCACCAGTTGTGGCACCAGTGATGGCACCAGTGACGGCACCAGTGATGGCACCAGTGATGGCATCAGTGACGGCACCAGTGATGGCACCAGTGATGACACCAGTGACGGCACCAGTGCAGCACCAGTGACGGCACCAGTTGTGGCACCAGTGATGGCACCAGTGACGGCACCAGTGATGGCACCAGTGATGGCATCAGTGACGGCACCAGTGATGGCACCAGTGATGACACCAGTGACGGCACCAGTGCAGCACCAGTGATGGCACCAGTGATGGCACCAGTGACGGCACCAGTGATGGCACCAGTGATGGCACCAGTGACGGAACAAGCCACAATGTCAGAAGCAGCACAAGATACTGCTGCTGTACACGGGCTTTTCTGGTGACCCCGTGTGATCGTCCGAGAAGGTAGGAATGCACGGTGTCGCCAGCTCAGGTATCTCTCTGGGTTGGGGCGGACGAAGTCTTCACGTCCTGTTGGTGTTGTTAAGTGTTGCTTCTCGCTTACCTGGAACTTACCTGGAGCCATTTCACGGAGGTCACAGCTCCCGCGGCCAGGTTCCAGACCAGGCCTCCTGGTTGCTGGCCTGGTCGATCAAGCTGTTAGTGCCCGCAGTTGATAATAACATTTCAAGCTGTAGGATACTGCTACAGTGACACCTAATGAACTGGATCTTTTCCTTGTGTGTGTGTGTGTGTGTGTGAGAGAGAGAGAGAGAGAGAGAGAGAGAGAGAGAGAACCTAACCAGTTCTCCCTACACTCAGTGCCGCTGTCACACAATGGGACGCCTTACTACGAGGCAGTGTTTAACAACTATGCAAATACCTTCACCAATCAGAGCGTGGATAGCCAGCACAAGTGTATCCCTCTCTGCTTGTCAGCTTGCGAGCGAGGCTGGAGAACAGCCATGGCTGGTCTCTGCGAGGCGTCAGGCAGCAGCTGACACTAAGTACAAGCCTTGGAGCAGGCACAAAAGGCATCATTCTACCCTCGACAGCACTCTCCGCAGACAAGCATGTCCGGGAGGACTGGAACCGCGTCTCGGTAACTCCAGCGTCAGAGTAGGCACAAAAATCTGGTGGGCACTCAGGAACATAAGGAAGGATGAACACTGCAGCAGGCCTATTGGTTCATGGTAGGCAGTTGATTCTCAAACCCAGACGCACTAACAACCTATTTTCAATGCTACTCAAGGAGAGAAACCTTGGATCACTGTCAAATCACAACTAAGGAAAATAAGGACACAGAAAACCAAAAGACAGAAGGGTCCAGGAGGGTCATCAACAATAGGTTACTTACTCTTCTAAGAGCAAGTTTTCTGTGGAATGTTGTAGCCAGGGTGTTGTTAACTGTTATTCATCAATCTGATGTTCTCTGGTCAACGATGAACAAACAGGAAACATTGTTAACAGAAGTACATATGTGGGGGAACAGCCAGATCTCTGGATATTAGGATCAAGGAACACAAAAACTCTTGCAATATTAATGACCGTAAAAACATGATGTACAAGACAGGGACGATGTTGGACACCTCATGAAATTCAGTGAGACTAGACTAGTTATTAAGGAAGAACATTTAAGACTCCGAAAGCGTATAGAGGCTGCTCTTATTGTTATCATTTACACTGTTCATTAAAAATCCGGAAGTTACACTATATCGAAACTCCTAATCAACCGTATATTACCCAGTCTGGAGACCGCTGGATGATGCTGACGGCGCCTTCTCAAACCAAACCCAACTCACCACAATCCTACTGCTACTACTACTATTACTACTAGTAAGACTACTAGTACTACTACTACTAGTACTACGACTAGTACTACTACTACTACTACTAGTAGTAGTACTACTAATGTCAGCATAGTTGCTGATCCCTGTATTCCCAGTATTATATAGCATAGCATATTAGTATCATCCCTGTGCTTTAGACACGAGATCCCTCGTAGGCCTGTGGCTTGGTGTGACGTCACGGGTTGCTCACGAGGAGGCCCATTCCTCTGTCCCGCTCTCACTCGGCGGCAGACCTACAAGACGTGAACAGGCTTGGCACCGGGCTCCATCTCTCATCTCAGTCTGACAATATATCTACCATCCTACAAGTGTGTCTACTTTCAACCTACGATATCTCCATTCAAGAACCCTTTACGATAAATGGTGACAGCGGTGAGCCTGTAATTCTGACGATTACAGCGATTTCTGGAGATAAAATTGTCGACCAGCAAGACGGCCATTTCGTGTGACCAGTAGGCCTACCGACTACCGAGATTCACCCAGCCAGCTACCTCAAGCCAGCTACTCTACCAGCTTCTACATTATTCACTGGTCAGTCTCTTTGTATTAGTGTTTCCTGCTTTTTTGCATTACTCCCGAGGGGTCGACCCGAGTTTGCAAAATAAGCCAGCTTCCAGTCTGTGGTGGGGGAGTCAGAACACCCGAGTCCAGTCCAGCCTAGCCTACTCCATCCAATTATTTTGTCTGCCAAGCCAGCTTCCACCCCTGCTGTGCTCATCGTGTGAAGTTATCAAGCTATTCTGTGTGAAGGGTTAAGATAAGCCAGCTAGCAACTAACCCAGGTGTCTTACCCCAGTACTCAGGCAAGCCACGTGACTAGTCTTCATCGCTTGTGATTCAAGTTCCAAGCATTCTGAGTGCTCCTTGTCATCCTTGTGGTGTTGTAGTATTTCGTGGGTTTCTTCTAAGCCAGCCGGCTTAGAATTATCTTCGCGGCAGTGTGGGTTTTCTCAGTGAGGCTTACGACGTTCAACCCATAAGCCCAACCACTCACGATCACGTGTGTCGCACCATTGCCGGTCTCAGACGCCTCGCTCAGCCATTACCCACATACCCAACTACAGTCGGCCATTACAACTCATCTACCTCATCAGTGTTTTGGTGCACTGCTAAGGGTTGTAGCACCATATTTTAAGGGCCACATAGGGGGTCAAGAGCTAGAGTGTGTTCGCGCCATCTTTATAAAGCCTCCTGTGTGTTGTCTCTCGCCGATTTAAGCGCAATTCTACGATCATCTGTGCAGAGGACAGCAGCAAGACGATATAAACAATCCATCAATCTCATTTTTTTCAAGTGTTACAGCTATAATATTTTTTTTAGAGACATTTGCGAGTGTTGAGACATTTCTTTTGTGTTCCCAGTGAATTTTTCTCTTAGTGACATTCAGTGACTCTTGATCAGACTCAGTGTTTATCATGTACTGATTGCATTAATTTCTTTTAATCCCCTTAATTCAGTGTTAATTTTCGTGCATTATTTTATATCTGTTGTGTTGTGTATCTTTTTATACACTTGAAGTAAGTACTTAGTGTTTCCCTTGTTGTGTGTGCAACATATGAGCAATATAGAACTTGTGTTTAACACTTCAGAATTACCTTTGTGTTCTCAGTATTCCAGTGAAGTATTTCAGTAAATTTTTCACCTCATATTCTGCATCACAACTCTGTGTTGTCTGTTATATTTTTCTTCCTAGCATTTGTGTATTTTTGTTTTGTTCCCTGTGTGTTGAACATTCTTGTGTTCATATTCTTTCCATTTAGCCAGTGTCTAATTTGTCTTATTTCCACAGACAATAGTGCCATTTTTTAAAAGACCCAGCAAGAGCTCATATTTACAAAATTTTTCACACATCGTTTCATTGCAAGAAAATTCTAGTATTGTGTTTATGTTGATGTGTTCTGCATCACTGTAAGTGTTCAACCCTCTGTTTTGTTATGTATTTTTTGCATCTATTATTTTTTTTCATATTTTATTGAACAAATTCACTCTTAGTGCAATTTTTAAGTTCTCCTTTTAAAGTAAATTGTTCTTTTGCTTGTTGTTTAAGTGCAGTTAAGAGTTAAAGTGTTCATTCCTTGATATATTTCTTTTCTTGTGTGTTATAATTTTTATTATTGCACATAGACTCATTTTGCAATAATTCTTGTGCAAATATTGTGTTGCTATTAAAGTTTTTCTTGCAGAAAATTTTATGCAGTGTTGTGCAATACAGTTTATTACAGTGCAGTTTCTTATGCTCTGTTCTGTGCATAGTATTTTATTCTGTCTGTCATTTTAATTTTTATTTCAGTGAATTGTGTGTTTGTTTTAATTTTTGCACAAGTTTATTGAGTCCATTTTATCATTTTATTGTGTATTTCCTTGTTGCATTGAAAGTAAAGACAACTCACTGTGCCATTTATTCAATTTAAAGTAAAAGTTGAGCAAATTAGATTTGAGCAAAGTACAAGTTCTCTTGATTTTCAGTGTTTGTTAAGTTGCATATTCTTCTTGTGTGAGTTCTTTGCTTACTGTGTAACTTGTCAATTTTTAATTACTTATGCAGAATAGTTAAGCATTTTTTTTCCATTTAAGCTTACTGTGTCATTCTCTCTATTTTTTTCTTGACTTATGCCCTTCAGTATTTTCACTGAGAAGATGTCCCAGTCACTTTTGAACGTTCACTTAGTGTATCATTCCAGTCAAAGTCAATATGAATCAGTCCACAGTACCAACATTCCCTTACTGACTGAAAGACAATACCTAGCCCTTGAGCAATGTGTTTGTTCTCACAGCTTGTATCTGAGATTTGTTAAAGTGCTGCGAAATGTGAAGTTCAGATTAAGTTCCTATAGATCCATGAATTACTTATTAACGTAGCCGAGCGGTCAGGCACTAGTAATTCTGTCACTCCCATCTGTGTTCCACCTATACCTTCAGACTTGCAGGATAGTGTTCCATTGCCTCAAGTGTCCGGGGACACTCAGACTGCCTTGAGTGCACAGCCTATCCCTGCAATGACTGCTAGTTCGAGTAGTAGTTTCTCCACAGGGGATGCCTTGTCAGAAAACGATTACTTGGAACTAGTAATGCCATCTCTTGTTGATGTCACATGCCGTTTGCAGAAAGACGTCTCTGTTGCGGCTAGTGCTCTCACTAGAGTGTCTGTTGTTGTTCCTAATGTTCCAGATGGTGATACCGTCCTAGTTGACAGTGATTCCTGCAAGGTCAAAGGTTTATTTGTTGAACCTTCCTTACACATTGTAAGAGACAGTAAGATCCATTTACTCCTTGCTAACACTTTGGGTCACAGTGTTCGTCTCAGAGCAAATACCAACCTCGTTGACCTAGTTCACTATCCTTACCCTGTTCAAGTACAGGATGACGTGTCACCTGACCAGTGGGTCGGTGCTATTTCTACCGGGGAGACCTCATCCACTTCTCCGGATCAATCTGTTTCACCAGTTGAGGAGAAAGACTTAGCTCCTACTGACTTCCCAGACGAAGTCAAGCGTTTGTTGACTCTGTTGAACAAACGTCGTAAAGCTATTGCCTTACCAGGTGAGAAGATGGGTATAACGAACTTATTGTCCCATCGTATTCCACTTGAACCTGGTACTAGACCTATTTACATACCTGCGTACAGAATGCCTCATTCACAAGTTGCTGTCGCAGAGGAACTGATCAATCAAATGCTCAATGATGGAGTTATTGCACATAGCAATTCACCCTGGAATGCGCCCTTGATCCTAGTGCCTAAGAAGGATGGCACTTGGCGCCCGGTGATTGACTTTAGGAAGTTAAACGCGAAAACCATTCCAGATCGTTTCCCACTTCCTGTACTAGGTGACCTTTTACGCAATATCGGAGATAACAAAGTCTTCTCGACCCTAGACTTGTTACAAGGGTTTTGGCAAGTCCCTCTTCACGAGGACAGCCAAGAGTTAACAGCTTTCTCCACTCCCACAGGTCATTATCATTTCCTCCGTATGGCGTTTGGATTACGATCGTCTCCTATCACGTTCTCTAGACTCATGACCAATATCTTTAGAGGTCTGATAGGTAAAGCACTTATGGTGTACTTAGACGACGTAATCGTCATGTCCGAAGACGTGGACACACATCTGAAAAGACTTGATACAGTACTTGGAAAGCTTGAAGAAGCAAATTTAAAGATCAAACTGTCTAAATGCCAATTTTTCAGATCAGAAATTAAGTTTCTTGGTCACGTAGTCACTCCTAGAGGGGTTACGACTGACCAAAGTAAAGTAACAGCAGTACTAAATTTTCCAACTCCCAAAACCGCTGATGCCGTAAGATCCTTTGTGGGCTTAGCAGGTTTTTATAGATCTTTCATTGCTAATTTTTCTTCCATAGCTGCTCCTCTAACTGAGTTGCTTAAGAAAGATGCTCCTTTTAGTTGGACCTTCCGTCAAGAAAAAGCATTCCAAACTCTAAAAGAAAAGCTAACATCTGCTCCCATTTTGAAATTCCCAGATTTTTCTAAGCCCTTCTATCTGACAACTGATGCTAGTTCCATTGGCATAGGTGCCGTACTAGCTCAGAAGACTGATAGCAAGTACAACGCAGTTGCATTTGCTAGCCGAGTCCTTACGAAGGCTGAACGTAATTATACAGTAACGGAGCAAGAAGCTTTAGCAATAGTGTGGTCTTTAAAGCACTTCCGAGACATCATTTACCAGTACCCTGTTCATGTTTTGACAGATCATGCGCCACTGATACCTTTATTCCAGAACAAACAGCCTACTGGAAGGTTAGCCAGATGGTCCTTGACTATCCAAGAGTTTAATCCCACTTTTGAACATTTACCTGGCAAGTCAAATGTAGTCGCAGATGCTTTATCGCGACACGTTAGTGTAGTTACTGCAGATCCTCCATTTACTGTCGAGGATGTCAAAACTGCACAAAGAATAGATCCCATGTGGTCTGGTGTGATTCGATTCCTTCTCCAGGAAGATCTCATTCTTGCTGTAAAGCCACCAGCACCCATTAGTGACTTTGTAATGAGTCAGGAATTACTGTATCGAACAGCCGAGTTGGGTACTCCAAGCAGAAGAGTTTACCAGTTAGTAATTCCACAGTCACTAGTGAACGTAGCTCTACAGCTAGTTCATGATGCACCAGGTGTTGCACACCCTGGTATGGATCGTTCTGTGAAACAAGCCAGAATGAAATACTTTTGGCCACGTATGGCAACTGACATTTCCGAGTATGTTAAGAAATGTAGTGTCTGTATGCAGCATAAAGGAAATGTCAATGGTCCTAACCCAATCCAAGTGTACCCAACCACTAGCGAACCGTGGGAAAGAGTTGCCCTTGATTTGTTAACTAATTTTAAATGTTCCCTCCAAGGCAACAAACATCTGTGTGTTATGGTAGACCATTTCACCAGATATTGTGAGCTAGTTCCTATTGCAGATAAGACTGCAGAGACAGTAGCTAAAGCGTTTAAAGAACGCATTATCTGCAGGCATACCACCCCAAAGTCCTTAGTAACAGATAATGGAGGGGAATTCTGTAATGAGATTCTTGAAAATTTGTGTACTTTATACAAGATCTCTAAATCCACCATTGTTCCTCATCATCCTGCCAGCAATGGGTTAGCCGAAAGAACAAATAAGAAAGTACTTGATGTTCTGAGAGCCACTATCAACCCCAATAGTGAAACTTGGGATGAAGTTATACCAGATGTCCAGTGTGCCATAAATTCTGCTTACAATGCTTCCATAGGTGATACTCCACATTATGCATTGTATGGTGTAGACAAGCGTTTACCCTATGAGTTGTTATATTCTACTCCGAAACCTAATTACAACCCTGATGATTTCGTAGCAACTCGTACCAGCTTAGCTCAAAGTGTTTTTAGAAGAATCCGTGAAACACTTCATAAAGCAACAGCAGAATTTACTAGAGTAACTAATAGCCGTGCTAAGCCATCCAAAATCAAAGTAGGTTCGAGAGTCATGCTGATTAACTTTAACAAAACGTCTGCAATGCCAAAGCTTGATCAAAAGTTTGTCGGACCTTATCGAGTTGTAGAACATATCTCTGGAAATAAGTATAAGGTTAGAGAAGTTAGTACTGGCAAATACAAAGAATCGCATTTAGATCATATGAAATTAGTATGCGATGTTGAGGATATTGATACCCAGACTAATGAGACAGACTCTGACAATCCTCCTGATCCTGTACTCTCTACCTCAGATACTCAGTCAGATACTCAACCTGAATGTCGTTACTCCTTGCGTACTCGACAAGTAATGAGAAACCCGCAAGTATCTTTTGTAGATATTCCTTCAGATCTCTCTCAGTCAAGGCATGTGTTAGCCATTGCAGAGGAATTCGACCCTCCCAGAGATGATAACCATTCTGCATACGTAAACCTTACCCTCGCAGAATTGGGTTTAAATGTACATAGTCTGTATAATTAGATGTCCGAGATGAATGAAATTGTCAACTGTGTGTTTATTATTAGCTGATCAGTTTGTTGGAAATTTTTCGTGTTCACGTTCCCTCCGTATTCTGAGAATTAACAGTCTAGATTTGTGTGCACCGAATCTGCCTTTCTGTTAAACACTTCTTTGTATATAATTATTCTTCCTCAGAATCCGTAGAGTGCATGAATACAGATCGATCGATCAATTCCATCCATATTGTATAATGATTTGTTCTTATAGTTTGTAATGATTACGTTAACACCCATTACGTCAAAATCATGTTGTACCATCCATTAGTTCTAAGTTATATATGAATTTGTTATTGTATAGAATCAGCCCAGATCCGCCTGCCTGTTCAGCCTATAGTATAGTAGTGTATGTCGGGACGACATACGTAACATGACCGAGCTGTCAGCATAGTTGCTGATCCCTGTATTCCCAGTATTATATAGCATAGCATATTAGTATCATCCCTGTGCTTTAGACACGAGATCCCTCGTAGGCCTGTGGCTTGGTGTGACGTCACGGGTTGCTCACGAGGAGGCCCATTCCTCTGTCCCGCTCTCACTCGGCGGCAGACCTACAAGACGTGAACAGGCTTGGCACCGGGCTCCATCTCTCATCTCAGTCTGACAATATATCTACCATCCTACAAGTGTGTCTACTTTCAACCTACGATATCTCCATTCAAGAACCCTTTACGATAACTACTACTATTAATATTACTACTACTACTATTAATATTACTACTACTACTACTGTTACTACTACTACTACTACTGTTACTACTACTACTACTACTACTACTACTACTACTACTACTGTTACTACTACTGTTACTACTACTACTACTACTGTTACTACTACTACTACTACTGTTACTACTACTACTACTACTACTACTGTTACTACTACTACTACTACTAGTACTACTACTACTACTACTACTACTGTTACTACTACTACTACTACTACTACTACTACTGTTACTACTACTACTACTACTACTACTACCCACGCGACCTTCCACCTGACTCCTGCCACTGCATATAGTTGTGTGTTAGTTATCTCTGTATTAGGACTAAAGAAGGCCCTCGTAGCGAAACATTTCATTTAACAAATATCCTGAGCTGTACATAAGTGTCTTTTTGCACACATTGTTACCAGCACAAACATACCAACATGAGGATAACATAGCAGGAGAAAGAACACTGCACACATGAGCCCAGAAGTGAAGTCCTGTGAATCTGCTGAAGAGGACATCATGTGGAGGCCAAGATTACCAGTACTCTTCTTACTTCTTGTTTTATGTTCTTACCCGTTTGTTTGGACCCACCTAGAGAGATATTCGCCTGTAGACACAGCTCCGTTTAAAATTTAACAATACGACACTAGTAACGAGTATTTTAACAAGACGACACTGTAATAACCAGTAGTTTAACAAGGTGACATTATAGCAGTCAGTAGTTTAACAAGACAGCACTGTAGCAACCAGTATATAGGAAAAAACTAGCATGGTTATAGGCGGTGTTTCTACTGAGAGAGAAGCACTACGGTCCGCTACAACCACCCGAGTGACCTCGTGCAGTAACTGTCAGTGGTGGCAGGTGACAGGCTGCTGGACACAGCATCTCCTAGTAGAGAAAATAATGTAGTTGTAATGCCTTCGTATGATTGAACATGTTGATAAATTAGACACATGTGCAACACTTGGGTATCTTTAATAAGGAAACGTTTCGCCACACAGTGGCTTCATCAGTCCATACAAAGGAGAATGGTGAAGAACAGTGTTGAATATGTGTCTAATTCATCAACTCGTCGGTTCTCTGAACTCTTCATCTACAATCCTGTCTGACACGAAAACTTCTTGGGCTCGAGTTCTGCTGACTGCGTCTGCAGTGATGTATATATATATATATATATATATATATATATATATATATATATATATATATATATATATATATATATATATATATATATATATATATATATATATATATATATATGTGTGTGTGTGTGTGTGTGCGTGTGTGTGTGTGTGTGTGTGTGTGCGTGTGTGTGTGTGTGTGTGTGTGCGTGTGTGTGTGTGTGTGTGTGTTTGTACTCATTTATTTGTACTCACCTATTTGTGGCTTCAGGAGTCGATTCATAGCTCCTGGCCCCACCTCTTCACTGATTGCTACTAGGTCCTCTCTCTCCCTGCTCCATGAGCTTTATCAAACCTCGTCTTAAAACTATGCATGGTTCCTGCCTCCACTACTTCACTTGCTAGGCTATTCCACTTCCTGACGACTCTATGACTGAAGAAATACTTCCTAACGTCCCTGTGACTCGTCTGAGTCTTCAGCTTCCAGTTGTGACCCCTTGTTTCTGTGTGTGTGTGTGTGTGTGTGTACTCACCTATTTGTGGTTGCAGGGGTCGAGTCACAACTCCTGGCCCCGCCTCTTCGCTGATTGCTACTAGGTCCTCTCTCTCCCTGCCCCATGAGCTCTATCATACCTCGCCTTAAAACTATGTATGGTTCCCGCCTCCACTACGTCACTTTTTAGGCTATTCCACGGCCTGACTACTCTATGACTGAAGAAATACTTCCTAACATCCCTTTGATTCATCTGAGTCTTCAACTTCCAATTGTGACCTCTTGTGTCTGTGTCCCTTCTCTGGAACATCCCGTCTTTGTCCACCTTGTCTATTCCGCGCAGCATTTTATATGTCGTTATCATGTCTCTCCTGACCCTCCTGTCCTCCAGTGTCGTCAGGCCGATTTCCCTCAACCTTTCTTCGTAGGACAATCCCCGTAGCTCTGGGACTAGTCTTGTTGCAAACCTTTGCACTTTCTCTAATTTCTTGACGTGCTTGACTAGGTGTGGGTTCCAAACTGGTGCTGCATACTCCAGTATGGGCCTGACGTAAATGGTATACAGAGTCTTAAACGAATCCTTACTGAGGTATCGGAACGCTATCCGTAGGTTTGCCAGGCGCCCGTATGCTGCAGCAGTTATCTGATTGATGTGCGCCTCAGGAGATATGCTCGGTGTTATACTCACCCCCAGATCTTTTTCCTTGAGTGAGGTTTGCAGTCTTTGGCCATCTAAACTATATTGTGTCTGCGGTCTTCTTTGCCCTTCCCCAATCTTCATGACTTTGCATTTGGCGGGGTTAAATTCAAGGAGCCAGTTGTTGGACCAGGCTTGTAGCCTGTCCAGGTCTCTTTGTAGTCCTGCCTGATCCTCATCCGATTTGATTCTTCTCATTAACTTCACATCATCTGCAAACAAGGACACTTCTGAGTCTATCCCTTCCGTTATGTCGTTCACATATACCAAGAACAGCACAGGTCCTAGGACTGACCCCTGTGGAACCCCGCTTGTCACAGGCGCCCACTCTGACACCTCGTCGCGTACCATGACTCGTTGTTGCCTCCCTGTCAGGTATTCTCTGATTCATTGCAGTGCCTTTCCTGTTATGTGTGCCTGATCCTCTAGCTTTTGCAGTAACCTCTTGTGAGGAACTGTGTCGAAGGCCTTCTTGCAGTCCAAAAATATGCAGTCGATCCACCCCTCTCTCTCTTGTCTTACTTCTGTCACCTTGTTATAAAACTCTAGTAGGTTTGTGACACAGGATTTTCCTTCCCTGAAACCGTGCTGGTTGTCAATTATACACTTGTTTCTTTCCAGGTGCCCCACCACTCTCCTCCTGATGATCTTCTCCATGACCTTGCATACTATACACGTTAGTGATACAGGTCTGTAGTTTAGTGCCTCATGTCTGTCTCCCTTTTTAAAAATTGGGACTACATTTGCCATTTTCCATACCTCAGGGAGTTGCCCAGTTTCAAATGATGTGTTGAAGATCTTTGTCAATGGCTCACACAATATCTCTGCTCCCTCTTTAAGGACCCATGGAGAGACGTTGTCTGGTCCCACCGCCTTTGAGGTGTCAAGTTCGCATAGCAGCTTCTTCACCTCCTCCTTGGTTATATGTACCTCATCCAGCACTTGCTGGTGTGCCCCCCTGTTCTGATTTCCTGGAGTCATACTGGTTTCCACTGTAAATACCTCTTTAAATCTTGTGTTGAGCTCCCGACATACCTCTCGGTCGTTTCTTGTGAATTCCCCATCACCCTTCCTCAGTCTGATTACCTGGTCCTTAACTGTTGTTTTCCTCCTGATGTGGCTGTACAACAGCTTCGGGTCAGTCTTTACTTTTGATGCTATGTCATTTTCATATTGTCTCTGAGCCTCCCTTCTTATCTGTGTATATTCGTTTCTGGCTCTTCGGCTAATCTCTTTATTTTCCTGAGTTCTCTGTCTTCTGTACGTTTTCCATTCTCTAGTACACCTAGTTTTTGCCTCCCTACACCTTTGGGTGAACCAAGGACTCGTTCTGTTCTTCCCATTATTTCTGTTTCCCTTGGGAACAAACCTCTCCTCTGCCTCCTGGCATTTTGTTGCCACGTAGTCCATCATTTCTTGTACTGGTTTTCCTGTCAGTTCCCTCTCCCACTGAATGTCTTGAAGGAAGTTCCTCATGCCTGAGTAGTTTCCCCTTTTGCAGTTTGGTTTTTCCCAGCCTATTCCTGCTACTTTCTCCACTTGGAGCTCAACTATGTAGTCGAAGCACAGAACCACATGATCACTAGCTCCCAGGGGCCTTTCGTACATGATACCCTCGATGTGTGTGTATGTGTGTGTGTGTGTGTGTGTGAGAGAGAGAGAGAGAGAGAGAGAGAGAGAGAGAGAGAGAGAGAGAGAGAGAGAGAGAGAGAGAGAGAGAGAGAGAGAGAGAGAGAGAGAGAAATATGCATACATTTGTATATACTAAACACTTTATCCACGCAGTGACAAATATATGTTGAGTAGGTGAGTTGAACAATGCAGTGATGCGGGTAGTGGATGGTAGCCACCCACACCCCCACACCCCACCACCACCCCCACCCCCCCACCACCCCCACCACCACCCCCACCCACACCAAGCCCACCCCCCACCACACCCCACACCCCCCCCCCGCCCCTGAGGGTCAAGCCAGCCACTCTCACACACCACATCTGATAAAATCCGGAGAAATTGAAGAACACGACGCTCCGGTATATAAAATTCCACCATCTTCCTATTTTACACCATGAAGATGGAAACCAGATATGCACCCGTGGGGGGGGGAAGGGGGGGAAATTTCCCCCCCCCCCCACCCCCCCCACCCCGGGGCCCCCCCCCCCCCCCGCCCAGAGATGGAGATGGTGGGAGATGAGAGCGGAGATACAGGTCCCCCAACACAAACATACAGTTTGCCTGTAGTAATTGAAACAGGTCTCAAAACCTATAATTGGTCTCTTCACCGGTCAACAAGTTATAGAGAGAGAGAGAGAGAGAGAGAGAGAGAGAGAGAGAGAGAGAGAGAGAGAGAGAGAGAGAGAGAGAGAGAGAGAGAGAGAGAGAGAGAGAGAGAGAGAGAGAGAGAGAGAGAGAGAGAGAGAGAGACAGACAGAGAGAGAGAGAGAGAGAGAGAGAGAGAGAATATGGTTACAAGACTCACTCAGGATTGACAAATCTTCCTCATAAAGACATCTTTAAATTCACTTCAGGTTACCCGGACGAGCGGCGCTGATGAAACTATCTCACATTGACAGTCTCTGTGGGCCCAGGAGCTTTGGGCCAACCAAACTGTCGGTGCTAGCGCGTACAAATCGGGATAATTATAAAACAAATGACTTAGAGAAGTAATTACTAGGAGTCAGGAGGAACCGTGCAGTGAATTGCTAACCTGGTCCACCAGGCTATTAAACCAGCAATTGGCAGCGATAAACGCTTTGCCTGGGAATGTTGTGATGGCTGACAGGGTAGTGTGGGTACACTGTGGGGAGGAGGGTAGTGTGGGCACACTGTGGGGAGGAGGGTAGTGTGGGTACACTGTGGGGAGGAGGGTAATGTGGGTACACTGTGGGTAGGAGGGTAGTGTGGGTACACTATTGGGAGGAGGGTAATGTGGGTACACTGTGGGGAGGAGGGTAGTGTGGGCACACTGTGGGGAGGAGGGTAGTGTGGGTACACTGTGGGGAGGAGGGTAGTGTGGGCACACTGTGGGGAGGAGGGTAGTGTGGGTACACTGTGGGGAGGAGGGTAGTGTGGGTACACTGTAGGGAGGAGGGTAGTGTGGGTACACTGTGGGGAGGAGGGTAGTGTGGGTACATTGTGGGAATGAGGGTAATGTGGGTACACTGAGGGGAGGAGGGTAGTGTGGGTACATTGTGGGGAGGAGCGTAGTGTGGGGTACACTGTAGGGAAGAGGGTAGTATGGGTACACTGTGGGGAGGAGGGTAGTGTGGGTACACTGTGGGAAGGAGGGTAATGTGGGTACACTGTGGGGAGGAGGGTAGTGTGGGTACATTGTGGGGAGGAGGGTAGTGTGGGGTACACTGTAGGGAGGAGGGTGGTATGGGTACACTGTGGGGAGGAGGGTAGTGTGGGTACATTCTGGGGAGGAGGGTAGTGTGGGTACACAGTGGGGAGGAAAGTAGCGTGGGTACACTGTGAGGAGGAGGGTAGTGTGGGTACACTGTGGGGAAGAAGGGTAGTGTGGGTACACTGTGGAGGGGAGGGTAGTGTGGTTACACTGAGGGGAGGAGGGTAGTGTGGGTACACTGTGGAGAGGAGGGTAGTGTGGTTACACTGAGGGGAGGAGGGTAGTGTGGGTACACTGTGGGGAGGAGGGTAGTGTGGGTACACCGTGAGGAGGAGGGTAGTGTGGGTACACTGTGGGGAAGAAGGGTAGTGTGGGTACACTGTGGAGGGGAGGGTAGTGTGGTTACACTGAGGGGAGGAGGGTAGTGTGGGTACACTGTGGAGAGGAGGGTAGTGTGGGTACACTCTGGGGAAGAAGGGTAGTGTGGGAACGCTATTGGGATGAGGGTAGTGTGAGTACACTGTGGAGAGGAGGGTAGTGTGGGTACACTGTTGGGAGGAGGGTAGTGTGAGTACAGTGTGGAGAGGAGGGTAGTGTGGGTACACTGTGGAGAGGAGGGTAGTGTGGGTACACTGTGGGGAGGAGGATAGTGTGGGTACACTGTGGGGAAGAAGGGTAGTGTGGGCACACTGTGGAGAGGAGGGTAATGTAGGTATACTGTGGGGAAGAAGAGTAGTGTGGGTACACTGTGGGGGGGAGGGTAGTGTGGGTACGCTGTTGGAAGGAGGGTAGTGTGGGTACACTGTGGGGAGGAGGGTAGTGTGGGTATACTGTAAGGAGGAGGGTAGTGTGGATACACTGT
>NC_091314.1:10996659-11001659 GCF_038502225.1 Cherax quadricarinatus
CCAGACAGCGCCTGCCCTCTCTGATACACCACACAAGAGTACCAGACAGCGCCTGCCCTCTCTGATACACCACACAAGAGTACCAGAGAGTGCCTGCCCTCTCTGATACACCACACAAGATTACCAGAGAGCGTCTGCCCTCTCTGATACACCACACAAGAGTACCAGACAGCGCCTGCCCTCTCTGATACACCACACAAGAGTACCAGACAGCGCCTGCCCTCTCTGATACACCACACAAGAGTACCAGACAGCGCCTGCCCTCTCTGATACACCACACAAGAGTACCAGACAGCGCCTGCCCTCTCTGATACACCACACAAGAGTACCAGACAGCGCCTGCCCTCTCTGATACACCACACAAGAGTACCAGACAGCGCCTGCCCTCTCTGATACACCACACAAGAATACTAGAGAGCGCCTGCCCTCTCTAATACACCACGCAAGAGTACCAGACAGCGCCTGCCCTCTCTAATACACCACGCAAGAGTACCAGAGAGCGCCTGCTCTCTCTGATACACCACACAAGAGTACCAGACAGCGCCTGCCCTCTCTAATACACCACGCAAGAGTACCAGAGAGCGCCTGCCCTCTCTAATACACCACGCAAGAGTACCAGAGAGCGCCTGCTCTCTCTGATACACCACACAAGAGTACCAGACAGCGCCTGCCCTCTCTGATACACCACACAAGAATACCAGTTAGTACCTACCCTCTCTAACACACCAGTTTATACAAATACTGCTGACGGATGGAATCATTACACAGAAAGACACAGGCTTATGTTTCAATAACTTACAGCTTCATAAAGCTCTACACTGGGCGAAATGTTACCCCGATAAAGCTTGCGTCTCTGTATGCCACAACTGGCTAAATTTCGCCTGACTAACTCTCAGCTAACCTAAGCGACGTACATCGAGAAGCCTGCTTGTAATACTTCACCGTCTGGGTGGTGTTAGGACGCTGACTCTGACAGGACCCTGAGGACCCAGGAGCTGTGAATCGACCCCTGCAACCACAAACAGGTAAGGACACGGATACTGTATTGCAAATGATCAGCTCAAGACATAATGTGCAACAGCGACTCAGGGAATCGTAACAGCGCTGTTGTGGCCACATCACGGAACGAAAGGTTAGCGCACTGGCCTGTTAGTACTGCCATTCGAGAGTTGTTTTTACGCCCGGAGCCCGGCCATGGGCCAGGCTCCTCTGGTGCTTGCCTGGTCAACCAGAATGTTGCCGTGGGTTCGATTCAAGTTCCCTGATTTGATGCGCAACAATGGGTTTAAAGTGAAATCAATTTAGACTGGGAACTGCTGCAAGGTTTGGCAAGAGAGTTGTGAACGAGTTCAACTTTAGGCTACGTACGGAAGAAATTACAATTAAACCCTTGATTGTAAATAACTTAAAACAGGAAATAAAACCTGAGTGCTTTCCTGTGCTGTGGTAGTATGTAATAATAATAATAATAATAATAATAATAATAATAATAATAATAATAATAATAATAATAATAATAATAATAATAATAATAATAATAAAATTAATAATAATAATAATAATAATAATAATAATAATAATAATAATAATAATAATAATAATAATAATTATTATAATAATAATAATTATAATAATAATAATAATAATAATAATAATAATAATAATAATAATAATAATAATAATAATAATTATAATAATAATAATAATAATAATAATAATAATAATAATAATAATAATAATAATAATAATAATTATAATAATAATAATAATAATAATAATAATAATAATAATAATAATAATAACAATAATAATAATAATAATAATAATAATAATAATAATAATAATAATAATAATAATTATTATAATAATAATAATAATTATAATAATAATAATAATAATAATAATAATAATAATAATAATAATAATAATAATAATAATAATAATAATAATAATAATAATAATAATAATAATAATAATAATAATAATAATAATAATAATAATTATAATAATAATAATAATAATAATAATAATAATAATAATAATAATAATAATAATAATAATAATAATAATAATAATAATAATAATAATAATAATAATAATAATAATAATAATAATAATGATAATAATAATAACCATAGTCTTTATTTCTACAGGTATATGATACAAGGTATACAGACCATAGCTGACATCAATGACATATTATATAGAAAGCTTCTTGTTATGCAGAGCATTTCGGAAAACTTAGGTTAATTTTGTCCCCAGGATGCGACCCACACCAGTCGACTAACATCCAGGTACCTACTTGACTGCTAGGTGAACATGGACAGTAGTTGTCTTAAGTAAACACGCCCCCTCCAATGTTTCCACCCGTACCGTTGATCAAGCCACGGACCTCAGTGTGTGAACTGAGAGCGCTACCAACCGACACACGAGACACCTAAGACGAATAAATATGAGAGTAAATATGCAGGAAGGACGTTAGCTTAGGACGGTCCCAGGGGACCTACTGCAGTGCCCTTGTGTTCTTATGTGAGTGTGGCAAGCTTTGGGACGCATACAGGCGTTGACAGGGAATAATAACGGTGGTGGGGGAGGGGGGAGGGAGGAGGAGGGGGGTGAAGGAATGAAAACACCATTCCGACAACAGTGAACAAACAGTGCGTGAAATTGTGTACAATGGGTAGGGAGTACCTCACATGGTCGTCTTGCCCTGTCACAAGTGTCATATCTGGACACCGAGATCTGTCTCTTCCTTCACCTCTCCTTCACCCCTCCTTCCTCATCCTTGACATTTCCTTGCTCATCCCTCACTTCTCTCCATCCCTCACCCCAAATACCCAACTTCCAAACCCAAATCCTCAACCTGCCTCTCACCCCACTACCTAACATCTTTCTCCCCCTCAACCTCCTCCTTCACCCCCTCGCTACTGCGCCTCCACCTATGGACGTCGCTTCGCAAAATCTCGTAGCGTTATATAAGTCGTGCCGAATAGGCAGAACTTGGGATCTTGGCTTAAATAGCAACGTTCATCTTGCCATATAGGACAAGTGAAAATTTGTGTATGAAATAATTTCGCCAAAATCATTCTGATCCTAACGAAAAAAATATATTTCACTGTGTTTGTTTAGTATTAAATTATTGTAAACAAATCTAAAATATATTTAGTTGGGTTAGGCTAAAATAAATTGTTCTTGTTATAATAAGGTTAGGTAAGTTTTCTAAGTTCCTTTTGGTGCAAAATTATAAATTTTTACATTAACATTAATGAAAAAAATATATATTTAAACGTATAAGAGAAAATTTTAGAAATGACTTAATTATAAATGAGTTCTTGATAACTGACCAGTTTTACATATTCGGCACGACATATAGAGGTGGTACCTCCCTATATTAAAATATATATATATATATATATATATATATATATATATATATATATATATATATATATATATATATATATATATATATATATATATATATATATATATATATATATATATATATATATATATAACTCCCCCCTTGGTTCTTTTGCATCCTGTATCGCTTGGTTTCCGACACACATATATATGTCGTGCAGAATAGGTAAAACTGGTCAATTAGCAACAGCTCATTCGAAATTAAATCCTTCATAAAGTTTTCTTAATATGTTTAAAGTTTTTTAATTTATGTAATGTAACAATTAATAATTTCGTACCAAAAGAACCTTAGAAAATTTACCTAACCTTATTATAACAAGAGCAGTTCAATTTAGCCTAATCCAACTAAATATATTTTACATAAGTTTACAATAATTTAATAATAAAAAAACACAGTGAAATATATTTTCTCGTTGGGATCAAGATGATTTTTACGAAATAATTGCATACACAAATTGTCGCTTGTCTTATTCGGAAAGAAGAGCGTTGCTATTTAAGCCCAAATAGCAAGTTTTACCTATTCGGCACGACACACACACACACACACACACACACACACACACACACACACACACTCAGCATGCCTAGTGTCTAATCGACATGTGCCTAGGACAAAATGGTAACTAACTAACATGTACATACATGCATACATACACACACACACTCATATATATATATATATATATATATATATATATATATATATATATATATATATATATATATATATATATATATATATATATATATATATATGTTTGTCTGTATCTGATATGTATGTATGTGGTGTGTGTGTACATGGTATGTGTGCATGTTGTGTGTGTGTATGTGGTGTGTGTGTACGCGGTGTGTGTGTACATGGTGTGTGTGCATGTGTGTGTATGTGGTGTGTGTGTGTATGTGGTATGTGTGTACATGGTGTGTGTGCATGTTGTGTGTGTGTGTATGTGGTGTGTGTGTGTGGTGTGTGTGTGTGTATATGGTGTGTGTGTGTATGTGATGTGTGTGTGTGTGTGTATATGGTGTGTGTGTATGTGATGTGTGTGTGTGTGTGTATGTGGTGTGTGTATGTGGGGTGTGTGTGTATGTGGTGTGTGTAAAGTGTGTGTGTATGTGGTGTGTATGTGTGTGTATGTGGTGTGTGTATGTGATGTGTGTATGTGGTGTGTGTGTATATGTGGTGTGTGTATGTGCTGTGTGTGTGTATGTAGTGTGTGAATGTGGTGTGTGTGTATGTGGTGTGTGTACATAGTGTGTATGTGGTGTGTATATGTGATGTGTGTATGTGCTGTGTGTATATGGTGTGTGTATGTGGTGTGTCTATGTGGTGTGTGTGTGTGTATGTGTATGTGGTGTGTATGTGGTGTGTGTATGTGATGTGTGTATGTGATGTGTGTATGTGGTGTGTGTGTATGTGGTGTGTCTATGTGGTGTGTGTGTATGTGCATGTGGTGTGCGTGTGTGGTGTGTGTGTATGTGGTATGTATGCATGTGGGGTGTGTGTGTGTATGTGGTGTGCGTGTGTGGTGTGTGTGTATGTGATGTGTGTGTATGTGGTGTGTGTATGTGGTGTGTGT
>NC_091314.1:11009159-11042780 GCF_038502225.1 Cherax quadricarinatus
CTGGCTGCCTTCAAGACCCCTGGCTGTCTTCAAGACCCCTGGCTGTCTTCAAGACCCCTGGCTGTCTTCAAGACCCCTGGCTGCCTTCAAGACCCCTGGCTGTCTTCAAGACCCCTGGCTGCCTTCAAGACCCCTGGCTGCCTTCAAGACCCCTGGCTGTCTTCAAGACCCCTGGCTGTCTTCAAGACCCCTGGCTGTCTTCAAGAGGGAGCTGGACAGATACCTAAAGTCAGTACCAGATTATGCAGGCTGTGATTCGTACGTTGGACTCCGTGTGGCCAGCAGTAACAACCTGGTTGGTTAGGTTTGATCAACCAGGAGGCCTGGTCAAAGACTGGGCCGCGGGGGCTTTGACTCCCGGAAGACCCCAAGTAGACCCCAGGTGGGCACACGTCATAATAATCAAGATCGTTATGACACGATCGCATGAAACGCGTGAAGGGAGGAAGAATTCGAACCCACGGCTAGCCAGGGCTAAAACTAGCAGGCCAGTGCGCTACCCACCGCACCATACCTGCCTGATACCACTCATACAAGCAAGTGTATTACTATACACTAGGAAGGCTAGTATGGGCCAACAGTGTGACCACAAGTGCGGGTGTTTTACAGATAATTCTGAATGACTGGCAGAATGAATGTTTTGTCAGCCATTATTGTTATTTTAATTATTATTATTATTATTATTATTATTATTATTATTATTATTATTATTATTATTATTATTATTATTATTATTATTATTATTATTATTAAAGTTACACAGACTTATGTTCAAGGTTCAACATCAGCGCCTTTACGGAAATATCAGAACGTGGGATAAAGGTGGGAGTAGCGTGGGCGGTCACGGTGTTGGGTGGGCGGGCAGGGGCCCAGTTCCCCCCCCGGGGTGGGTGGGGGATGAGTTCAGATAGGTGGAGGGTGGGGTGCCGCCCACAGCTCCCCCAGGCCTCGTTCAGACGCCTCAATTATGAAGTAGGGCAGTAATAAGCGAGCATCATGACCGGAGGGACTCTCAGACCGACCTTCTTATATCACCATTACTAACTCTCCACACGTCTCTTTCCCCTCCCCCTACCACCTTCCTCATCCCTCTCCCTCCCACCTCCCTCTCTCCCCTCCCCCCTGTCTGTCGTGGTTGTGCTGTCCTGGGCTGGTGTTGGTTGTGCTCTGTGGTGTGTTTGTCATGGTTGTGTTGTTTGGTGTGGTACTGTGTGTTTGGTGTTTATCATGGGGTTTATAGTGTAAGTTGCAGTGCATGTTACGTCTCATGCGGTGAACACTGTTCATGTTGCCCACTGGGAGACTTGCATGATGGGACTTGCATGATGGCGGCTTGTCTGCCATGTTTGTTGAAGTTACAAAGTCGTGGATTACCTCTCTCTTGTAACATCAACAGAGTTTGAGGTGTCCACCTTTCTCTCATGTATCAAATAAGCTATTTTTTAAATAGATTCCGTGTGTATGTGTGTGTTAGTTATCCTTTTGTCAAAGGTGCTTGTCGATAAGACACTTGGCCTATTCGGTATTTGTATGTGTCACCCCTCCATAAAACAGGAGAACCTTACCAAGTGAGCCAGGCCAGCCAGGTAAAACGGCAGCACATCCTTGAGAATGTTCCTTGCTCACCCATAGCACCCGTCAACCCATCCTCTTGCCTCCTTTACCCCAGCTACATCCCCCTGCCCCTTCCTCCTAACCTGCTGAGCAGGGGAAGGGGAGGGAGGGAGGGAGAGGAAGAGAGGGGAAGGTGATAGTTACCCTGGCAATAACTAAGATCAAGGGTTGAGGGCATCCCTGGTAGTCTCCGTGCAGAGTATTACAAGATGATACTAGCCACTCTCTCTCTCTCTCTCTCTCTCTCTCTCTCTCTCTCTCTCTCTCTCTCTCTCTCTCTCTCTCTCTCTCTCTCTCTCTCTCTCTCTCTCTGTCTCTTTCTCATGTCCTGCAGAGTGCGCAGGTTCGAATCCTACACTGGTCTGCGAGAGTGTTTGTAAATAATTCCCCTCGTTTGAGAATTGGTAAGCTCCGGGGTCGGGGAGACACCAGCCTGATGCTCTGGGGTGTGAGACACCAGCTTGATGCTCTGGGGTGTGTGAGACACCAGCTTGATGCTCTGGGGTGTGAGACACCAGCTTGATGCTCTGGGGTGTGTGAGACACCAGCTTGATGCTCTGGGGTGTGAGACACCAACTTGATACTCCGGGGAGTGGGAGACACCAGTCTGGTGCTCCGGGGTGTGAGAGACATCAGCTTGATGCTCCAGAGTGTGGGAGACACCAACTTGATGCTGCGGTGTGTGAGACACCAGCTTGATGCTCTGGGGTGTGGAAGACACCAGTTTGATGCTCTGGGGTGTGGGAGACACCAGCTTGATGCTCCGGGGTGTGGGAGACACCAGTTTGATGCACCGGGGTGTGTGAGACACCAGCTTGATGCACCGGGGTGTGTGAGACACCACCTTGATGCACCGGGGCGTGTGAGACACCAGCTTGATGCACCAGGGTGTGTGAGACACCAGCTTGATGCACCAGGGTGTGTGAGACACCAGCTTGATGCACCGGGGTGTGTGAGACACCAGCTTGATGCACCGGGGTGTGTGAGACACCAGCTTGATGCACCAGGGTGTGTGAGACACCAGCTTGATGCACCGGGGTGTGTGAGACACCAGCTTGATGCACCGGGGTGTGTGAGACACCAGCTTGATGCACCAGGGTGTGTGAGACACCAGCTTGATGCACCGGGGTGTGTGAGACACCAGCTTGATGCACCGGGGTGTGTGAGACACCAGCTTGATGCACCGGGGTGTGTGAGACACCAGCTTGATGCACCGGGGTGTGTGAGACACCAGCTTGATGCACCAGGGTGTGTGAGACACCAGCTTGATGCACCGGGGTGTGTGAGACACCAGCTTGATGCACCGGGGTGTGTGAGACACCAGCTTGATGCACCAGGGTGTGTGAGACACCAGCTTGATGCACCGGGGTGTGTGAGACACCAGCTTGATGCACCGGGGTGTGTGAGACACCAGCTTGATGCACCGGGGTGTGTGAGACACCAGCTTGATGCACCGGGGTGTGTGAGACACCAGCTTGATGCACCGGGGTGTGTGAGACACCAGCTTGATGCACCAGGGTGTGTGAGACACCAGCTTGATGCACCGGGGTGTGTGAGACACCAGCTTGATGCACCGGGGTGTGTGAGACACCAGCTTGATGCACCGGGGTGTGTGAGACACCAGCTTGATGCACCGGGGTGTGTGAGACACCAGCTTGATGCACCAGGGTGTGTGAGACACCAGCTTGATGCACCGGGGTGTGTGAGACACCAGCTTGATGCACCAGGGTGTGTGAGACACCAGCTTGATGCACCGGGGTGTGTGAGACACCAGCTTGATGCACCGGGGTGTGTGAGACACCAGCTTGATGCACCAGGGTGTGTGAGACACCAGCTTGATGCACCGGGGTGTGTGAGACACCAGCTTGATGCACCGGGGTGTGTGAGACACCAGCTTGATGCACCGGGGTGTGTGAGACACCAGCTTGATGCACCAGGGTGTGTGAGACACCAGCTTGATGCACCAGGGTGTGTGAGACACCAGCTTGATGCACCGGGGTGTGTGAGACACCAGCTTGATGCACCAGGGTGTGTGAGACACCAGCTTGATGCACCGGGGTGTGTGAGACACCAGCTTGATGCACCAGGGGTGTGTGAGACACCAGCTTGATGCACCAGGGTGTGTGAGACACCAGCTTGATGCACCGGGGTGTGTGAGACACCAGCTTGATGCACCAGGGTGTGTGAGACACCAGCTTGATGCACCGGGGTGTGTGAGACACCAGCTTGATGCACCGGGGTGTGTGAGATACCAGCTTGATGCACCGGGGTGTGTGAGACACCAGCTTGATGCACCGGGGTGTGTGAGACACCAGCTTGATGCACCAGGGTGTGTGAGACACCAGCTTGATGCACCAGGGTGTGTGAGACACCAGCTTGATGCACCGGGGTGTGTGAGACACCAGCTTGATGCACCAGGGTGTGTGAGACACCAGCTTGATGCACCGGGGTGTGTGAAACACCAGCTTGATGCACCGGGGTGTGTGAGACACCAGCTTGATGCACCGGGGTGTGTGAGACACCAGCTTGATGCACCGGGGTGAGGCACCAGCTTGATGTACCGGGGTGTGTGAGACACCAGCTTGATGCACCGGGGTGTGTGAGACACCAGCTTGATGCACCAGGGTGTGTGAGACACCAGCTTGATGCACCGGGGTGAGGCACCAGCTTGATGCACCGGGGTGTGTGAGACACCAGCTTGATGCACCAGGGTGTGTGAGACACCAGCTTGATGCACCAGGGTGTGTGAGACACCAGCTTGATGCACCGGGGTGTGTGAGACACCAGCTTGATGCACCAGGGTGTGTGAGACACCAGCTTGATGCACCGGGGTGTGTGAGACACCAGCTTGATGCACCGGGGTGTGTGAGACACCAGCTTGATGCACCAGGGTGTGTGAGACACCAGCTTGATGCACCGGGGTGTGTGAGACACCAGCTTGATGCACCGGGGTGAGGCACCAGCTTGATGTACTGGGGTGTGTGAGACACCAGCTTGATGCACCGGGGTGTGTGAGACACCAGCTTGATGCACCAGGGTGTGTGAGACACCAGCTTGATGCACCGGGGTGAGGCACCAGCTTGATGCACCGGGGTGTGTGAGACACCAGCTTGATGCACCAGGGTGTGTGAGACACCAGCTTGATGCACCGGGGTGTGTGAGACACCAGCTTGATGCACCGGGGTGTGTGAGACACCAGCTTGATGCACCGGGGTGAGGCACCAGCTTGATGCACCGGGGTGTGTGAGACACCAGCTTGATGCACCGGGGTGTGTGAGACACCAGCTTGATGCACCAGGGTGTGTGAGACACCAGCTTGATGCACCGGGGTGAGGCACCAGCTTGATGCACCGGGGTGTGTGAGACACCAGCTTGATGCACCAGGGTGTGTGAGACACCAGCTTGATGCACCGGGGTGTGTGAGACACCAGCTTGATGCACCAGGGTGTGTGAGACACCAGCTTGATGCACCGGGGTGAGGCACCAGCTTGATGCACCGGGGTGTGTGAGACACCAGCTTGATGCACCGGGGTGTGTGAGACACCAGCTTGATGCACCAGGGTGTGTGAGGCACCAGCTTGATGCACCGGGGTGTGTGAGACACCAGCTTGATGCACCAGGGTGTGTGAGACACCAGCTTGATGCACCGGGGTGTGTGAGACACCAGCTTGATGCACCAGGGTGTGTGAGACACCAGCTTGATGCACCGGGGTGAGGCACCAGCTTGATGCACCGGGGTGTGTGAGACACCAGCTTGATGCACCGGGGTGAGGCACCAGCTTGATGCACCGGGGTGTGTGAGACACCAGCTTGATGCACCGGGGTGTGTGAGACACCAGCTTGATGCACCAGGGTGTGTGAGACACCAGCTTGATGCACCGGGGTGAGGCACCAGCTTGATGCACCGGGGTGTGTGAGACACCAGCTTGATGCACCAGGGTGTGTGAGACACCAGCTTGATGCACCGGGGTGTGTGAGACACCAGCTTGATGCACCGGGGTGTGTGAGACACCAGCTTGATGCACCGGGGTGTGTGAGACACCAGCTTGATGCACCGGGGTGTGTGAGACACCAGCTTGATGCACCGGGGTGTGTGAGACACCAGCTTGATGCACCAGGGTGTGTGAGACACCAGCTTGATGCACCGGGGTGAGGCACCAGCTTGATGCACCGGGGTGTGGGAGACACCAGCTTGACGCACCGGGGTGTGTGAGACACCAGCTTGATGCACCGGGGTGTGTGAGACACCAGCTTGATGCACCGGGGTGTGGGAGACACCAGCTTGACGCACCGGGGTGTGTGAGACACCAGCTTGATGCACCGGGGCGTGTGAGACACCAGCTTGATGCACCAGGGTGTGTGAGACACCAGCTTGATGCACCGGGGTGTGTGAGAAACCAGCTTGATGCACCAGGGTGTGTGAGACACCAGCTTGATGCACCAGGGTGTGTGAGACACCAGCTTGATGCACCGGGGTGTGTGAGACACCAGCTTGATGCACCAGGGTGTGTGAGACACCAGCTTGATGCACCGGGGTGTGTGAGACACCAGCTTGATGCACCAGGGTGTGTGAGACACCAGCTTGATGCACCAGGGTGTGTGAGACACCAGCTTGATGCACCAGGGTGTGTGAGACACCAGCTTGATGCACCGGGGTGTGTGAGACACCAGCTTGATGCACCAGGGTGTGTGAGACACCAGCTTGATGCACCAGGGTGTGTGAGACACCAGCTTGATGCACCGGGGTGTGTGAGACACCAGCTTGATGCACCGGGGTGTGTGAGACACCAGCTTGATGCACCAGGGTGTGTGAGACACCAGCTTGATGCACCGGGGTGTGTGAGACACCAGCTTGATGCACCGGGGTGTGTGAGACACCAGCTTGATGCACCGGGGTGTGTGAGACACCAGCTTGATGCACCGGGGTGTGTGAGACACCAGCTTGATGCTCCGGAGTGTGTGAGACACCAGCTTGATGCACCGGGGTGTGTGAGACACCAGCTTGATGCACCGGGGTGTGTGAGACACCAGCTTGATGCACCGGAGTGTGTGAGACACCAGCTTGATTGATGATGCACCGGGGTGTGTGAGACACCAGCTTGATGCACCGGAGTGTGTGAGACACCAGCTTGATGCACCGGGGTGAGACACCAGCTTGATGCACCGGAGTGTGTGAGACACCAGCTTGATGCACCGGGGTGTGTGAGACACCAGCTTGATGCACCGGGGTGTGTGAGACACCAGCTTGATGCACCGGGGTGTGTGAGACACCAGCTTGATGCACCGGGGTGTGTGAGACACCAGCTTGATGCACCGGGGTGTGTGAGACACCAGCTTGATGCACCGGGGTGTGTGAGACACCAGCTTGATGCACCGGGGTGTGTGAGACACCAGCTTGATGCACCGGGGTGTGTGAGACACCAGCTTGATGCACCGGGGTGTGTGAGACACCAGCTTGATGCACCGGGGTGTGTGAGACACCAGCTTGATGCACCGGGGTGTGTGAGACACCAGCTTGATGCACCGGGGTGTGTGAGACACCAGCTTGATGCACCGGGGTGTGTGAGACACCAGCTTGATGCACCGGGGTGTGTGAGACACCAGCTTGATGCACCGGGGTGTGTGAGACACCAGCTTGATGCACCGGGGTGTGTGAGACACCAGCTTGATGCACCGGGGTGTGTGAGACACCAGCTTGATGCACCGGGGTGTGTGAGACACCAGCTTGATGCACCAGGGTGTGTGAGACATCAGCTTGATGCACCGGGGTGTGTGAGACACCAGCTTGATGCACCGGGGTGTGTGAGACACCAGCTTGATGCACCGGGGTGTGTGAGACACCAGCTTGATGCACCGGGGTGTGTGAGACACCAGCTTGATGCACCGGGGTGTGTGAGACACCAGCTTGATGCACCGGGGTGTGTGAGACACCAGCTTGATGCACCGGGGTGTGTGAGACACCAGCTTGATGCACCGGGGTGTGTGAGACACCAGCTTGATGCACCGGGGTGTGTGAGACACCAGCTTGATGCACCAGGGTGTGTGAGACACCAGCTTGATGCACCGGGGTGAGGCACCAGCTTGATGCACCGGGGTGTGTGAGACACCAGCTTGATGCACCGGGGTGAGGCACCAGCTTGATGCACCGGGGTGTGTGAGACACCAGCTTGATGCACCGGGGTGAGGCACCAGCTTGATGCACCGGGGTGTGTGAGACACCAGCCTGGTGTCTACCATTTATATATATTTATATGTTTTGGAAAGGAAGAGAGAGAGAGAGAGAGAGAGAGAGAGAGAGAGAGAGAGAGAGAGAGAGAGAGAGAGAGAGAGAGAGAGAGAGAGAGAGAGAGAGAGAGGGAGAGAGAGAGAGAGAGAGAGAGAGGATGAGGGAGGTGAAATATGGGTGAGTCAGGCGGAAGGAGCCTCGGTTATAATTTGTTATATTTATTGACTATCACTGTGCTATACTCCGTGTGAGTGGAGGCAGGGATGAGTGGAGGCAGGGATGAGTGGAGGCAGGGATGAGTGGAGGCAGGGATGAGTGGAGGCAGGGATGAGTGGAGGCAGGGATGAGTGGAGGCAGGGATGAGTGGAGGCAGGGGTGAATGGAGGCAGGGGTGAATGGAGGCAGGGATGAGTGGAGGCAGGGATGAGTGGAGGCAGGGGTGAGTGGAGGCAGGGATGAGTGGAGGCAGGGATGAGTGGAGGCAGTGGTGAATGGAGGCAGGGGTGAGGGTAGGCTAAGGTGAGGGGAGGCAGGGGTGAGGTGAGGCAGGGGTGAGGGGCTTGAGGGGTGAGGGGAGGTTGGAGTGGGTGGAGACTGGGGTGAGGGGAGGCAGGGGTGAGAGGAGGCAGGGGTGAGGGGAGGCACGGGTGAGGAGAGGCAGAGGTGAGGGGAGGCTGGGGTTACCTGGTTACCTGGAGGTCATTCCGGGGATCAACGCCCCCGCGGCCCGGTCCATGACCAGTCCTCCAGGTGGATCAGGGCCTGATCAACCAGGATGTTACTGCTGGCCGCACGCAGTCCAACGTACGAGCCACAGCCCGGCTGATCCGGCACTGAATTTAGGTATCTCTCCAGCTCCCTCTTGAAGGCAGCCAGGGGTTTATTGGCAATTCCCCTAATGCTTGATGGGAGGCTGTTGAACAGTCTTGGGCCCCGGACACTTATGGTGTTTTCTCTTAGTGTACCAATGGTGCGCTTACTTTTAACTGGGGGCATTTTGCATCGTCTGCCCAGTCTTTTACTTTTCGTAGGGAGTGATTTCCGTGTGCAGATTTGGGACCATTCCTTCCAGGATTTTCCAAGTATAGATTATGATATATCTCTCCTTCCTGCGTTCCAACGAGTACAAGTCAAGTGCTTCCAAGCGTTCCCAGTAGTTAAGGTGCTTGACAGAACTTATACGTGCAGTAAAGGATCTCTGTACACTCTCTAGATCTGCGATTTCACCTGCTTTGAATGGAGATTAATGTACAGCAGTATTCCAGCCTAGAGAGAACAAGTGATTTGAAAAGGATCATCACTGGCTTGACATCTCTCGTTTTGAACGTTCTCATTATCCATCCTATCATTTTCTTTGCACTTGCGATCGTGGCACTGTTGTGATCCTTGAAAGTGAGATCCTCAGACATTACTACTCCCAGGTCCCTTACATTATTTTTCCACTATATTGTATGGCCAGAGTCTGTAGTATACTCTGTTCTAGTTATTATCTCCTCCAGTTTTCCATAACGGAGTAGTTGGAATTTGTCCTCATTGAACATCATATTGTTTACCGTTGCCCACTGGAAAACTTTGTTTATATCTTCTTGGAGGTTAACCGCGTCCTCAGCAGATGACAGCCTCATGCAGATCCTAGTATCATCCGCAAAGGATGATACGGTGCTGTGATGTATATCTCTGTCTATGTCTGATATGAGGATGAGGAAGATGGGGACGAGTACTGTGCCTTGTGGAACAGAGCTCTTCACTATGGCAGCCTCCGATTTAACTCTGTTGACCACTACTCTTTGTGTTCGATTTGTTAGGAAGTTGAAGATCCATCTCCCCACTTTCCCAGTTATTCCTTTAGCACGTATTTTATGGGCTATTACGCCATGATCACATTTGTCAAATGCTTTTGCAAAGTCTGTGTATATTACATCTGCATTCTGATTTTCTTCCAGTGCACGCAAGGCCATATCATAGTGATCCAGTAATTGTGAGAGGCAGGAGCGACCCGCCCTGAACCCATGTTGCCCTGGATTGTGCAGATTTTGGGAGTCCAGGTGATTTGCAATCCTGCTTCTTAGCACTCTTTCAAAGATTTTTATGATGTGGGATGTCAGAGCTATTGGTCTATAGTTCTTAGCTAATGCTTTGCTGCCACCTTTATGGAGTGGGGCTACATCCGTTGTTTTAAGTGACTGGGGTGAGGGGAGGCAGGGGTGAGGGGAAGCAGGGGTGATGGATGACAGGGGTGATGGGAGGCAGGGGTGAATGGAAGCAGGGGTGAATGGAGGCAGGGGTGAGGGGAGGCAGGGGTGAGTGGAGGCCGGGGTGAGGGGAGGCCGGGGTGAGGGGAGGCCGGGGTGAGGGGAGGCAGGGGTGAGGGGAGACAGTTGTGAAGGGAGGCAGGGGTGAGGGGAGGAAGGGGTAAGGAGAGGCTGGGGTAAGGGTAGACAGGGGTGAGGGGAGGCAGGGGTGAGGGGAGGCGGGGGTGAGGGGAGGGAGGGGTGAGGGGAGGCAGGGGTGAGGGGAGGCTGGGGTGAGGGGAGGCTGGGGTGAAGGGAGGCAGGGGTGAGGGGAGGCAGGGGTGAAGGGAGGCAGGGGTGAGGGAAGGCAGTGGTGACGGGAGGCAGTGGTGAGGGGAGGCAGAGGTGAGGGAAGGCAGAGGTGAGGGAAGGCAGAGGTGAGGGGAGGCAGGGGTGAGGGGAGGTAGAGGTGAGGGGAGGCAGGGGTGAGGGGAGGCAGGGGTGAGGGGAGGCAGGGGTGAGGAGAGGCAGGGGTGAGGGGAGGCAGGGGTGAGGGGAAGCAGGGGTGAGGGGAGGCAGGGATGAGTGGAGGCAGGGATGAGTGGAGGCAGGGATGAATGGAGGCAGGGGTGAATGGAGGCAGGGGTGAATGGAGGCAGGGGCGAATGGAGGCAGGGGTGAATGGAGGCAGGGGTGAATGGAGGCAGGGGTGAATGGAGGCAGGGGTGAGTGGAGGCAGGGATGAGTGGAGGCAGGGGTGAATGGAGGCAGGGGTGAATGGAGGCAGGGGTGAATGGAGGCAGGGATGAGTGGAGGCAGGGATGAGTGGAGGCAGGGATGAGTGGAGGCAGGGGTGAGTGGAGGCAGGGGTGAGTGGAGGCAGGGGTGAGTGGAGGCAGGGATGAGTGGAGGCAGGGGTGAGGGGAGGCAGGGGTGTACTATCTACTATCTACTTGTGCAACACTTGGGAATCTTTACTAAGGGAACGTTTCGCCACACAGTGACTTCATCAGTCCTTAGACAGGCCTGGGTTCTGAAATGAGCTGAGGTACGACTACAGCTCTTGGTCTGTAAAGTTGATCTGCATGAACGAAAACCAGGTGTCAGGAGAAACTGCAGTAAACTGCAGAGAGGAGCTCCTATAACTGTACTCCTTAGAACGTAGGCGAGAAAGATACATCATAAATATACTCTTGGATGGTGCTGGAGGGATTGGTACCAAACCTACACACTGAAATTACTATTTATGAACACAAAAGGCTTGATATGCGGTGCAGGACACCGCCAGTCAACAGCAGGGGAGCGATGAGTACACTGAGAGAAAAATCAGTAAGTTTAAAGGGACCACGACTCTTCAACACCCTCGCTTCATGCATAAGGCGGGTTTAGAAATAAACTCCTGGATGTCACCAAGAGGGAACACGACGAAACAGCTGATGATCAACCGTGCTGTGATGCATACGTTGTACTGCAAGTGGCGGGAACTAACAACTTGATTGATCAGGCCAGAAACCAAAAGGCCTGATCTGGGACTGGGCCATGGGGGCGGTGACCCCCGAAGCACCTCCAGGCAAACCTCCAGGCTGAGGGACTGATTACCTAGAACTCCTCCTCATTTTCCACTGTTAGTCTCTGTAGTGGACTGAAGAAGCCACTGGCTGGCGAAACATTTCCTAAATAAAAATTCGCAAATGTTGCTAAAATAACTAGCCGGCCACCATAGTAATAATAATTATATAATAATAATAATAATAATAATAATAATAATAATTATAATAATAATAATTATAATAATAATAATTATAATAATAATAATAATAATTATAATAATAATAATAATAATAATAATAATAATAATTATAATAATAATAATAATAATAATAATAATAATAATAATAATAATAATAATAATAATAATAATAATAATAATAATAATAATAATAATAATAATAGTAATAATAATTATAATAATAATAATAATAATAATAATAATAATAATAATAATAATAATAATAATAATAATAATTATTATTATTATTATTATAATAATAATAATAATAATAATAATAATAATAATAATAATAATAATAATAATTATAATAATAATAATAATAATAATAATAATAATAATAATAATAATAATAATAATAATAATAATAATAATAATAATAATAATAATAGTAATAATAATAATTATAATAATAATAATAATAATAATAATAATAATAATAATAATAATAATAATAATAATAATAATAATAATAATAATAATAATAATTATAATAATAATAATAATAATAATAATAATAATAATAATAATAATAATAATAATAATAATAGTAATAATAATTACAATAATAATAATAATAATAATAATCATTATTACTACTAGTACATGATACAACTTATACAGACCATAGCTGACATCAGTGGTATAAAGTAAGGCACTGCTTATGCAGAGTATTTCGGGCTCTGGAAGGTACTCGAGGGTCTGGTGCCAAACCTGTACACTGCCATAACAACATACTGGAACCAGAGATTTGGGAGGAAGTGTAAAATAAACCCAGTGAAAAACAGGGATGCAGTGGCCTTAGATTATTTGTCTTGCCAGAAGATATCAGAAACACTGCTGGAACACTTTTAGAAGTCTTACCTGGAAGTTACCTGGAGGTTATTCCGGGGATCAACGCCCCCGCGGCCCGGTCCACAACCAGGCCTCCCGATGGATCAGGGCCTGATCAACTAGGCTGTTACTGCTGGCCGCACGCAGTCCGACGTATGAGCCACAGCCCGGCTGATCCGGCACTGACTTTAGGTATCTGTCCAGCTCTCTCTTGAAGGCAGCCAGGGGTTTATTGGCAATTCCCCTAATGCTTGATGGGAGGCTGTTGAACAGTTTTGGGCCCCGGACACTTATGGTGTTTTCTCTTAGTGTACCAATGGTGCGCCTACTTTTTATTGGCGGCATTTTGCATCGCCTGCCCAGTCTTTTACTTTCGTAGGGAGTGATTTCTGTGTGCAGATTTGGGACCATTCCTTCCAAGATTTTCCAAGTGTAGATTATGATATATCTCTCCTTCCTGCGTTCCAACGAGTACAAGTCAAGTGCTTCCAAGCGTTCCCAGTAGTTAAGGTGCTTGACAGAACTTATACGTGCAGTAACTGGACAAGTATCTTCCCCAGGTGGCAGATCAACCAGGCTGTGATGGATATGTGGGGTAGCGGGGCTCCAGCAGCAATAGCCTGGTTGACCAGGCTAGCACCAGACGAGCCTGGCCCATGGCCGGGCTCCAAGAGTAGTAAGACTCTGGAAACTCATTACAGGATGTGTCCCACACCAGACGACTAACATCCAGGTACCTATTTTGCTGCTAGGTGAACATGGACATCAGGTGTCTTAAGGAAACACCTACTTCCCCCAATATTTCCACCCGGGGATCGAACCACGGACCTCAGAGTGTGAGCTGAATGCGCTACCAAGCGAGCTACGGGATGGATACAGACGAACAATTATGACTTGAGTGATCATTCTGGGCGACTCAAATTTCCTGCTTAAAATTTTATGGCACCTGGAGAAACATTGTCTCTGGGACGGACACAAATACTGTCGTAAGTACACGTACAGGCAGAGATGCAGTTACAAGCAGGAGGGGAGGGGGCGTTCAGATTAGGAGTAGAAGGGGGTGCAGGGGGATTTAGCAGGTATGTGAGGGAGGGGTGAGAGACTGGTGAGGGAGGGGTGAGGAGCTGGTGAGGCACGGGTGAGGGAAAGGTAGGAGAGTGGACAGGGAGGGGTAAGATGAGTGAGGAAGAGGTAAACTTAGGGATGAGAGAGGTAAGAGATGAGAGACGTGAGAGATGAGAGAGGTGAGAGATGAGAGAGGTAAGAGATGAGAGACGTGAGAGATGAGAGACGTGAGAGATGAGAGAGGTGAGAGATGAGAGAGGTAAGAGATGAGAGACGTGAGAGATGAGAGACGTGAGAGATGAGAGAGGTGAGAGATGAGAGAGGTAAGAGATGAGAGACGTGAGAGATGAGAGACGTGAGAGATGAGAGACGTGAGAGATGAGAGAGGTAAGAGATGAGAGACGTGAGAGATGAGAGACGTGAGAGATGAGAGAGGTGAGAGATGAGAGAGGTGAGAGAGGTGAGAGATGAAGAGAGGTGATGGATGAGGGAAGTTAGGGATGAGGGAAGAATAAGGGAGGGGTGATGTAGGGTAAAGAGTGAGAGGTAAGGGAGGAACGGGTGGCCATAAAGTGGAATATTACACCTGTATGAATACATTACCCGCCTTTAGCACCCGGGTACCAAAACTCGGACCCGCGCTAAATGACATCTACCATCACCTGGGCCAGTGTGTTTGTTCCTGTGACTGTTGTGTTTGTGTTGTGAGGAGTCTTCTTCGTCCTCCTCCTCTTCCTTCTCTTCTTCCTTTTCCTGCTCTTCCTCGTCTCAAAAACATCAACAAACGCTAGTTATGTTTCCCTGCCATATTCCATCACATAGGATGGATTAGGGTAGAAATATGTCAGTCTGAGCTGGCAGACTACAGTAGTGTCAGTCTGAGCTGGCAGACTACAGTAGTGTCAGTCTGAGCTGGCAGACTACAGTAGTGTCAGTCTGAGCTGGCAGACTACAGTAGTGTCAGTCTGAGCTGGCAGACTACAGTAGTGTCAGTCTGAGCTGGCAGACTACAGTAGTGTCAGTCTGAGCTGGCAGACTACAGTAGTGTCAGTCTGAGCTGGCAGACTACAGCAGTGTTAGTCTGAGCTGGCAGACTACAGTAGTGTTAGTCTGAGCTGGCAGACTACAGTAGTGTCAGTCTGAGCTGGCAGACTACAGTAGTGTCAGTCTGAGCTGGCAGACTACAGTAGTGTCAGTCTGAGCTGGCAGACTACAGTAGTGTCAGTCTGAGCTGGCAGACTACAGTAGTGTTAGTCTGAGCTGGCAGACTACAGTAGTGTTAGTCTAAGCTGGCAGACTACAGTAGTGTTAGTCTGAGCTGGCAGACTACAGTAGTGTTAGTCTGACCTGGCAGACTACAGTAGTGTTAGTCTGACCTGGCAGACTACGGTAGTGTTAGTCTGAGCTGGCAGACTACAGCAGTGTTAGTCTGAGCTGGCAGACTACGGTAGTGTTAGTCTGACCTGGCAGACTACAGTAGTGTTAGTCTGAGCTGGCAGACTACAGTAGTGTTAGTCTGAGCTGGCAGACTACAGTAGTGTCAGTCTGAGCTGGCAGACTACAGTAGTGTCAGTCTGAGCTGGCAGACTACAGTAGTGTTAGTCTGAGCTGGCAGACTACAGTAGTGTTAGTCTGAGCTGGCAGACTACAGTAGTGTTAGTCTGAGCTGGCAGACTACAGTAGTGTTAGTCTGAGCTGGCAGACTACAGTAGTGTTAGTCTGAGCTGGCAGACTACAGTAGTGTTAGTCTGAGCTGGCAGACTACAGTAGTGTTAGTCTGAGCTGGCAGACTACGGTAGTGTTAGTCTGACCTGGCAGACTACAGTAGTGTTAGTCTGAGCTGGCAGACTTCAGTAGTGTCAGTCTGAGCTGGCAGACTACAGTAGTGTCAGTCTGAGCTGGCAGACTTCAGTAGTGTCAGTCTGAGCTGGCAGACTACAGTAGTGTCAGTCTGAGCTGGCAGACTACAGTAGTGTCAGTCTGAGCTGGCAGACTACAGTAGTGTCAGTCTGAGCTGGCAGACTTCAGTAGTGTCAGTCTGAGCTGGCAGACTACAGTAGTGTCAGTCTGAGCTGGCAGACTTCAGTAGTGTCAGTCTGAGCTGGCAGACTACAGTAGTGTCAGTCTGAGCTGGCAGACTTCAGTAGTGTCAGTCTGAGCTGGCAGACTACAGTAGTGTCAGTCTGAGCTGGCAGACTTCAGTAGTGTCAGTCTGAGCTGGCAGACTACAGTAGTGTCAGTCTGAGCTGGCAGACTACAGTAGTGTCAGTCTGAGCTGGCAGACTACAGTAGTGTCAGTCTGAGCTGGCAGACTACAGTAGTGTCAGTCTGAGCTGGCAGACTACAGTAGTGTCAGTCTGAGCTGGCAGACTACAGTAGTGTCAGTCTGAGCTGGCAGACTACAGTAGTGTCAGTCTGAGCTGGCAGACTACAGTAGTGTCAGTCTGAGCTGGCAGACTACAGTAGTGTCAGTCTGAGCTGGCAGACTACAGTAGTGTTAGTCTGAGCTGGCAGGCTACAGTAGTGTTAGTCTGAGCTGGCAGACTACAGTAGTGTTAGTCTGAGCTGGCAGACTACAGTAGTGTTAGTCTGAGCTGGCAGACTACAGTAGTGTTAGTCTGACCTGGCAGACAAGAGTAGTGTTAGTCTGAGCTGGCAGACTACAGCAGTGTTAGTCTGAGCTGGCAGACTACGGTAGTGTTAGTCTGACCTGGCAGACTACAGTAGTGTTAGTCTGAGCTGGCAGACTACAGTAGTGTTAGTCTGAGCTGGCAGACTACAGTAGTGTCAGTCTGAGCTGGCAGACTACAGTAGTGTCAGTCTGAGCTGGCAGACTACAGTAGTGTTAGTCTGAGCTGGCAGACTACAGTAGTGTTAGTCTGAGCTGGCAGACTACAGTAGTGTTAGTCTGAGCTGGCAGACTACAGTAGTGTTAGTCTGAGCTGGCAGACTACAGTAGTGTTAGTCTGAGCTGGCAGACTACAGTAGTGTTAGTCTGAGCTGGCAGACTACAGTAGTGTTAGTCTGAGCTGGCAGACTACGGTAGTGTTAGTCTGAGCTGGCAGACTACAGTAGTGTTAGTCTGAGCTGGCAGACTTCAGTAGTGTCAGTCTGAGCTGGCAGACTACAGTAGTGTCAGTCTGAGCTGGCAGACTTCAGTAGTGTCAGTCTGAGCTGGCAGACTACAGTAGTGTCAGTCTGAGCTGGCAGACTACAGTAGTGTCAGTCTGAGCTGGCAGACTACAGTAGTGTTAGTCTGAGCTGGCAGACTTCAGTAGTGTCAGTCTGAGGTGACAGATTACAGTAGCGTCAGTCTGAGCTGACAGACTACAGTAGTGTCAGTCTGAGGTGACAGACTAAAGTAGTGTCAGTCTGAGCTGACAGACTACAGTAATGTCAGTCTGAGCTGGCACACTTCAGCAATGTCAGTCTGAGATGACAGACTACAGTAGTGCCAGTCTGAGCTGACAGACTACAATAGTGTCAGTCTGAGCTGACAGACTACAGTAGTGTCAGTCTGAGCTGACAGACTACAGTACATAAGAACATAAGAAAGAAGGAACACTGCAGGAAGCCTAATGGCCCATGTGAGGCAGGTCCAAGTCTCCTGCCGGTTTAAGCCAATGCCCCAACCTAGTCAGGTCAGGTCACATTCACTTAAGGAAGGAACACGGCAACTGACCTAGTAGCACAAGCTAATCAGGTCCAACTCACACCCACCCACACTCACTCATGTATTTATCTAACCTTTTTTTAAAACTACACAACGTTTTAGCCTCTATAACTGTACTGGGGAGTTTGTTCCACTCATCCACAACTCTATTACCAAACCAGTGCTTTCCTATATCCTTCCTGAATCTGAAGTTAACAAACTTAAACCCATTGCTGCGAGTCCTGTCTAGGCTAGATATTTTTAGCACGGTATTTACATCCCCTTTATGTATTCCTGTCTTCCATTTATACATCTCAATCATATCTTCCTTAATTCTACACCTTTCTAGAGAGTGCAGATTCAGGGTCCTCAGTTTATCCTCACTGGGAAGATTTCTGATACATGGGATCAACTTTGTCATCCTCCTTTTTACTTTTTCCAGAGCATTTATATCCATTCTGTAATACGGTGTCAGTCTGAGCTGGCAGACTTCAGTAAGACAATAAAAAAATGGTCCAGTATTCCATTAAAGGTTCATCAGCTACGACAGCATCAAAGGTGTCCTTCCAGCAGACCTGCAGTTACTATCACTTGCCAGTGACCATCTTCCAGCAGACCTGCAGTTACTATCACTTGCCAGTGACCATCTTCCAGCAGACCTGCAGTTACTATCACTTGCCAGTGACCATCTTCCAGCAGAGCTGCAGTTACTATCACTTTCCAGTGACCATCTTCCAGCATAGCTGCAGTTACTATCACTTGCCAGTGACCATCTTCCAGCAGAGCTGCAGTTACTATCACTTTTCAGTGACCATCTTCCAGCAGAGCTGCAGTTACTATCACTTTCCAGTGACCATCTTCCAGCAGAGCTGCAGTTACTATCACTTGCCAGTGACCATCTTCCAGCAGAACTGCAGTTACTATCACTTTCCAGTGACCATCTTCCAGCAGAGCTGCAGTTACTATCACTTTCCAGTGACCATCTTCCAGCAGAACTGCAGTTACTATCACTTTCCAGTGACCATCTTCCAGCAGAGCTGCAGTTACTATCACTTGCCAGTGACCATCTTCCAGCAGAGCTGCAGTTACTATCACTTGCCAGTGACCATCTTCCAGCAGAGCTGCAGTTACTATCACTTGCCAGTGACCATCTTCCAGCAGAGCTGCAGTTACTATCACTTGCCAGTGACCATCTTCCAGCAGAGCTGCAGTTACTATCATTTCCCAGTGACCTTCCAGCAGAGCTGCAGTTACTATCACTAGGCAGTGACCATCTTCCAGCAGAGCTGCAGTTACTATCATTTCCCAGTGACCTTCCAGCAGAGCTGCAGTTACTATCACTTGCCAGTGACTATCTTCCAGCAGAGCTGCAGTTACTATCACTTGCCAGTGACATCTTCCAGCAGAGCTGCAGTTACTATCACTTGGCAGTGACATCTTCCAGCAGAGCTGCAGTTATTATCACTTGTCAGTGACCATCTTCCAGCAGAGCTGCAGTTACTATCACTAGGCAGTGACATCTTCCAGCAGAGCTGCAGTTACTATCATTTGCCAGTGACCATCTTCCAGCAGAGCTGCAGTTACTATCACTTGCCAGTGACCATCTTCCAGCAGAGCTGCAGTTACTATCACTTGCCAGTGACCATCTTCCAGCAGAGCTGCAGTTACTATCACTTTCCAGTGACTATCTTCCAGCAGAGCTGCAGTTACTGTCACTTGCCAGTGACCATCTTCCAGCAGAGCTGCAGTTACTATCACTTTCCAGTGACCATCTTCCAGCAGAGCTGCAGTTACTGTCACTTGCCAGTGACCATATTCCAGCAGAGCTGCAGTTACTGTCACTTGCCAGTGACCATCTTCCAGCAGAGCTGCAGTTACTATCACTTTCCAGTGACCATCTTCCAGCAGAGCTGCAGTTACTATCACTTGCCAGTGACCATCTTCCAGCAGGCTGCGGTTGCTGTCACTTGCCGGTGACCATCTTCCAAGCAGGCTGCAGTTACTGTCACTTGCCGGTGACCATCTTCCAGCAGAGCTGCAGTTACTATCACTTTCCAGTGACCATCTTCCAGCAGAGCTGCAGTTGCTGTCGCTTGCAGTGACCATCTTCCAGCAGAGCTGCAGTTACTATCACTTTCCAGTGACCATCTTCCAGCAGAGCTGCAGTTACTATCACTTTCCAGTGACCATCTTCCAGCAGAGCTGCAGTTACTATCACTTTCCAGTGACCATCTTCCAGCAGAGCTGCAGTTACTATCACTTTCCAGTGACCATCTTCCAGCTCCTCGCTGACCATACACAACAGATATGGAAGTGTTTTTATGAATCTGTCTCCAGTATCACAGAGAAAGGTAATAAAATTTACATACCGTAGTTACCTGTAGTGTCTTCCAGAGGTCAATGACCCCTCGCCCCGGCCCGGTCACAGACCAGGCCTTCTAGTGGCTGGCCTGGTGATCAGGCTGTTGGTGCTCGTGGCCCTCAGTCCTATGTATGCACCACAGCCAAGGCTCTCTTGGCAACCTGCTTCATGAAGATCCAGACGCATGTGTAACATCTGGGTATCTTTATTTGTAGACGTTTCGCCATCCAGTGGCTTTATCAATACAATACTACATATAATGCTATATACAGAAGATATACTTCCAAAGTCCTTGTATTGTACTGATAAAGGCACTGGATGGCAAAGCATCCACAGATAAAGATACCCAGATGTTGAATATGTGTCTAATTCTTCATCTTGTAGTTATTGTGTACCATATGTGTACAACTTGATTTTTTGCATCGTGGTTACAGTAGCTTCTGGACATCTTAAAGCCTCACTGTACATGGGGCCCTGATTCACATGGCTTCGCTTTACGGCGCTTCGCTAATGCAGCGGTCTTCAATTATATCCATTCTTCATTTATTCAGTCTTCCTACAGTAAATACATGCACCACTCACTACAAGTTTAGGTTGAAAATATTTTAAGGAAAGTAATGTGTGCAGTGTATATGCGTTTTTTACGCCTGGTTCTATTGCTCACTTAAGATGTTTGAAAGGGAATAATATGCATCTGTAAGAGATTTTTGCTTTACATCGGTAGCCCGGAACCCAACCTGCTGTACAGGCGGGGCCCTACAGTAGCCTGGAACCCAACCTGCTGTACAGGCGGGGCCCTACAGTAGCCTGGAACCCAACCTGCTGTACAGGCGGGGCCCTACAGTAGCCTGGAACCCAACCTGCTGTACAGGCGGGGCCCTACAGTAGCCCGGAAAGTAACCTGCTGTATAAGCAGGGTCCTACAGTGGCCCGGAACCCAACCTGCTGTACAGGCGGGGCCCTACAGTAGCCCGGAAAGTAACCTGCTGTATAAGCAGGGTCCTACAGTGGCCCGGAACCCAACCTGCTGTACAGGCGGGGCCCTACAGTAGCCCGGACAGTAACCTGCTGTATAAGCAGGGTCCTACAGTGGCCCCACGACCCAACCTGCTGTACAGGCAGGGGCCTACAGTAGCCGGAAAGTAACCTGCTGTATAAGCATGGTCCTACAGTGGCCCGGAACCCAACCTGCTGTACAGGCGGGGCCCTACAGTTGCCCGGACAGTAACCTGCTGTATAAGCAGGGTCCTACAATGGCCCTTGGAGAACCCAACCTGCTGTACAGGCGGGGCCCTACAGTAGCCCGGACAGTAACCTGCTGTATAAGCAGGGTCCTACAGTGGCCCGGAACCCAACCTGCTGTACAGGCGGGGCCCTACAGTAGCCCGGACAGTAACCTGCTGTATAAGCAGGGTCCTACAGTGGCCCGGAACCCAACCTGCTGTACAGGCGGGGCCCTACAGTAGCCCGGACAGTAACCTGCTGTATAAGCAGGGTCCTACAGTAGCCCGGAACCCAACCTGCTGTATAGGCGGGGCCCTACAGTAGCCTGTACTCCACCTGTACTCCACCTGTACTCCACCTGTACTCCACCTGCACTCCACCTGTACTCCACCTGTACTCCACCTGTACTCCACCTGTCCTCCACCTGTACTCCACCTGTACTCCACCTGTACTCCACCTGTACTCCACCTGTACTCCACCTGTACTCCACCTGTACTCCACCTGTACGTGGGGTTGGTGGTGAAGACAGAGAGAAAGGGGGTGAGAGAGAAATGAGAGGGAAACGGAAGAAATGAGAGGGAGAATGGAAGACAAATAAGAGGGAGAAGGGAAAAATGGGAGGAAGGGAGAAATGAGAGGGAGAAGGGGAAAATGAGAGGAAGAAGGGAAAAATGAGAGGGAGAAGAGGAAACTGAGAGGAAGATGGGAGAAATGAGAGGAAAAAGAGGAGATTGAGACGAAGAAGGGAGAAATGAGAAGAATAAAAAAGACGTAGGGGAAGTAGGAGTAGGGAAGTAGAAATAGGGGAAGTAGGCATAGGGGAAAAGGGAGTGAGGAAGGACGGTTGGGGAGAGCGAGGGGGGGGGAATGGAGAAAAATAATGGGGAAGAGGCTTAGGAAGGAAGAGGGGAATTCGAAGGAGGGTGGAAGGAGGGGAGAGGAGAGAGGAAGGGAGGGTAGAGAGGTACTATATCATTGCTCTCAGTGATCAACCTGACTGTCTTGCCCTGCACCAGTAATCTGCCAAGAAGAAGTGACTTAATGGTTCACCAAGGGGAGTTAATGGTTCACAAAGCACTGCAAAAACAAAGCCATTATGAGAGATAGATAGATAGAGTGAGAGAGAGAGAGAGAGAGAGAGAGAGAGAGAGAGAGAGAGAGAGAGAGAGAGAGAGAGAGAGAGAGAGAGAGAGAGAGAGAGAGAGAGAGAGAGAGAGAGAGTGAGAGAGAGAGAGAGAGAGAGAGAGAGAGAGAGATAGAGAGAGAGAGTGATGTGTAAATGGCCCTCTCTATGAAAGAGGCAAATGTAGTCCCTGTTCACAAAAAGAAGCAGAGCAGAAATCAGCAACTACAGACCAGTGTCCATCCTGTCAATCACTGGTAAGATCCTTGAGACAATAATCTCAAGACAAATGACAGAGTTTTTTGACTACCACTCATTACTTTGTGATCGTCAATATGGCTTCAGGAAAGGTTACTCTGCTGCTGATCTGTTGTTAAACCTCTCCACTAAGTGGCACCAGTCACTGGATGAATTCAAAGTCAGCTGTGTGGTAGCACTGGACATTGCTGGCGCTTTCGACCGGGTGTGGCACCAGGGCCTCTTAGCAAAGCTTCAAGCTCTGGGAATTGCAGGCTCTACGCTATGTCTCCTCAGTGATTACCTTCATGGTAGATCTCTAAGTGTAGTTCTCAATGGAACGGAATCAGCAAGACATCCTATTGGGGCAAATGTTCCACAAGAAAGCGTGCTGGGTCCATTGTTATGGAATGTCTACTTCAACGACCTTCTTCATCTCATCCCAGAATCACATGCATATGCAGACGACTGTACACTGACATTCCACTTATCCAGAGAAGAAATGCCAGCTGCTCTAACTACATCAATCACCAGCTGAGAGCTATATCAGCTTGGGGAAATAGATGGCAAGTAACATTTGCACCTGAGAAAACGCAAATGATGATCGTCTCTAGGCACCATGATGGTAATGCTGGTGCAGTAGTAAGGATGAATGGGAGGTGTTGGCACCTGGAGAAGAAGTTGTTGATATCCTTGGGGTGAAATTTGACTCCAAACTAACCATGAAGAACCATGTTGTAAATCTTGCAAACAAGGCAGCCAGGAAGCTTACAGCACTTCGCCGTATCTCATCTACTTGACAGTAGGGGTTGCAAGACTCTGTACGAGGCACAAGCTACGCTCACACCTTAGTATGCTCCACTTTCTTGGTTTGCCTGCCCCCTCTCATCTGCGACTGCTTGAGAGAGTAGAGAACAGAGCAAGACGTCTCATCTCTCGCCTGGACCCATCCTGGATAGATCTGTCATTTCAGCAGAGCCTTCAACATAGGAGGGATGTGGGTGGCCTTATTGTTATGTACAAGGCCAATATTGTCAAAGTATCACACTTGGATCCACTTCGAGGACAGCATGAAACAAGCTTCTATGCCACAAGACGGGCAGAAAGCAGCAACTTCACTCTGGCTGTACCCTTCTCCAGAACATCACTCCATCTGAGATCATACATACCCAGGATGACTCGAGTATGGAACACATTCGTACAGCATAATGATGTCAACGAGATAAAGTCAGTTGATCAAATGAAAATGCTGGCCCACAGATGGCTCCAACTTCATCCTGTTCCCTACTTGTATGTCTCATAACAATAAAAATGCTTTCAAATGAGCTGATGTAGGTAACAGCTCTTAGCTTGCCAATAAAGTTAGGAATCCTTAACCTGTAAATAGCTTGTCAATAAAGCTAGGATCCTTAACCTTGACAAACCCTGTGTAGGTGGTATTGTGCCTTATACAAGACCACAGACCTACATCCCTGCAGCTGCCTCGGTGCCCTACCTCTCTCGAGGACAGGCACCTTACATGCCTTACACACCCACCACCTCAAGCTGACCACATCATGAGGAGCCAGTCTATCAGCATCCTGTCGGCTAACATTAGAGATTTCATTACTAATGTTGGAGAGCTCACACACAGTTTTGTGATCTCGACGTCCCGACATGATAGCTGTTGTTGAAACATTTTTGGACGACAGGACTCCAGAAAATTTTGCAAGAATTGCTGGCTACACCTCATGGATGAGAAGAGACAGGCAAGGGCAAGGAGGAGGTGTTGCTGTGTGCTTCTCTAAAAGTGTTCATGCCCAGCACATTGATGTTGCCACCCCTACACACCTTGAATGATGTTCTTCAAGTTATGCATAAACACTAGTACCTCTGTACTATTGTAGATGAATGGTTCAAAGAACCGACATGTTGTTAAATTAGACACATGTGCAACTCTTGGTTACCTTTATTGAGGAAACGTTTCGCCATACAGTGGATGAGGGACTGATTACCTCATTCTCCTCCTGTTCTTCAAGTTTATCCTTTGTATGGACTGATGAAGCCAGTGAGTGGCGAAACGTTTCCTCAATAAAGGTACCCAAGAGTTGCACATGTGTCTAATTTAACAACACCTCTGTACTAGCATGTGCAATGTACAGACCTCAGTGGCAACATGCAGACCCCATCAACTTCCTAATGGAAAATATTGACTCCCTTCTGCTACAACACAACTGTCAACATATCATAATTGTTGGTGACCTCAACCAGCACCTTTTACAGAGGGACTTTGATGACCTTCTTGCAGTATTTGACATGCGAAAGTTTGTTGATTTCCCTACTCACATCTCTTGCTCCTCCCTTGACCCAGTAGTGAGTGATCTGGCAGAAGGTATTGTCACTTGTCAACCCCTCGGCTATGTTGGATCATCTGACCACAAGGCTGTTTTTACGACACTTAAGATCCCAACAGAACGAGGTGAGGAGTCCACACGCACAACCTGGCTATGGTAAAGAGGTAATTGGCCAGCCCTTTGTTCTGAGTTCGCCACCACCGATTGAAATGCCCTTTTCCAAGGGGATGTTGACAACCAAGTGAAAGCCTTCACTGGACACATCCTTAATCTACAACAAGAACACATTCTTCACCGGCAATATGTGACGAAGCCTACAGATCAACCTTGGTTTGGCATTCGTTGTAGAGAGGCTGCCACTGCTAAGTACAAAGCATGGCGAAGGTATAAGAGACATCCTACCACCTATAACAGGAACTTGCACAGGCAAGCCTGTAGGTATATGGATGACGTTCAAAAGTGGGCCATCGCTAAATGGGAGGTAGACACAAAAAGAAAGCTCCAAAACCTGGTGGTCCCTGGTCAAGGACAGACAAGGTTATCTGTCTGATGAACTCATTCCACCTCTAAATCGACAGAATGGGACCACCTCTACCAAAAGTCAAGAGAAAGCGGACCTCTTTGCCGAATACTTTGCTACCAAAATGCAAGTTCCTGACTCACGAAATCGTAATGACACGATTGCAAACAAACCATACCATGTTTGACGGCTTTGAGGGGACTTGAGCTAGAGTTCGTCACGGCCATGCTAGAGGGAGATTCGTCTGTAAAAACTTGCATTTGTGGACACAGTGGTGCCTATGCTAACCTTCCTATGGTGTAGAAATACACCTAGTTGGACGAATCTTATTAAGCTAGCTGGCCCAGTGGCTAACGCGACGGTCTGGAGTTTTGAGACTCTCTGACCGCGGGTTCAAATCCCGCCCGTGGTATGGTTTGCAAGTTCCTGATCCAACAAAGGACCCTCCTTGGCTAGCTACAAGAACTGTGTCAAAACTGTCAGTGGTGAAAATAAGGCATATGTAGTCCCTGTTCACAAAAAGAAGACCACAAGTACGCTCACACCTTGAGTATGCTCCACTTTCTTGGTTTGCCTGCCCCCCCTCTCATCTGCGACTGCTTGACAGAGTAGAGAACAGAGCAAGACGTCTCATCTCTCGCCTGGACCCATCCTGGATAGATCTGTCATTTCAGCAGAGCCTTTAACACAGGAGGGATGTGGGTGGCCTTACTGTTATGTACAAGGCCAATATTGTCAAAGTACCATACTTGGATCCACTTCGAGGACAGCGAGAAGCAAGCTTTTATACCACAAGACGGGCAGAAAGCAGCAACTTCACTCTGGCTGTACCATTCTCCAGAACATCACTACATCTGAGATCATTTATCTCCAGGATGACTCGAGTATGGAACACATTCGTACAGCATTATGATGTCAACGAGATAAAGTCAGTTGATCAAATGAAAATGCTGGCCCACAGATGGCTCCAACTTCATCCTGTTCCCTACTTGTATGTCTCATAACAATAAAAATGCTTTCAAATGAGCTGATGTAGGTAACAGCTCTTAGCTTGTCAATATTTAGGAATCCTTAACCTGTTAATAGCTGGTCAATAAAGCTAGATATCCTTAACCTAACCTTGTCAAACCCTGTGTAAAGAAACGAGAGAGAGAGAGAGAGAGAGAGAGAGAGAGAGACAACTCTTTCATTATTGTATTTCCCGGTGACGCCCCCTCCCCCCTCCCACACAACCCTCCAACTCCCCCTCTCACATTCCCCTCCCCAACAACTCCTCACCCCCTTCCCCTCCCGGGAGGTGCAAGACCCCCTCCCTCCTTCCCCTCCCCAGCCAATAAGACCCCCTCCCCCTCCCCCCCACGTGGACAAAAGCACCTGGAAGTCATTTCACAAAATTCAAGAGAAGCATTCAGCCAGTTTTTGTTTTCCTCCCCTGAAACACTGGTCCATGGTCCCGTGGTCCATGGTCCCGTGGTCCATGGTCCCGTGGTCCATGGTCCCGTGGTCCATGGTCCCGTGGTCCATGGTCCCGTGGTCCATGGTCCCGTGGTCCATGGTCCCGTGGTCCATGGTCCCGTGGTCCATGGTCCCGTGGTCCATGGCCCCGTGGCTCATGGTCCCGTGGTCCATGGTCCCGTGGTCCATGGTCCCATGGTCTCGTGGTCCATGGTCCCATGGTCTCGTGGTCCATGGTTCCGTGGTCCATGGTCTCGTGGTCTATGATCCCGTTTTCCATGGTCTCGTGGTCCATGGTCCCGTGGTCCATGGTCTCATGATCCATGGTTCCGTGGTCCATGGTCCCGTGGTCCATGGTCCCGTGGTCCATGGTCCCGAGATCCATGGCCTCGTAGTCCATGGTCCCGTGATCCATGGTCCCGTGGTCCATGGTCCCGTGGTCTATGGTCTCGTGGCCCATGGTCTCGTGGTCCATGGTCCCGTAGTCCATGGTCCCGTGGTCCATGGTCCCGTAGTCCATGGACCCGTGGTTCATGGTCTCGTGGTCCATGAACTTGTGGTCCATAGTCCCGTGGTCCATGGTCCCGTAATCCATGGTCCCGTGGTCCATGGTCCCGTGATCCATGGTCCCGTTGTAAATGGTCCCGTGGTCTATGATCTCGTGGTCCATGGTCTCGTGGTCCCGTGGTCCATGGTCCCGTGATCCATAGTCCCGTGGTCCATAGTCCCGTGGTCCATGGTCCCGTGGTCCATGGTCCCGTGGTCCATGATCCCGTGGTCCATGGTCTTGTGGTCCATGGTCCCGTGGTCATTGGTCTCGTGGTCCACGGTCCCGTGGTCCATGGTCCATGGTCCCGTGGTCCATGGTCCCGTGGTCTGTGGTCTCGTGGTCCATGGTCTCGTGGTCCATGGTCTCGTGATCCATGGTCCCGTGGTCCATAGTCACGTGGTCCATGGTCCCGTGGTCCATGGTCCCGTGGTCCATGGTCCCGTGCTCCATTGTCCCGTGGTCCATGGTCCCGTGGTCTGTGGTCTCGTGGTCCATGGTCCCGTGGTCTGTGGTCTCGTGGCCCATGGTCTCGTGATCCATGGTCCCGTGGTCCATGGTCACGTGGTCCATGGTCCCGTAGTAAATTGTCCCGTGGTCTATGGTCTTGTGGTCCATGGTCTCTTGGTCCGTGGTCCCGTGGTCTATGGCCCCGTGATCCATAGTCCAGTGGTCCATAGTCCCGTGGTCCATGGTCCCGTGGTCCATGGTTCCGTGGTCCATGATCCCGTGGTCCATGGTCTCGTGGTTCATGGTCCCGTGGTCCATGGTCTCGTGGTCCATGGTTCCGTGGTCCATGGTCTCGTGGTCCATGGTACCGTGGTCCATGGTCCCGTGGTCCATGGTACCGTGGTCCATGGTCCCGTGGTCTGTGGTCTCGTGGTCCATGGTCTCGTGGCTCATGGTCTCGTGATCCATGGTCCCGTGGTCCATAGTCACGTGGTCCATGGTCCCGTGGTCTGTGGTGTCGTGGTCCATGGTCCCGTGGCCCATGGTCTCGTGATCCATGGTCCCGTGGTCCATGGTCACGTGGTCCATGGTCCCGTAGTAAATGGTCCCGTGGTGTATGGTCTCGTGGTCCATGGTCTCGTGGTCCGTGGTCCCGTGGTCTATGGCCCCGTGATCCATAGTCCCGTGGTCCATAGTCCCGTGGTCCATGGTCCCGTGGTCCATGGTTCCGTGGTCCATGATCCCGTGGTCCATGGTCTCGTGGTCCATGGTCCCGTGGTCCATGGTCTCGTGGTCCATGGTTCCGTGGTCCATGGTCTCGTGGTCCATGGTACCGTGGTCCATGGTCCCATGGTCTGTGGTCTCGTGGTCCATGGTTCCGTGGCCCATGGTCTCGTGATCCATGGTCCCGTGGTCCATGGTCACGTGGTCCATGGTCCCGTGGTCCATGGTCCCGTGGTCCACGATCCCATGATCCGTGGTCCCGTGGTCCATGGTCCCGTGGTCCATGGTCCCTTGGTCTGTGGTCACATGGTCCGTGATACTGGTAGCCTCAGAGTGATGTCTCCTGTGGTCCATGGTCCCATTGTCTATGGTCCGAGGTCCATCGCCGTGGATATTCAGCTTTCTGACAGAGCATAATTCAGCCTTAGCAAAGTAAAAAAAAAATCTGTGCTACACGGCAGGGTAATAGCACAGGATGTCAGAACTATAGCTCTAACTGAGACCAGATTTAAGCCCACCTTCTCCTTACTCAGTTTTTAAACCAGACCACTTCAAGTAGGTCTTAACTACAGTAACCTTCTCTAACGAATAACCAGGAATAAACATTCTCTCTCACACACACACAGGAGCTGAGTCTCGACCCCTGCAACCACAATTAGGCGAGTACACACGCACACACACGCACACACACGCGCACACACATACACACACGCACACACACACACACACACACACACACGCACACACACACACACACACACACACACACACACACACACACACACACACACACACACACACACACACACACACACAGTCACTCACTGCTTTCTGGGACCATTGCTTGATGGGACCACAGATTTCTTGAACCACTGATTGCTGGGACACTGCTGGGACCAAACATTCAACTCCCATTACTATCACGGTACTCACAGACACTCACCAGCACTCACGGTACTCACAGACACTCACCAGCACTCACGGTACTCACAGACACTCACCAGCACTCACGGTACTCACAGACACTCACCAGCACTCACGGTACTCACAGACACTCACCAGCACTCACGGTACTCACAGACACTCACGGTACTCACAGACACACACCAGCACTCACAGGTATTCACAGACACTCACCAGCACTCACGGTACTCACAGACACTCACCAGCACTCACGGTACTCACAGACACTCACCAGCACTCACGGTACTCACAGACACTCACGGTACTCACAGACACACACCAGCACTCACACCATTACAAACTACAGTGTCCATGGAGGAGGAGTATACTCCAGGTTACATAGTCACTAATTTAATACTACGTGCCCCTCATTACGAAGGGAAAAGGAGGGACGGGGGCAGAAAATGGACAACATGAGAGGGGAAGAATGGAGGGAGGTGGAGAGAGAGGGATAGGAGGGGTGAGGAAGGATGGGAGGGATTTTTTTTTTTGTGCCTACCCACCGCGATCATAATAGCTTCCTCTCTGTTTCAATAAGGTGTAATTTGTCTCCCCGAGAGGAAATCTCTCGGTCTGGCGTGCACGCGCAATACAGAAGTGATTATCTTCACAAATTACAAGCCAACGCGTTTTACGCGTTTTACGGTGCGTCGCGAGGCTGGCTGGTCGTGCTGCTGCCAGCCAGGCAGGTGGATAGAGCGAGAGGCAGCGTGTGAGTAAACTGGACGAAAAGTGAGGCAGCTAGTTAGTGAACTGGACGAATAGTGAGGCAGCTAGTTAGTGACTCTTAAGTTACATTCACTTGTTAGACGAAGAATGAGGGGAGACCTGTTCGAAGTGTATAAGTGGAAGATAGGTATTAATAAAGGGGATATTAACAAGGTCTTGAGGATCTCTCTCCAAGAGAGAACTCGCAGTAATGGATTTAAATTAGATAAGTTTAGATTTAGAAAGGACATAGGAAAGTATTGGTTTGGAAATAGGGTAGTTGATGAGTGGAACAGTCTACCTAGTTGGGTTATTGAGGCTAGGACTTTGGGAAGCTTCAAATTTAGGTTGGATAAGTACATAAGAACATAAGAACGAAGGAACACTGCAGAAGGCCTACTGGCCCATGCGAGGCAGGTCTAAGTCTCCTACCGGCTTAAGCCAATGCACCCAACCTAGTCAGGTCAGGTCACATTGACTTAAGGGAGGAACACGGCAACCGACCTGTTAGCTCAAGCTATCAGGTCCAACTCACACCCACCCACATCTACTCATGTATTTATCCAACCTATTTTTAAAGCTACACAACGTTCTGGCCTCTATAACGGTACTTGGGGAGTTTGTTCCACTCATCCTCAACTCTATTGCCAAACCAGTACTTTCCTATATCCTTCCTGAATCTGAATTTTTCCAACTTAAAACCATTGCTGCGAGTCCTGTCTAGGCTAGATATTTTCAGCACACTATTTACATCCCCTTTATTTATTCCTGTCTTCCATTTATACACCTCAATCATATCCCCCTAATTCTACGTCTTTCTAGAGAGTGCAGTTTCAGGGCCCTTAGTCTATCCTCATAGGGAAGGTTTCTGATACATGGGATCATCTTTGTCATCCTCCTTTGTACATTTTCCAGAGAATTTATATCCATTCTGTAATACAGTGACCAAAACTGTGCAGCATAATCTAAATGAAGCCTAACCAAGGATGTATAGAGTTGAAGAACAACCTGAGGACTCCTATTATTTATGCTTCTTGATATGAAGCCAAGGATTCTATTAGCTTTATTGCGAACACTTATGCACTGTTGTCTTGGTTTCAGATTACTGCTAACCAGAACTCCTAAATCTTTTTCGCACATCAGAGCTTATTTCTTGGGCAGTATTGAAAAATGGGTTGGTCAAATGTTTGTTAGTGGGATGAATTGTAAGGACATGCCTAGTATGGGCCAACAGGCCTGCTGCAGTGTTCCTCCTTTCTTATGTTCTTATGTTCTTATGAACTGAATGAACAGTGAGGCAGTTAGTAAATTGGACGAATAGTGAGGCAGCTAGTTAGTAAATTGGACGAACAGTGAGGCAGGTAGTTAGTGAACTGGATGAATAGTGAGGCAGCTAGTTAGTGAACTGAGACAATTGAAGGCTGAGTTTGTCAGCTTACTGACCTGTGTGTGTCTCTCAACTTACTAACCTGGGAGAGTCAGTTTACTGACCTGTGAGAGTCAGCTTACTTACCTGTATATGTGTCAGCTTACTGACGTCTGTATGACAGCTTATTGACCTCTGTGTCTCAGCTTAATGACCTTCGTGTGTATGTCAGCTTACTTCTGAGAGTGATCTTCCATTGATGAGGGTGGGGGAGGGGGCAGTAGGTAGCTGTGAATGACAATGAATGACACCATGTTGACACCTGACACTGGGGTTGCCGAGAGCGTCAGCACGCTGACACTTGACACTGAGGTAGCGCCGTTGTTGTCTTCCTGTCAATGTAAGGGTCGACCTGTCTTGACCCCCTCCCCCGTCCCCAGCCTGCCTTTCCATAAAACCATTACCCGGGACCCCGAGGTCAAGGGCCCCAGCCACGGGCCATGCAGATGAGCCACTGAGACGGGCGACCGCGAAACGGGCCTGGGCGTTCATCCTCTTAGCTAGTCATCATTTCACTGTTGTAGAGACAGTGAAATGGGAGACAGATGTAAAGATCTTAAACAGTGAAAATCTGACATAATAATGTCTACTACTATCAGTGGTTGACAACAACCTAACTTAATCTAACTAACCTAACCTAACCTAACCTATTAACAAACTCCTGGCTGTCTTCAAGAGGGAATGCAACAAATTTCTCATATCAGTTTCTGATCAGCCGGGCTGTGATGCATACACTAGACTACGGGCGGCAAGCACCAACAGCTTGATCGATCAAGCCAGCAACCAGAAGGCCTAGTCTGGGACCGGACTGTAGGGGCGGTGACCCCCCCAGAAAAGACTACAGACCCCACACAGAAGTAACGAAGGTAAGGGAGAACGAGGGCAAAAAGTCAGCAAACGAAGAACTTAAGAAAAGAGGAACACTGCAGAAGGTGGAAATAAATGGTATAAAATACCGACACAATGGAAATATAAACACATATGCAGTATAATGTGATCCTTTATTGACTTCATTTCGCCCACACAGTGGGCTTTTTCAAGTCACAAACAGATCTACCTGGGGTGGAAGGGACGCGAGTATTTATAGTCAGGTTCAGAATGCTGAGGTCAGGTGGAGAATGCTGCATCTGATGATGTACCGAGTGGGGTTATAGAGTCTAAAATCTTGGGTAGCTTGTAAATGAGATTGGATAAGTTTGTGAGCAGACCTTCTACAGTGTTCTTATGTGGGATAGCGATGAAGAAGTTTCTTGGCAAGTGGTTCAGCTATGTTATAGAAGCCACTATTCTGGTTGAAGTTGTCGGATATAGAAATAAGTGATGATTCCAGGATTCTTCGGTATTGAGTGTTGTCTTCTGTGGCGATAAGTCTTGAGTTTCTGTAGTTTATCAAGTGGTTGTGTGAATTACGGTGTTGTACACAGGCATTCCTTGTGTCGTCAGACCTGCTTGCGTATTGGTGTTCTGAAATACGTGTTTGGAGGTCCTTGATGTTTCGTACGTATAACTTGTTGCAGTCATTACAAGGGATTATGTATACCCCTGCAGAGGGTGGAAGCTTGCCCTGTCTATCACTGGTAATGTCCTTGATGGTCGTGGTTGTGGAGGTAGATACTTGAAATGAGGTATTGGAAAAGATGTTGGAAACGTGTTTGGCAATGGAGTTGGTGGGGAGGACTATGTATCTCTTCTCGGCAGTGTCTTCTCTGGGTGTGTTCAAGATGTTTAATGGTTTAGAAAGACACGTAAGCAAACACTATAACATATTTATTAGAAAACGTTTCGGTCCTGGGACCTTGATCATTTCTAACATACAGAGGTAGAAAGACATTATATATATAGGCGGAGAGTGAGATGTGACGCACGTGACCTGAGATGTCATCTCACTCTCCGCCTGCTATATAATGTCTTTCTACCTCTGTATGTAAAGATCAAATCCCAAGTTCAAAAGCTAATAAATATGTTATAGTGTTTAACTTACGTGTCTTTCTAAACCAACTTGTCGGTATTTATTACCAAGGTTTATACCAAGATGTTTTAATGCCCGTCGTCTGCAGTCTCTGATGAAGTGACGAGGATAGTGGAGTTTAGAAAATACTTGTTCAATTATCGTGCATTCTTCTTCAAGGAACTCATTGC
>NC_091314.1:11042880-11100380 GCF_038502225.1 Cherax quadricarinatus
CTGACCACAATCGCCACTGGCCACAGCCGCCACTGGCCACAGCCACCACTGGCCCCAACCATCACTGACCACAACCACGACTGGTCACAGCCACCACTGGCTACAGTCACTACTGGCCAACCACCAATGACCACAGCCACCATTGACCACAACCACTACTGGCCACAGCCACTACTGGCCACCGTCAGCACTGGCCACAACCACCACTGGCTACAGCCACCAATGGCCACAACCGCCACTGACCACAGCCACCACTGACCACAACTACCACTGGCCACAGCCACCACTGGTCACAGCCACTACTGGCCAACCACCTCTGACCATAGCCACCACTGACCATAGCCACCACTGACCACAGCCACCACTGGCCACAGCCACTGCTGGCCACAGTCACCAATGGCCACAACCACCACTGGCCACAACCACCACTGGTCACCACCACCACTGGCCACAACCACCACTGGCCACAACCACCACTGGCCACAGCCACCACTGGCCACAACCACCACTGGCCACAACCACCACTGACCACAACCACCACTGGCCACAGCCACCACTGGACAGCCACCACTGGCCACAGCTACCATTAGCAACAGCCACCACTGGCCACAGCTACCATTAGCAACAGCCACCACTGGCCACAGCCATTACTGACCACAACCACCACTGGTCAGCCACCACTGGACAGCTACCACTGGCCACAACCACCACTGGCCACAGTCATCTCTGACCACAACCACCACTGGCCACAACCACCACTGGCCACAACCACCACTGGCCACAACCACTACCAGCCACCACTAGGCACAGCCACCACTGGTCACAGCCACCACTGGCCACAGGCAACACTGGCCACAACCACCACTAGCCACAGCCACCACCGGCCACAACCACCACCGGCCACAATCACCACCGGCCACAACCACCACCGGCCGAGCTCATCAAGGCTCGAAGCTCTCGTTTCTCAGACCACATAATGAATGTTAGTACACAAATAAGGTCCATTTGAAAATCCATTAAGATGGTCAATATTGACAGTGTTACGGGAAATATTCCAGCGCAGACAGCAACCTGATGAAAGCTCCAGCACCGCCTTCAGCACGTCACACGCCGTCCAGCAAGTACCCCTTTCTCTCTTTTCACAGCATCTAGCACCTCGCTCTGTCCCCTAGCCATGGCCCCCTAGAAGTTTTGGTCCCTTGTCTTGGCAGCAGAATTAATTCCTTGTTCTGGATCTCAGTCCTGGATCCTAGCGATAATCCTAGTCCTACCTTCTAGCCGTGGTCCTGGCCTTTGCAGCAGCCTCTTAATCCCTAGCCTGGCCTGTAGCCTTGGTCCCCATCAACTCTATTTTCTAGCCCTTCTTAGTTTCCAGCTCTTGACCTAAACAGTGCCCCAAGTTGTAGCCTCTAGCCCTGGCCTCTAGCCCCTAGCTCTGGCCCATAGCCCTGGCCTCTAGCCCCTAGCCCGTCGATGGAGGTCGTAGCCTGTACTCGACTTCCAAGTGAAGAGTTGAAGAATATTTATATTGTGATGTGTTTGAGTCTTCCCTGATAGTGTGTGTGTGTGTGTGTGTGTGTGTGTGTGTGTGTGTGTGTGTGTGTGTGTGTGTGTGTGTGTGTGTGTGTGTGTGTGTGTGTGTGTGTGTGTGTGTGTGTGTGTGTGTGTGTGTCTGTCTGTCTGTCTGTATCTGTGTGGGTGTATGTGTGTCTGTGTCTGTGTGGGTGTGTGCGTGTGTGTGGGTGTGTGTACGCGCGCGCAGGCTGCTCTTTCAACTGGCCGCCATGGTGGCCGCAAATGCGACTGACAAACATGGACAACCACAGTATTTGACGCGTGAAAAAATATAAACCTTAACAAGGAACTAAGCACACACACACACACACACACACACACACACACACACACACACACACACTCTAAGAAGAGGTACGATAAAGCTCTTGGGGCAGGGAGAGTGGACTTAATAGCGACCAGTGAAGATGGGGACCAAGAGCTGTGAATCGACCCCTACAACCACAAATAGGAGAGTACAGAGCCAGGAGAGCAGAGGAGAATCTCGTACCCAGAAGATGGGAGAAGAGCAAAGATGACAAGACGGGCAGAAGAAAAAGACAGAAAAGTAATCCATGAACTGCAGAGCGCGAAGGATAAACAAGAATATAAGAGAATTGAGGAGAGAGAAGCCAGAAACGAAGATGAGAGACTGAGGAGACATGAGGAGAGCCACAGTCTGAGACTGACACAGCGACAACAGGCGAGTCTGAGCAGACACACTTTCACAGTCACTTCAGAAATAAGGAGACAGTAAGAGACCAGATAACAAGACTGCGGAAAGGTAGGAAGAAGAGCTCATGAGACATGACAAGGAAGTCTGTGTGTGGCTAGTGCACTTGGGGAGAAGTCTGTGAGTCTGGTTAGAGCACTTGTAGAGAAGTGCCTAACATAGGTCAGTAGGCCTGCAGTAGTCCTTCTTATGTTCTCATACTTACAGGAGTTTATAGGGATGGGTTGGTAGACAGCAGCCTGATCCAGGACCACACCCTGGTCGAATCATCACGACACTAACACCATCATGGTAACACTGTGTGTGTACTCACCTTGTTGTGGTTACAGGGGTCGATTCATAGCTCCGGGCTTCTGTGTATATGTGTGTGGTGTGTGTGTGTGTGTGTGTGTGTGTGTGTGTGTGTGTGTGTGTGTGTGTGTGTGTGTGTGTGTGTGTGTGTGTGTGTGTGTGTGTGTGTGTGTGTGTTTGTGTGTGTGTGTGTGTGAGTTTGTGTGTGTGTGTGTGTGAGTTTGTGTGCGTGTGTGTGTGTGGGGGTGCGTGTGTGTGCGTGTGTGTGCGTGTCGTGCCCCTCTCTCGGCATCTCCGCTGGCATTTACCACACTGCTTGCTCTCCGTGATGGCGGCTTGGAAGTTGTACACGATAGAGCTTTCTGTGTGCCGTTCAAGTGGCGCAGACGCCGTTGAACGAGGCAGACTCCGTTGAACAAGGCAGACGCCATTTAACGAGGCAGCCGCCGTAGAACGAGGCAGACGCCCCTTTCCTCCTCCACAACTACAAAAACAGAGACACCGAAGGTGTCAGAATTCTTCCTTTATAATACCATGCACCACACTACTGCTGCCGCCGTTGCAGGGGTTCATCTCTGCCGCCGCCGATGATGGCAACAGCAACCGCCCGGAGCTGCCTTTCCTGGCTGCGTGTGGGTCCACCTGCCCTGGCCCGGGGGAGTGTAATATTCCAAGGTTAATAATGATCTAAGCACGTTTACTTCTATTTGTTCTGCATTATGGGGTGTTTGGTGTTCCAATATGACCTTGCGGCTGTGTGTACCAACGCCGGGAAGTGAATGTTTACACATGTCAAATTTCAAGCCTGGAGTGACCTCGTTACAGCGGCCGGATACCATCCCTTGTTCACCCAGCCGGCCGTTTCAATCCGTGTAACCGCTGGCCGCTGTGGCAACCGGCGTAGGATGGTGGAAGTTTCTGTGGCAAGGTGGTTGCTGGTGAGTAGGAGGCTTGGAGGGTGTCAGGCCAGGCTGTGGCGCGCCAGGAAACTCTCACAGACGGGCATCAGTGGATGTGCTGGTCGTCACAGCTTTCCCGTTCCTCTCCTCGCGTTAGTGTCGACACGGCCCTGCCCTCCTGACGCTGGTCACCATTACTGCCACCTCCTGCCCTCCGGAGGCTGGTCACCACTATTACTACTACCTCCTGCCCTCATGACGCAGCTCACCACTACCTCCTGCCCTCATGACGCTGCTCACCACTACCTCCTGCCCTCCTGACGCTGGTCACCACTACCTCCTGCCCTCCTGACGCTGGTCACCACTACCTCCTGCTCTCCTGACGCTGGTCACCACTACCTCCTGCTCTCCTGACGCTGGTCACCACTACCTCCTGCCCTCCTGACGCTGGTCACCACTACCTCCTGCCCTCCTGACGCTGGTCACCACTACCTCCTGCCCTCCTGATGCTGGTCACCACTACCTCCTGCCCTCCTGACGCTGGTCACCACTACCTCCTGCTGTCCTGACGCTGGTCACCACTACCTCCTGCCCTCCTGACGCTGGTCACCACTACCTCCTGCCCTCCTGACGCTGGTCACCACTACCTCCTGCCCTCCTGACGCTGGTCACCACTATCTCCTGCTGTCCTGACGCTGGTCACCACTACCTCCTGCCCTCCTGACGCTGGTCACCACTACCTCCTGCACTCCTGACGCTGGTCACCACTACCTCCTGCCCTCCTGACGCTGGTCACCACTACCTCCTGCCCTCCTGACGCTGGTCACCACTACCTCCTGCTGTCCTGACGCTGGTCACCACTACCTCCTGCCCTCCTGACGCTGGTCACCACTACCTCCTGCCCTCCTGACGCCCTCCTGACGCTGGTCACCACTACCTCCTGCTGTCCTGACGCTGGTCACCACTACCTCCTGCCCTCCTGACGCTGGTCACCACTACCTCCTGCCCTCCTGACGCTGGTCACCACTACCTCCTGCACTCCTGACGCTGGTCACCACTACCTCCTGCCCTCCTGACGCTGGTCACCACTACCTCCTGCCCTCCTGACGCTGGTCACCACTACCTCCTGCCCTCCTGACGCTGGTCACCACTACCTCCTGCCCTCCTGACGCTGGTCACCACTACCTCCTGCCCTCCTGACGCTGGTCACCACTACCTCCTGCACTCCTGACGCTGGTCACCACTACCTCCTGCCCTCCTGACGCTGGTCACCACTACCTCCTGCTGTCCTGACGCTGGTCACCACTACCTCCTGCCCTCCTGACGCTGGTCACCACTACCTCCTGCCCTCCTGACGCTGGTCACCACTACCTCCTGCCCTCCTGACGCTGGTCACCACTACCTCCTGCCCTCCTGACGCTGGTCACCACTACCTCCTGCCCTCCTGACGCTGGTCACCACTACCTCCTGCCCTCCTGACGCTGGTCACCACTACCTCCTGCCCTCCTGACGCTGGTCACCACTACCTCCTGCACTCCTGACGCTGGTCACCACTACCTCCTGCCCTCCTGACGCTGGTCACCACTACCTCCTGCTGTCCTGACGCTGGTCACCACTACCTCCTGCCCTCCTGACGCTGGTCACCACTACCTCCTGCCCTCCTGACGCTGGTCACCACTACCTCCTGCCCTCCTGACGCTGGTCACCACTACCTCCTGCCCTCCTGACGCTGGTCACCACTACCTCCTGCCCTCCTGACGCTGGTCACCACTACCTCCTGCCCTCCTGACGCTGGTCACCACTACCTCCTGCTCTCCTGACGCTGGTCACCACTACCTCCTGCCCTCCTGACGCTGGTCACCACTACCTCCTGCCCTCCTGACGCTGGTCACCACTACCTCCTGCCCTCCTGATATAATAGACGCTGGTCACCACTACCTCCTGCCCTCCTGACGCTGGTCACCACTACCTCCTGCCCTCCTGACGCTGGTCACCACTACCTCCTGCCCTCCTGACGCTGGTCACCACTACCTCCTGCCCTCCTGACGCTGGTCACCACTACCTCCTGCCCTCCTGACGCTGGTCACCACTACCCCCTGCCCTCCTGACGCTGGTCACCACTACCTCCTGCCCTCCTGACGCTGGTCACCACTACCTCCTGCCCTCCTGACGCTGGTCACCACTATCTCCTGCCCTCCTGACGCTGGTCACCACTACCTCCTGCCCTCCTGACGCTGGTCACCACTATCTCCTGCCCTCCTGACGCTGGTCACCACTACCTCCTGCCCTCCTGACGCTGGTCACCACTATCTCCTGCCCTCCTGACGCTGGTCACCACTACCTCCTGCCCTCCTGACGCTGGTCACCACTACCTCCTACTCTCTTCCTTACAGTGTTCTCTCTCTTTTTATTCCCCTTTCTTTTAAAAAAGCCACCGCCTCCTCCTCCTCCTCCTCCTCCTCCTCCCCCTCCCCCTCCTCCTCCTCCTTGTTACTTCCTCATGCCTCCAACTCCTTCTATCTCTTGCTTCCTGTCTCTTCATTATTCCTCCTATTCTGCCGTTTCCTTTATTAGGTAAATAGTCACAGATGCCACTAATATGACAGTTTTATTGTAGCAACGTTTCGCTCTCCAGCCGTTACTGCTTGACAAATCTCTCTCTCTCTCTCTCTCTCTCTCTCTCTCTCTCTCTCTCTCTCTCTCTCTCTCTCTCTCTCTCTCTCTCTCTCTCTCTCTCTCTCTCTCTCTCTCTCTCTCTCTCTTCTCTCAACCCACTCGGCTTTCACAGCATTATCAAAATATTCCGTTGATTGTACTAGCTTCTTGAACCTCACCTATCTAAGGTACTATCCTACATATAGCCTCACCTATCTAAGGTACTATCCTACATATAACCTCACCTATCTAAGGTACTATCCTACATATAACCTCACCTATCTAAGGTACTATCCTACATATAACCTCACCTATCTAAGGTACTATCCTACATATAGCCTCACCTATCTAAGGTACTATCCTACATATAACCTCACCTATCTAAGGTACTATCCTACATATAACCTCACCTATCTAAGGTACTATCCTACATATAACCTCACCTATCTAAGGTACTATCCTACATATAGCTTCACCTATCTAAGGTACTATCCTACATATAACCTCACCTATCTAAGGTACTATCCTACATATAGCCTCACCTATCTAAGGTACTATCCTACATATAACCTCACCTATCTAAGGTACTATCCTACATATAACCTCACCTATCTAAGGTACTATCCTACATATAACCTCACCTATCTAAGGTACTATCCTACATATGACCTCACCTATCTAAGGTACTATCCTACATATAACCTCACCTATCTAAGGTACTATCCTACATATAACCTCACCTATCTTAGGTACTATCCTACATATAACCTCACCTATTTTAAGTACTATCCTACATATAGCCTCACCTATCTAAGGTACTATCCTACATATAACCTCACCTATCTTAGGTACTATCCTACATATAACCTCACCTATCTTAGGTACTATCCTACATATAACCTCACCTATTTTAAGTACTATCCTACATATAGCCTCACCTATCTAAGGTACTATCCTACATATAACCTCACCTATCTTAGGTACTATCCTACATATAACCTCACCTAAGGTACTATCCTACATATAACCTCACCTATCTTAGGTACTATCCTACATATAGCCTCACCTATCTAAGGTACTATCCTACATATAACCTCACCTATCTAAGGTACTATCCTACATATAACCTCACCTATCTAAGGTACTATCCTACATATAACCTCACCTATCTAAGGTACTATCCTACATATAACCTCACCTATCTAAGGTACTATCCTACATATAACCTCACCTATCTTAGGTACTATCCTACATATAACCTCACCTATCTAAGGTACTATCCTACATATAACCTCACCTATCTTAGGTACTATCCTACATATAACCTCACCTATCTTAGGTACTATCCTACATATAACCTCACCTATTTTAAGTACTATCCTACATATAGCCTCACCTATCTAAGGTACTATCCTACATATAACCTCACCTATCTTAGGTACTATCCTACATATAACCTCACCTAAGGTACTATCCTACATATAGCCTCACCTATCTAAGGTACTATCCTACATATAACCTCACCTATCTAAGGTACTATCCTACATATAGCCTCACCTATCTAAGGTACTATCCTACATATAACCTCACCTATCTAAGGTACTATCCTACATATAACCTCACCTATCTAAGGTACTATCCTACATATAACCTCACCTATCTAAGGTACTATCCTACATATAGCCTCACCTATCTAAGGTACTATCCTACATATAACCTCACCTATCTAAGGTACTATCCTACATATAACCTCACCTATCTAAGGTACTATCCTACATATAACCTCACCTATCTAAGGTACTATCCTACATATAACCTCACCTATCTAAGGTACTATCCTACATATAGCCTCACCTATCTAAGGTACTATCCTACATATAACCTCACCTATCTAAGGTACTATCCTACATATAACCTCACCTATCTAAGGTACTATCCTACATATAACCTCACCTATCTAAGGTACTATCCTACATATAACCTCACCTATCTAAGGTACTATCCTACATATAACCTCACCTATCTAAGGTACTATCCTACATATAACCTCACCTATCTAAGGTACTATCCTACATATAACCTCACCTATCTAAAATGCTAACTTACAGAAGTTCTGTAAAGGGTTTAAAAACCCGGCAAGTTGAAGAATGGGTCACATGTGCGACATTTGGGAATCTTTATTGAGGGAACGTTTCGCCAGCCAGTGACTTCTTCAGTCCCAGTACCGAGAAGAACGCTGGAAGATTAGGCGTTTGAGGTAATCAGTCCCTCGGTCTGGTGTCGATCTGTTTGGTCCATCCAACTTGAGAAATGTACTAGCTTATGTGTGAGAAAATGTGGCCGTGTGGAGCTTGACTATGGTATGTTTCGCTCTGTGTGGAGCTTTATCATGGTGTGTTTCGCTCTGTGTGGAGCTTTATCATGGTGTGTTTCGCTCTGTGTGGAGCTTTATCATGGTGTGTTTCGCTCTGTGTGGAGCTTTATCATGGTGTGTTTCGCTCTGTGTGGAGCTTTATCATGGTGTGTTTCGCTCTGTGTGGAGCTTTATCATGGTGTGTTTCGCTCTGTGTGGAGCTTTATTATGGTGTGTTTCGCTCTGTGTGGAGCTTTATCATGGTGTGTTTCGCTCTGTGTGGAGCTTTATCATGGTGTGTTTCGCTCTGTGTGGAGCTTTATCATGGTGTGTTTCGCTCTGTGTGGAGCTTTATCATGGTGTGTTTCGCTCTGTGTGGAGCTTTATCATGGTGTGTTTCGCTCTGTGTGGAGCTTTATCATGGTGTGTTTCGCTCTGTGTGGAGCTTTATCATGGTGTGTTTCGCTCTGTGTGGAGCTTTACTATGGTGTGTTTCGCTCTGTGTGGAGCTTTATTAAGAAATGTCTCTATACAGAGCTTTATCTAAACATGCTTCTATGTAGAGTTATATCAAGACATATTCCTCCGTATAGAGCTTTATGAAGTCATACATTGCTCTACGTAGAGCTTTACCAAGACACCCTTCTATACAGAGCTCTACCAAGACTTGCTCCCCTTTCTCTGTGTAGAGCTTTATCAAACCATGGCTTGATAAAGCTCTACACAGAGCTTCTCTAGCCCAGCCGAGACACCGACACAAAGCTTTCAACCCCCACACACACGGGTTTAGCGCTCCTCCACGTACAATGAAGAGGGGAGGGGGGGGATGCTGTACTCCGAATGACCCATACGGGATTAGCACTCACTTTTCGCACCACCACCGTAGCTACCAGCCTTCACCACCACCACCACCACCACTACCCCTTCTCCTACCCCCTACCCCTCTCCCCCTCCCCTCCAACACCTGTTCCCCCATAATGTTAACCTGACCTACACGAGTAACCACTGGAAGTGTACTTCCAGACTTGTACTCGTGATAACAATCACAGTCTTCCAGACTTGTACTCGTGATAACAATCACAGTCGTCCAGACTTGTACTCGTGATAACAATCACAGTCGTCCAGACTTGTACTCGTGATAACAATCACAGTCTTCCAGACTTGTACTCGTGATAACAAACACAACCTTCCAGACTTGTACTCGTGATAACAATCACAGTCTTCCAGACTTGTACTCGTGATAACAATCACAGTCTTCCAGACTTGTACTCGTGATAACAATCACAGTCTTCCAGACTTGTACTCGTGATAACAATCACAGTCGTCCAGACTTGTACTCGTGATAACAATCACAGTCTTCCAGACTTGTACTCGTGATAACAATCACAGTCTTCCAGACTTGTACTCGTGACCTTCAGACTTGTACTCCTGATAACAATCACAGTCTTCCAGACTTGTACTCCTGATAACAATCACAGTCTTCCAGACTTGTACTCCTGATAACAATCACAGTCTTCCAGACTTGTACTCCTGATAACAATCACAGTCTTCCAGACTTGTACTCGTGATAACAATCACAGTCGTCCAGACTTGTACTCGTGATAACAATCACAGTCGTCCAGACTTGTACTCGTGATAACAATCACAGTCTTCCAGACTTGTACTCGTGATAACAATCACAGTCTTCCAGACTTGTACTCGTGATAACAATCACAGTCTTCCAGACTTGTACTCGTGATAACAATCACAGTCTTCCAGACTTGTACTCGTGATAACAATCACAGTCTTCCAGACTTGTACTCGTGATAACAATCACAGTCTTCCAGACTTGTACTCGTGATAACAATCACAGTCTTCCAGACTTGTACTCGTGATAACAATCACAGTCTTCCAGACTTGTACTCGTGATAACAATCACAGTCGTCCAGACTTGTACTTCTGATAACAATCACAGTCTTCCAGACTTGTACTCGTGATAACAATCGCAACCTTCCAGACTTGTACTCGTGATAACAATCACAGTCTTCCAGACTTGTACTCGTGATAACAATCACAGTCTTCCAGACTTGTACTCGTGATAATAATCACAGTCGTCCAGACTTGTACTCGTGATAACAATCACAGTCTTCCAGACTTGTACTCGTGATAACAATCACAGTCATTCAGACTTGTACTCGTGATAACAATCACAGTCTTGCAGACTTGTACTCGTGATAACAATGACAGTCATTCAGACTTGTACTCGTGATAACAATCACAGTCTTCCAGACTTGTACTCGTGATAACAATCACAGTCTTCCAGACTTGTACTCGAGATAACAATCACAGTTTTTCAGACTTGTACTCGTGATAACAATCACAATCTTCCAGACTTGTACTCGAGATAACAATCACAGTTTTTCAGACTTGTACTCGTGATAACAATCACAATCTTCCAGACTTGTACCTGTGCCTTGGCACCTGTGCGATTGCCCTCAGGTCTCAGGTCACTGGTTCACAGTACCTGCGGCACCCTTCATATCCCCCCACCTGTGTTGCTGGGGGAGGAGGGGTGGGGGAGGAGGGGTGGGGGGAGGAGGGGTGGGGGAGGAGGGGTGGGGGGAGGAGGGGTGGGGGAGGAGGGATGGGGGAGGAGGGGTGGGGGAGGAGGGATGGGGGAGGAAGGGTGGGGGAGGAGGGGTGGGGGAGGAGAAGAGGGGGGAGGAGGGGAGGGGGATCCAGCAAAGGGCGTGACTTGATGGTGTTTGGTGATGGAGCGGACAACACTGGTCGAGCACGTTTGAATTCTATCACCTTCTGACCACACACACACACACACACACACACACACACACACACACACACACACACACACACACACACACACACACACACACGGCCAGGTTAAGGGAAATCAACCCAACAACACCGGAGGGCAGGAGAAATAGGGGGGGACATGATAAGAACTTGCAAAATACTGAGAAGAATTGACAAGGTGGATAGGGACAGGATGTTCCAGTGATGGAGCAGGGAGAGAGTGGACCTAATGGCGACCAGCGAATAGGAGGGGCCAAGAGCTGTAAATCAACCCATACAACTACAAATAAGTGAGTACACACACAATACTAGTTTGCATCACGAGATATTTGGCGGTACAACCTCTCTCTCTCTCTCTCTCTCTCTCTCTCTCTCTCTCTCTCTCTACCCACACAGGGTGAATGGATGGTTAAATGAGAGGAGATAGGAAAGGGAGAGAGAATTAGGAAAGGGAGAGAGAATTAGGGATGGGAGGGAGTGGAAGGATGAGGGAAGGGAGAATGGAGGACAGAGTGGGGAGAAGAGAAAGCATGAAGGGGAACGAGAGAGAGAGAGAGAGAGAAAGAAGGGAGATAAAATGGGAGAGAGAAGGATGGAGAGGAAGACAGAGTTAAGGAAAATGGATAAAAAGATGGAGTGAAGGAAGGATTGGAAGATAAAATAGCGGAAAGGAGAGAGAGAGAAAGAAGTGAAGAAGGAAGGTGGAAAAGATAGAATGAAGGAGGAAGATAAAAGATAGAGAGGATGGAAAAGAGGGAGGGAATGAAAGAGAGGGGGAAGGAAAGAGGGAGATGACGAAAAGGAGGGAGAAAATGGAAAAGCTGGAGAGGAACCGAGGAAGGAGAGGGAGAAAAAGGAGGAGGAAGAAGAGGAAGGAGAGAAGGGGGAAGAAGAGCAGGAGGGAGAGGAGGAAGGAGAGAAGGAGGAATAAGAGAAGGAGGGAGAGGAGGAAGGAGAGAAGGAGGAAGAAGAAAAGGAGAAAGAGGAGGAAGGAGAGAAAGAGGAAGAAGAGAAGGAGGGAGAGGAGGAACATAAGAACATAAGAAAGAAGGGACACTGCAGCAGGCCTACTGGCCCATGCAAGGCAGGTCCAAGTCTCCTACCGGTTTAAGCCAATGCACCCAACCTAGTCAGGTCAGGTCACATTCACTTAAGGAAGGAACACGGCAACTGACCTAGTAGCACAAGCTAGTCAGGTCTAACTCACACCCACCCACACTCACTCATGTATTTATCTAACCTATTTTTAAAACTACACAACGTTTTAGCCTCTATAACTGTACTTGGTAGTCTATTCCACTCATCCACAACTCTACCAAACCAGTGCTTTCCTATATCCTTCCTGATTCTTAATTTTTCCAACTTAAAACCATTGCTACGAGTCCTGTCTAGGCTAGATATTTTCAGCACGCTATTTACATCCCATTTATTTATTCCTGTTTTCCATTTATACACCTCAATCATGGTCCTCAGTCTAACCACATAGGGAAGATTTCTGATACATGGGATCAACTTTGTCATCCTCCTTTGTACGTTTTCCAGAGCATTTATATCCATTCTGTAATACGGTCACCAAAACTGCGCATCATAATCTAAATGAAGCCTAACCAAGGATGTATAGAGTTGAAGAACAACCTGAGGACTCCTATTATTTATGCTTCTTGATATGAAGCCAAGGATTCTATTAGCTTTATTGCGAACACTTATGCACTGCTGTCTTGGTTTCAGATTACTGCTAACCAGAACTCCTAAATCTTTTTCGCAAAGATCTATATTATTTATTTTATATGTGGCATGGTTATTGACCTGTCTAACATTTAGAACTTTGCATTTGTCTATATTAAACTGCATCTGCCACTTCTCCGACCACTGCATCAGTCTATTCAAATCTTCCTGGAGTGCTCTAATGTCCTCGTCAGAACGAATTCGACGGCCTATTTTGGTGTTATCGGCAAACTTGCATATGTCGCTCTTTATGCCCTCATCTATGTCGTTTATGTAGATTGTGAACAACAGGGGCCCAACACTGACCCCTGTGGAACACCGCTCGTGACGCTTCCCCACACTGATTTCTCCCCATTTATGCAAACTCTCTGCTGCCTATTTGTCAGCCATGCCTCTCTCCAGGAAAAAAATTCTCCTATTCCATGTGCCTTAATTTTCCTCAATAGTCTCTGCTGTGGGACCCTGTTTGTTAAGCTCCTCTTTACATTCCTTTAGAACCCTTGCATACAGTTCATCAGGGTCTGGGCATTTGTTAGGTTTTAATTTATCTATTTGCCTAAGGACCATGTCACTTGTGACCCTAATCGTGCATAGTTTATTATCGTCCTGTTCTACATAATTTATTATTTCTGGAATATCGCTAGTATCTTCCTGTGTAAAAACTGAGAGGAAGTATGTGTTAAAAATTCTACACATTTCCGTATCACTGTCCGTGAGCTGACCCAAGTAGCTTCTGAGTGGGCCTATCTTGTCCCTGATCTTACTTCTGTATATCTGAAAGAATCCTTTGGGTTAGTCTTCGATTCTCTTGCAACTTTAACCTCATAATCTCTTCTTGCTTTTCTTATTCCCGTTTTTATTTCTCTCTTTAACTGATTATATGGATTTCTTAATTGCCCCTCTCCTCTTTTGATTTGCCTATATATGCCTCTCTTTTTACCAGTGAGATGTTTTAATCTATTGTTCATCCATTTATGATCATTTTTGTTTGATCTGATATCCTTATTTGGAACATAAATTGTCTAAGCAGCTAGAACTATGCCCTGGAAAACGTCATATCGGCAATCATCACCACCTACTTGACTCATAGTCAGGTCATTCCAGTTCAACCCACCCAAGTAATTTTTCAGTCCTATGAAATCAGCCAAGCGGAAGTCAGGGACAGAGACTTGATTGTCATTATTAGGAGAATTCCATGATATATTAAAACTGAGTGATTTGTGATCACTTTCTCCAAGATCATCATTAACCTCAAGATTATTAATTAGTGTTTCCCTGCTGGTAAGATCCAAGTCAAGCAGGTTATTTCCTCTAGTTGCTTCTGTCACAAAGGAGGGAGAGGAGGAAGGAGAGAAGGAATAAGAGAAGGAGGGAGAGGAGGAAGGAGAGAAGGAGGGAGAGAAGAAGTTATGAGAGGCACGTCTCTGGACCATCAGTATCTTACTGTCACTACATGTTGACCAAACACCAGCCACAGGCGCCGCCCTCTCTCTCTCTCTCTCTCTCTCTCTCTCTTTCTCTCTCTCTCTGTCTGTCTGTCTGTCTGTCTGTCTGTCTGTCTGTCTGTCTGTCTGTCTGTCTGTCTGTCTCTGTCTCTCTCTCTCTCTCTCTCTCTCTCTCTCTCTCTCTCTCTCTCTCCTCTCTCTCTCTCTCTGTCTGCCTCTCTCTCTCTCTCTGTCTCTCTCTCTCTCTCTCACTCACTCACTCTCTCTTTTTTATACAGTTTGACAAGGTTGGGTTGATCTCTCTCTCTCTCTCTCTCTCTCTCTCTCTCTCTCTCTCTCTTGACGCCGCAGCTACCGCAGTCGCAGCCGCAGCACGGGGAACAACAAAGTTCACACTTGAGAGATGCAAAGGAAGTTTCTCACCTTTGTAAGTGTGTTTGTCACCTTTGTAAGTGTGTTTCTCACCTTGGTAAATGTCTTTGATTTACCAGTAAACAATTTTCCTCAATTATTCCCCCCCCCCAGCATCAACGGCATCATCAGCTTCATCCCCAACGGCATCAACGTATTTTTTCCCCCTTGACAGCAGCTTCCCTTCCTCATCCCAGAATTATGGCGTTAACAGGAGCAGTATCCCTTTATATAAGGGTTAACAGAAGCTGTATCTCTTTAATTTTCTAATTAACAGACGCAGCATCGATCCATCTCCATGACTTCCTCTCTCGATTAATTATTTAACTAATCACTAATTAGTTCCTAATTACCCCCTCACACACACACTGTAAGTACTTCTAACACCTGTCCTGTTTCCTAACCAACCTTATTAAATCTAACCTAACCAAACCTAACCTAACCTAACCTAACCTAACCAACCTTATTAAACCTAACCTAACCAAACCTAACCTAACCTAGCCTAACCTAACCTAACCTAACCAAACCTAACCTAACCTAACCAAACCTAACCTAACCTAGCCTAACCTAACCTAACCTAACCAACCTTATTAAATCTAACCTAACCAAACCTAACCTAACCTAGCCTAACCTAACCTAACCTAACCAACCTTATTAAACCTAACCTAACCTAACCAACCTTATTAAACCTAACCTAAGCAAACCTAACCTAACCTAGCCTAACCTAACCTAACCTAACCAACCTTATTAAACCTAACCTAACCAAACCAAATTTAACTTAATCTAACCTAACCTAACCTAATCTGACCTAATTTCCATGTATTTTCTGACACTCAACCAATCTGTTTCCCACCATGTTAAATACATTGTACTGGAATAATCTATGGTATAGATTACGTATGTAGACAACGAAAAGGCACAATACCGAGACTGGAACAATACACAAATGAGTCGGACATAGGAGAGAGGAGCTTAAGGGTTCGGTCGGCCTTACACTGTCACTCTTCTGTGTTAGTGTGACTTTGTAAATGGTCCAAGTCGGACCGAAACGTCGTCGTGAGCTCCTCTCTCCTATGTGCGGGTTATTTGTGTATTAAGTACGTAGATTTGGTAAGGAGATATTAGAGAAACTGGAATATGAATCATGGTGCACTAACATTTAGATATAAATGGGGAGGGGAGTTAATGGGTCAGGTTAAAGGGGAACAGTCAAAGACTCTTCACAATCATTGAGACTTGTACTTATGATATCAGCCAGAATCTTCCAAACTTGTACTTAAACGATAACAATCCACAATCTTCCAGACTTGTACTTAACGATAACAAACGACAAGCTTCCAGACTTGTAATTAACGATAGTAACACACTCTTCCAGACTTATACTTAACGACAACAAACCACAATCTTCCAGACTTATACTTAACGACAACAAACGCCAAGCTTCCAGACTTGTACTTAACGATAGTAACACACTCTTCCAGACTTGTACTTAACGACAACAAACCACAATCTTCCAGACTTGTACTTAACGACAACAAACCACAATCTTCCAGACTTGTACTTAACGACAACAAACCACAATCTTCCAGACTTGTACTTAACGACAACAAACCACAATCTTCCAGACTTGTACTTAACGACAACAAACCACAATCTTCCAGACTTGTACTTAACGACAACAAACCACAATCTTCCAGACTTGTACTTAACGACAACAAACCACAATCTTTCAGACTTGTACTTAACGACAACAAACCACAATCTTCCAGACTTGTACTTAACGACAACAAACCACAATCTTCCAGACTTGTACTTAACGACAACAAACCACAATCTTTCAGACTTGTACTTAACGACAACAAACCACAATCTTCCAGACTTGTACTTAACGACAACAAACCACAATCTTCCAGACTTGTACTTAACGACAACAAACCACAACTTGGTGTCTGAAGGAACACAGTATCTGTGAACCATCTCCGTGTGGGAGCTTTTCATTAAACACTGAACATTCTCTTACACTGCTGCGAAAAATGTGCCAAGGGAGGGAGAAGGGAGGGAGGGGAATTGATAAATCCAGGACACAATAATCCCCCCGTTCCCCCCTCACCTAACCCCCTCCCCACAAAGCCCTCAATGATAGCTCGTACAGCTGTCAGTCGCAGCTTTATGATAAGGTAGGAAATGGTAAGTAGTCCGTCTATCATGTCAACCAGGTCAATCGTTCCTCCTTCACTCCCCTTGTTCTCCGTCTCCTCTGGTTCACTCCCCTCTCAGCCTTCTCCACCACCTCCAACCATAACATTACGATCACCTGGTCGCCATGTTGACCATAACAACCAAGATCAAGCAACCACCAACCATAACAACCATGATCTAGCAACCACCAACCATAACAACCATGATCTAGTAACCACCAACCATAACAACCTTGATCTAGCAACCACCAACCATAACAACCATGATCTAGCAACCACCAACCATAACAACCATGATCTAGCAACCACCAACCATAAAAACCTTGATCTAGCAACCACCAACCATAACAACCATGATCTAGCAACCACCAACCATAACAACCATGATCTAGCAACCACCAACCATAACAACCATGATCTAGCAACCACCAACCATAACAACCATGATCTAGCAACCACCAACCATAACAACCATGATCTAGCAACCACCAACCATAACAACCATGATCTAGCAACCACCAACCATAACAACCTTGATCTAGCAACCACCAACCATAACAACCACGATCTAGCAACCACCAACCATAACAACCATGATCTAGCAACCACCAACCATAACAACCATGATCTAGCAACCACCAACCATAACCATGATCTAGCAACCACCAATCATAACAACCATGATCTAGCAACCACCAACCACAACAACCATGATCTAGCAACCACCAACCATAACAACCATGATCTAGCAACCACCAACCATAACAACCATGATCTAGCAACCACCAACCATAACAACCATGATCTAGCAACCACCAACCATAACAACCATGATCTAGCAACCACCAACCATAACAACCATGATCTAGCAACCACCAACCATAACAACCATGATCTAGCAACCACCAACCATAACAACCATGATCTAGCAACCACCAACCATAACAACCATGATCTAGCAACCACCAACCATAACAACCTTGATCTAGCAACCACCAACCATAACAACCATGATCTAGCAACCACCAACCATAGCAACCATGATCTAGCAACCACCAACCATAACAACCATGATCTAGCAACCACCAACCATAACCATGATCTAGCAACCACCAACCATAACAACCATGATCTAGCAACCACCAACCACAACAACCATGATCTAGCAACCACCAACCATAACAACCATGATCTAGCAACCACCAACCATAACAACCATGATCTAGCAACCACTAACCATAACAACCATGATCTAGCAACCACCAACCATAACAACCATGATCTAGCAACCACCAACCATAACAACCATGATCTAGCAACCACCAACCATAACAACCATGATCTAGCAACCACCAACCATAACAACCATGAGCTAGCAACCATCAACCATAACAACCATGATCTAGCAACCACCAACCATAACAACCATGATCTAGCAACCACCAACCATAACCATGATCTAGCAACCACCAACCATAATAACCATGATCTAGCAACCACCAACCATAATAACGATGATATAGCAACCACCAACCATAACAACCATGATCTAGCAACCACCAACCATAACAACCATGATCTAGCAACCACCAACCATAACAACCATGATCTAGCAACCACCAACCATAACCATGATCTAGCAACCACCAACCATAACAACCATGAGCTAGCAACCACCAACCATAACAACCATGATCTAGCAACCACCAACCATGGTACAACTGAGACATGGTATAATAGATGGTACAACTGAGACATGGTATAATAGATGGTACAACTGAGACATGGTGTAATAGATGGTACAACTGAGACATGGTGTAATAGATGGTACAACTGAGACATGGTATAATAGATGGTACAACTGAGACATGGTATAATAGATGGTACAACTGAGACATGGTATAATAGATGGTACAACTGAGACATGGTATAATAGATGGTACAACTGAGACATGGTATAATAGATGGTACAAGTGAGACATGGTATAATAGATGGTACAACTGAGACATGGTATAATAGATGGTACAACTGAGACATGGTATAATAGATGGTACAACTGAGACATGGTATAATAGATGGTACAACTGAGACATGGTATAATAGATGGTACAACTGAGACATGGTATAATAGATGGTACAACTGAGACATGGTATAATAGATGGTACAACTGAGACATGGTATAATAGATGGTACAAGTGAGACATGGTATAATAGATGGTACAACTGAGACATGGTATAATAGATGGTACAACTGAGACATGGTATAATAGATGGTACAAGTGAGACATGGTATAATAGATGGTACAACTGAGACATGGTATAATAGATGGTACAACTGAGACATGGTATAATAGATGGTACAACTGAGACATGGTATAATAGATGGCACAAGTGAGACATGGTATAATAGATGGTACAAGTGAGACATGGTATAATAGATGGTACAACTGAGACATGGTATAATAGATGGTACAACTGAGACATGGTATAATAGATGGTACAACTGAGACATGGTATAATAGATGGTACAAGTGAGACATGGTATAATAGATGGTACAACTGAGACATGGTATAACAGATGGTACAACTGAGACATGGTATAATAGATGGTACAAGTGAGACATGGTATAATAGATGGTACAAGTGAGACATGGTATAATAGATGGTACAACTGAGACATGGTGTAATAGATGGTACAACTGAGACATGGTATAATAGATGGTACAACTGAGACATGGTATAATAGATGGTACAACTGAGACATGGTATAATAGATGGTACAACTGAGACATGGTATAATAGATGGTACAACTGAGACATGGTGTAATAGATGGTACAACTGAGACATGGTATAATAGATGGTACAACTGAGACATGGTATAATAGATGGCACAAGTGAGACATGGTATAATAGATGGTACAAGTGAGACATGGTATAATAGATGGTACAACTGAGACATGGTATAATAGATGGTACAACTGAGACATGGTATAATAGATGGTACAAGTGAGACATGGTATAATAGATGGTACAAGTGAGACATGGTATAATAGATGGTACAACTGAGACATGGTATAATAGATGGTACAACTGAGACATGGTATAATAGATGGTACAAGTGAGACATGGTATAATAGATGGTACAACTGAGACATGGTATAATAGATGGTACAACTGAGACATGGTATAATAGATGGTGAGACATGGTAAAATAGATGGTACAACTGAGACATGGTGTAATAGATGGTACAACTGAGACATGGTATAATAGATGGTGAGACATGGTAAAATAGATGGTACAACTGAGACATGGTGTAATAGATGGTACAAATGAAACATGGTATAACAGTTGGTACAACTGACAGATGGTATAATAGTACAACTAAGAGATAGTATAATAGATGGCGTAACTGAGAGGTGGCATTACAGATGGTATAACGGGTGGTATAATAGATATTACAGATGGTATAACATGGTATAACAGTTGGTGTAATAGATGGTAAAACAGATGGTATAACTAGCAGTGGGACAATGTGATTCAGCGTTACATGTTTCTCACCAATGCCTGTTACACCACTAGCACCGTCACCACTAGCACCGTCGCCACTAGCACCGTCACCACTAGCACCGTCACCACTAGCACCGTCGCCACTAGCACCGTCACCACTAGCACCGTCACCACTAGCACCGTCGCCACTAGCACCGTCACCACTAGCACCGTCACCACTAGCACCGTCGCAACTAGCACCGTCACCACTAGCACCGTCACCACTAGCACCGTCGCCACTAGCACCGTCACCACTAGCACCGTCACCACTAGCACCGTCGCCACTAGCATCGTCGCCACTAGCACCGTCACCACTAGCACCGTCACCACTAGCACCGTCACCACTAGCACCGTCGCCACTAGCACCGTCACCACTAGCACCGTCGCCACTAGCACCGTCGTCAATAGCACCGTCGCCACTAGCACCGTCACCACTAGCACCGTCACCACTAGCACCGTCGCCACTAGCACCGTCGCCACTAGCACCGTCACCACTAGCACCGTCACCACTAGCACCGTCACCACTAGCACCGTCGCCACTAGCACCGTCGCCACTAGCACCGTCACCACTAGCACCGTCACCACTAGCACCGTCGCCACTAGCACCGTCGCCACTAGCACCGTCACCAATAGCACCGTCACCACTAGCACCGTCACCACTAGCACCGTCACCACTAGCACCGTCACAACTAGCACCGTCACCACTAGCACTGTCACCACTAGCACTGTCACCACTAGCACCGTCACCACTAGCACCGTCACCACTAGCGATGTCACCACTAGCACCGTCACCACTAGCACCGTCACCACTAGCACCGTCACCACTAGCACCGACACCACTAGCACCGTCGCCACTAGCACCGTCACCACTAGCACCGTCACCACTAGCACCGTCACCACTAGCACCGTCACCACTAGCACCGTCACCACTAGCACCGACACCACTACCACCGTCACCACTACCACCGTCACCACTAGCACCGTCACCTCTACCACCGTCGCCACTAGCACCGTCGCCACTAGCACCGTCACCACTAGCACCGTCACCACTAGCACCGTCACCACTAGCACCGTCGCCACTAGCACCGTCACCACTAGCACCGTCGCCACTAGCACCGTCGCCACTAGCACCGTCACCACTAGCACCGTCACCACTAGCACCGTCGCCACTAGCACCGTCACCACTAGCACCGTCACCACTAGCACCGTCACCACTAGCACCGTCACCACTAGCACCGTCACCACTAGCACCGTCACCACTAGCACCGTCACCACTAGCACCGTCGCCACTAGCACCGTCACCACTAGCAATGTCACCGCTACCACCGTCACCACTACCACAATGACCATTACTACTATGTAATGGCAACAGTGTCATAACAAGTGTCATGTCAAGAATGTCACGTCATCTGGTGGATACAGAAAGCCAGGAGAAGGCTCGTCCCTTCAGCCAAAAGAAATTAACATTATCAAACTTATTACACCACACAGGTTGGCAGGGAGGTAGGGAGGGAGGAGGCAGGTAGGCAGGTAGGTAGGGAGGCAGGGAGTGGCAGGGAGGTAGAGAGGGACGAAGGAAAGAAGAATGGAAGAGGAGTTGGATCAACAAGAAGACGAGACACATCTTCAAGAAGACAAGACACATCTTCAAGAAGACAAGATACATCTTCAAGAAGACAAGATACATCTTCAAGAAGACAAGTTACATCTTCAAGAAGACAAGATACATCTTCAAGAAGACAAGATACATCTTCAAGAAGACAAGATACATCTTCAAGAAGACAAGACACATCTTCAAGAAGACAAGATACATCTTCAAGAAGACAAGATACATCTTCAAGAAGACAAGATACATCTTCAAGAAGACAAGATACATCTTCAAGAAGACAAGATACATCTTCAAGAAGACAAGATACATCTTCAAGAAGACAAGATACATCTTCAAGAAGACAAGATACATCTTCAAGAAGACAAGATACATCTTCAAGAAGACAAGATACATCTTCAAGAAGACAAGATACATCTTCAAGAAGACAAGATACATCTTCAAGAAGACAAGATACATCTTCAAGAAGACAAGATACATCTTCAAGAAGACAAGATACATCTTCAAGAAGACCAGATACATCTTCAAGAAGACAAGATACATCTTCAAGAAGACAAGATACATCTTAAAGAAGACAAGATACATCTTCAAGAAGACAAGATACATCTTCAAGAAGACAAGATACATCTTAAAGAAGACAAGATACATCTTCAAGAAGACACATCTTCAAGAAGACAAGATACATCTTCAAGAAGACAAGATACATCTTCAAGAAGACAAGATACATCTTCACGAAGACAAGATACATCTTAAAGAAGACAAGATACATCTTCAAGAAGACAAGATACATCTTCAAGAAGACAAGACACATCTTCAAGAAGACAAGATACATCTTCAAGAAGACAAGATACATCTTCAAGAAGACAAGATACATCTTCAAGAAGACAAGATACATCTTCAAGAAGACAAGATACATCTTCAAGAAGACAAGATACATCTTCAAGAAGACAAGACACATCTTCAAGAAGACAAGATACATCTTCAAGAAGACAAGATACATCTTCAAGAAGACAAGATACATCTTCAAGAAGACAAGATACATATTCAAGAAGACACATCTTCAAGAAGACAAGATACATCTTCAAGAAGACAAGATACATCTTCAAGAAGACAAGACACATCTTCAAGAAGACAAGATACATCTTCAAAAAGACAAGATACATCTTCAAGAAGACAAGATACATATTCAAGAAGACACATCTTCAAGAAGACAAGATACATCTTCAAGAAGACAAGTTACATCTTCAAGAAGACAAGATACATCTTCAAGAAGACAAGATACATCTTCAAGAAGACAAGATACATCTTCAAGAAGACAAGATACATTTTCAAGAAGACACATCTTCAAGAAGACAAGATACATCTTCAAGAAGACAAGATACATCTTCAAGAAGACAAGATACATATTCAAGAAGACAAGATACATCTTCAAGAAGACAAGATACATCTTCAAGAAGACAAGACACATCTTCAAGAAGACAAGATACATCTTCAAGAAGACAAGATACATCTTCAAGAAGACAAGATACATCTTCAAGAAGACAAGATACATATTCAAGAAGACACATCTTCAAGAAGACAAGATACATCTTAAAGAAGACAAGATACATATTCAAGAAGACACATCTTCAAGAAGACAAGATACATCTTCAAGAAGACAAGATACATCTTCAAGAAGACAAGATACATTTTCAAGAAGACACATCTTCAAGAAGACAAGATACATCTTCAAGAAGACAAGATACATCTTCAAGAAGACAAGATACATATTCAAGAAGACAAGATACATCTTCAAGAAGACAAGATACATCTTCAAGAAGACAAGATACATCTTCAAGAAGACAAGATACATCTTCAAGAAGACAAGATACATATTCAAGAAGACACATCTTCAAGAAGACAAGATACATCTTCAAGAAGACAAGATACATATTCAAGAAGACACATCTTCAAGAAGACAAGATACATCTTCAAGAAGACAAGATACATCTTCAAGAAGACAAGATACATCTTCAAGAAGACAAGATACATATTCAAGAAGACAAGATACATATTCAAGAAGACACATCTTCAAGAAGACACATCTTCAAGAAGACAAGATACATATTCAAGAAGACAAGATACATCTTCAAGAAGACAAGATACATCTTCAAGAAGACAAGATACATATTCAAGAAGACACATCTTCAAGAAGACAAGATACATATTCAAGAAGACAAGATACATCTTCAAGAAGACAAGATACATCTTCAAGAAGACAAGATACATCTTCAAGAAGACAAGATACATCTTCAAGAAGACACATCTTCAAGAAGACAAGATACATATTCAAGAAGACAAGATACATCTTCAAGAAGACAAGATACATCTTCAAGAAGACAAGATACATCTTCAAGAAGACAAGATACATCTTCAAGAAGACAAGATACATCTTCAAGAAGACAAGATACATCTTCAAGAAGACAAGATACATCTTCAAGAAGACAAGATACATCTTCAAGAAGACAAGATACATCTTCAAGAAGAAAAGATACATCTTCAAGAAGACAAGATACATCTTCAAGAAGACAAGATGCATCTTCAAGAAGACAAGATACATCTTCAAGAAGACAAGATACATCTTCAAGAAGACAAGATACATCTTCAAGAAGACAAGATACATCTTCAAGAAGACAAGATACATCTTCAAGAAGACACATCTTCAAGAAGACAAGATACATCTTCAAGAAGACAAGATACATCTTCAAGAAGACACATCTTCAAGAAGACAAGATACATCTTCAAGAAGACAAGATACATCTTCAAGAAGATACATCTTCAAGAAGACAAGATACATCTTCAAGAAGACAAGATACATCTTCAAGAAGACACATCTTCAAGAAGACAAGATACATCTTCAAGAAGACAAGATACATCTTCAAGAAGACAAGATACATCTTCAAGAAGACAAGATACATCTTCAAGAAGACACATCTTCAAGAAGACAAGATACATATTCAAGAAGACAAGATACATCTTCAAGAAGACAAGATACATCTTCAAGAAGACAAGATACATCTTCAAGAAGACAAGATACATCTTCAAGAAGACACATCTTCAAGAAGACAAGATACATATTCAAGAAGACAAGATACATCTTCAAGAAGACAAGATACATCTTCAAGAAGACAAGATACATCTTCAAGAAGACACATCTTCAAGAAGACAAGATACATATTCAAGAAGACAAGATACATATTCAAGAAGACAAGATACATCTTCAAGAAGACAAGATACATCTTCAAGAAGACAAGATACATCTTCAAGAAGACAAGATACATCTTCAAGAAGACAAGATACATCTTCAAGAAGACACATCTTCAAGAAGACAAGATACATCTTCAAGAAGACACATCTTCAAGAAGACAAAACACATCTTCAAGAAGACAAGATACATCTTCAAGAAGACAAGATACATATTCAAGAAGACAAGATACATCTTCAAGAAGACAAGATACATCTTCAAGAAGACAAGATACATCTTCAAGAAGACAAGATACATCTTCAAGAAGAAAAGATACATCTTCAAGAAGACAAGATGCATCTTCAAGAAGACAAGATACATCTTCAAGAAGACAAGATACATCTTCAAGAAGACAAGATACATCTTCAAGAAGACAAGATACATCTTCAAGAAGACAAGATACATCTTCAAGAAGACAAGATACATCTTCAAGAAGACAAGATACATCTTCAAGAAGACAAGATACATCTTCAAGAAGACACATCTTCAAGAAGACAAGATACATCTTCAAGAAGACAAGATACATCTTCAAGAAGACAAGATACATCTTCAAGAAGACAAGATACATCTTCAAGAAGACAAGATACATCTTCAAGAAGACAAGATACATCTTCAAGAAGACAAGATACATCTTCAAGAAGACAAGATACATCTTCAAGAAGACAAGATACATCTTCAAGAAGACAAGATACATCTTCAAGAAGACAAGATACATCTTCAAGAAGACAAGATACATCTTCAAGAAGACAAGATACATCTTCAAGAAGACAAGATACATCTTCAAGAAGACAAGATACATCTTCAAGAAGACAAGATACATCTTCAAGAAGACAAGTTACATCTTACATCTTCAAGAAGACAAGATACATCTTCAAGAAGACAAGTTACATCTTCAAGAAGACCAGATACATCTTCAAGAAGACAAGATACATCTTCAAGAAGACAAGATACATCTTCAAGAAGACACATCTTCAAGAAGACAAGATACATCTTCAAGAAGACAAGATACATCTTCAAGAAGACAAGATACATCTTCAAGAAGACAAGATACATCTTCAAGAAGACAAGATACATCTTCAAGAAGACAAGATACATCTTCAAGAAGACAAGATACATCTTCAAGAAGATACATCTTCAAGAAGACAAGATACATCTTCAAGAAGACAAGATACATCTTCAAGAAGACAAGATACATCTTCAAGAAGACAAGATACATCTTCAAGAAGACAAGATACATCTTCAAGAAGACAAGATACATCTTCAAGAAGACAAGATACATCTTCAAGAAGACAAGATACATCTTCAAGAAGACAAGATACATCTTCAAGAAGACAAGATACATCTTCAAGAAGACAAGATACATCTTCAAGAAGACAAGATACATCTTCAAGAAGACAAGATACATCTTCAAGAAGACAAGATACATCTTCAAGAAGACAAGATACATCTTCAAGAAGACAAGATACATCTTCAAGAAGACAAGATACATCTTCAAGAAGACAAGATACATCTACATCAAGAAGACAAGATACATCTTCAAGAAGACAAGATACATCTTCAAGAAGACAAGATACATCTTCAAGAAGACAAGATACATCTTCAAGAAGACCAGATACATCTTCAAGAAGACAAGATACATCTTCAAGAAGACAAGATACATCTTCAAGAAGACAAGATACATCTTCAAGAAGACAAGATACATCTTCAAGAAGACAAGATACATCTTAAAGAAGACAAGATACATCTTCAAGAAGACACATCTTCAAGAAGACAAGATACATCTTCAAGAAGACAAGATACACCTTCAAGAAGACAAGATACATCTTCAAGAAGACAAGATACACCTTCAAGAAGACAAGATACATCTTCAAGAAGACAAGATACATCTTCAAGAAGACACATCTTCAAGAAGACAAGATACATCTTCAAGAAGACACATCTTCAAGAAGACAAAACACATCTTCAAGAAGACAAGATACATCTTCAAGAAGACAAGATACATCTTCAAGAAGACAAGATACATCTTCAAGAAGACACATCTTCAAGAAGACAAGATACATCTTCAAGAAGACAAGATACATCTTCAAGAAGACACATCTTCAAGAAGACAAGATACATCTTCAAGAAGACAAGATACATCTTCAAGAAGACACATCTTCAAGAAGACAAGATACATCTTCAAGAAGACAAGATACATCTTCAAGAAGACAAGATACATCTTCAAGAAGACAAGACACATCTTCAAGAAGACAAGATACATCTTCAAGAAGACAAGATACTTCAAGAAGACAAGATACATCTTCAAGAAGACAAGATACATCTTCAAGAAGACAAGATACATCTTCAAGAAGACAAGATACATCTTCAAGAAGACAAGATACATCTTCAAGAAGACAAGATACATCTTCAAGAAGACAAGATCTTACATCTTCAAGAAGACAAGATACATCTTCAAGAAGACAAGATACATCTTCAAGAAGACAAGATACATCTTCAAGAAGACAAGATACATCTTCAAGAAGACAAGATACATCTTCAAGAAGACAAGATACATCTTCAAGAAGACAAGATACATCTTCAAGAAGACAAGATACATCTTCAAGAAGACAAGATACATCTTCAAGAAGACAAGATACATCTTCAAGAAGACAAGATACATCTTCAAGAAGACAAGATACATCTTCAAGAAGACAAGATACATCTTCAAGAAGACAAGATACATCTTCAAGAAGACAAGATACATCTTCAAGAAGACAAGATACATCTTCAAGAAGACAAGATACATCTTCAAGAAGACAAGATACATCTTCAAGAAGACAAGATACATCTTCAAGAAGACAAGATACATCTTCAAGAAGACAAGATACATCTTCAAGAAGACAAGATACATCTTCAAGAAGACAAGACACATCTTCAAGAAGACAAGATACATCTTCAAGAAGACAAGATACATCTTCAAGAAGACAAGATACATCTTCAAGAAGACAAGATACATCTTCAAGAAGACAAGATACATCTTCAAGAAGACAAGATACATCTTCAAGAAGACAAGATACATCTTCAAGAAGACAAGATACATCTTCAAGAAGACAAGATACATCTTCAAGAAGACAAGATACATCTTCAAGAAGACAAGATACATCTTCAAGAAGACACATCTTCAAGAAGACAAGATACATCTTCAAGAAGACAAGATACATCTTCAAGAAGACAAGATACATCTTCAAGAAGACAAGATACATCTTCAAGAAGACAAGATACATCTTCAAGAAGACAAGATACATCTTCAAGAAGACAAGATACATCTTCAAGAAGACAAGTTACATCTTCAAGAAGACAAGATACATCTTCAAGAAGACAAGATACATCTTCAAGAAGACAAGATACATCTTCAAGAAGACAAGATACATCTTCAAGAAGACAAGATACATCTTCAAGAAGACAAGTTACATCTTCAAGAAGACAAGATGCATCTTCAAGAAGACAAGATACATCTTCAAGAAGACAAGACACATCTTCAAGAAGACAAGATACATCTTCAAGAAGACAAGATACATCTTCAAGAAGACAAGATACATCTTCAAGAAGACAAGATACATCTTCAAGAAGACAAGATACATCTTCAAGAAGACAAGATATATCTTCAAGAAGACAAGATACATCTTCAAGAAGACAAGATACATCTTCAAGAAGACAAGATACATCTTCAAGAAGACAAGATACATCTTCAAGAAGACAAGATACATCTTCAAGAAGACAAGATACATCTTCAAGAAGACAAGATACATCTTCAAGAAGACAAGATACATCTTACATCTTCAAGAAGACAAGATACATCTTCAAGAAGACATCTTCAAGAAGACAAGATACATCTTCAAGAAGACAAGATACATCTTCAAGAAGACAAGATACATCTTCAAGAAGACAAGATACATCTTCAAGAAGACAAGTTACATCTTCAAGAAGACAAGATACATCTTCAAGAAGACACATCTTCAAGAAGACACATCTTCAAGAAGACAAGATACATCTTCAAGAAGACAAGATACATCTTCAAGAAGACAAGATACATCTTCAAGAAGACAAGATACATCTTCAAGAAGACAAGATACATCTTCAAGAAGACACATCTTCAAGAAGACAAGATACATCTTCAAGAAGACAAGATACATCTTCAAGAAGACACATCTTCAAGAAGACAAGATACATCTTCAAGAAGACAAGATACATCTTCAAGAAGACAAGATACATCTTCAAGAAGACAAGATACATCTTCAAGAAGACAAGATACATCTTCAAGAAGACAAGATACATCTTCAAGAAGACACATCTTCAAGAAGACAAGATACATCTTCAAGAAGACAAGATACATCTTCAAGAAGACAAGATACATCTTCAAAGACAAGATACATCTTCAAGAAGACAAGATACATCTTCAAGAAGACAAGATACATCTTCAAGAAGACACATCTTCAAGAAGACAAGATACATCTTCAAGAAGACAAGATACATCTTCAAGAAGACAAGATACATCTTCAAGAAGACACATCTTCAAGAAGACAAGATACATCTTCAAGAAGACAAGATACATCTTCAAGAAGACACATCTTCAAGAAGACAAGATACATCTTCAAGAAGACAAGATACATCTTCAAGAAGACACATCTTCAAGAAGACAAGATACAAGATACATCTTCAAGAAGACAAGATACATCTTCAAGAAGACAAGATACATCTTCAAGAAGACAAGATACATCTTCAAGAAGACAAGATACATCTTCAAGAAGACAAGATACATCTTCAAGAAGACAAGATACATCTTCAAGAAGACAAGATACATCTTCAAGAAGACAAGATACATCTTCAAGAAGACACATCTTCAAGAAGACAAGATACATCTTCAAGAAGACAAGATACATCTTCAAGAAGACAAGATACATCTTCAAGAAGACAAGATACATCTTCAAGAAGACAAGATACATCTTCAAGAAGACAAGATACATCTTCAAGAAGACAAGATACATCTTCAAGAAGACAAGAAGAACAAGATACATCTTCAAGAAGACAAGATACATCTTCAAGAAGACAAGATACATCTTCAAGAAGACAAGATACATCTTCAAGAAGACAAGATACATCTTCAAGAAGACAAGATACATCTTCAAGAAGACAAGATACATCTTCAAGAAGACAAGATACATCTTCAAGAAGAAGACAAGATACATCTTCAAGAAGACAAGATACATCTTCAAGAAGACAAGATACATCTTCAAGAAGACAAGATACATCTTCAAGAAGACAAGATACATCTTCAAGAAGACAAGATACATCTTCAAGAAGACAAGATACATCTTCAAGAAGACAAGATACATCTTCAAGAAGACAAGATACATCTTCAAGAAGACAAGATACATCTTCAAGAAGACAAGATACATCTTCAAGAAGACAAGATACATCTTCAAGAAGACAAGATACATCTTCAAGAAGACAAGATACATCTTCAAGAAGACAAGATACATCTTCAAGAAGACAAGATACATCTTCAAGAAGACAAGATACATCTTCAAGAAGACAAGATACATCTTCAAGAAGACAAGATACATCTTCAAGAAGACAAGATACATCTTCAAGAAGACAAGATACATCTTCAAGAAGACAAGATACATCTTCAAGAAGACAAGATACATCTTCAAGAAGACAAGATACATCTTCAAGAAGACAAGATACATCTTCAAGAAGACAAGATACATCTTCAAGAAGACAAGATACATCTTCAAGAAGACAAGATACATCTTCAAGAAGACAAGATACATCTTCAAGAAGACAAGACACATCTTCAAGAAGACAAGATACATCTTCAAGAAGACAAGATACATCTTCAAGAAGACAAGATACATCTTCAAGAAGACAAGTTACATCTTCAAGAAGACAAGATACATCTTCAAGAAGACATCTTCAAGAAGACAAGATACATCTTCAAGAAGACAAGATACATCTTCAAGAAGACAAGATACATCTTCAAGAAGACAAGATACATCTTCAAGAAGACAAGATACATCTTCAAGAAGACAAGATACATCTTCAAGAAGACAAGATACATCTTCAAGAACATCTTCAAGAAGACACATCTTCAAGAAGACAAGATACATCTTCAAGAAGACCAGACACATCTTCAAGAAGACAAGATACATCTTCAAGAAGACAAGATACATCTTCAAGAAGACAAGATACATCTTCAAGAAGACAAGATACATCTTCAAGAAGACAAGATACATCTTCAAGAAGACAAGATACATCTTACATCTTCAAGAAGACAAGATACATCTTCAAGAAGACAAGATACATCTTCAAGAAGACACATCTTCAAGATACATCTTCAAGAAGACAAGACACATCTTCAAGAAGACAAGATACATCTTCAAGAAGACAAGATACATCTTCAAGAAGACCAGATACATCTTCAAGAAGACAAGATACATCTTCAAGAAGACAAGATACATCTTCAAGAAGACAAGATACATCTTCAAGAAGACAAGATACATCTTCAAGAAGACAAGATACATCTTCAAGAAGACAAGATACATCTTCAAGAAGACAAGATACATCTTCAAGAAGACAAGATACATCTTCAAGAAGACAAGTTACATCTTCAAGAAGACAAGATACATCTTCAAGAAGACAAGATACATCTTCAAGAAGACAAGATACATCTTCAAGAAGACAAGATACATCTTCAAGAAGACAAGATACATCTTCAAGAAGACAAGATACATCTTCAAGAAGACAAGATACATCTTCAAGAAGACAAGTTACATCTTCAAGAAGACAATATACATCTTCAAGAAGACAAGATACATCTTCAAGAAGACAAGATACATCTTCAAGAAGACAAGATACATCTTCAAGAAGACAAGATACATCTTCAAGAAGACAAGATACATCTTCAAGAAGACAAGATACATCTTCAAGAAGACAAGATACATCTTCAAGAAGACAAGATACATCTTCAAGAAGACAAGATACATCTTCAAGAAGACAAGATACATCTTCAAGAAGACAAGATACATCTTCAAGAAGAGAAGTTACATCTTCAAGAAGACAAGATACATCTTCAAGAAGACAAGATACATCTTCAAGAAGACAAGACACATCTTCAAGAAGACAAGATACATCTTCAAGAAGACAAGATACATCTTCAAGAAGACAAGATACATCTTCAAGAAGACAAGATACATCTTCAAGAAGACAAGTTACATCTTCAAGAAGACAAGATACATCTTCAAGAAGACAAGACACATCTTCAAGAAGACAAGATACATCTTCAAGAAGACAAGATACATCTTCAAGAAGACAAGATACATCTTCAAGAAGACAAGTTACATCTTCAAGAAGACAAGATACATCTTCAAGAAGACAAGATACATCTTCAAGAAGACAAGACACATCTTCAAGAAGACAAGATACATCTTCAAGAAGACAAGATACATCTTCAAGAAGACAAGATACATCTTCAAGAAGACAAGATACATCTTCAAGAAGACAAGATACATCTTCAAGAAGACAAGATACATCTTCAAGAAGACAAGATACATCTTCAAGAAGACAAGATACATCTTCAAGAAGACAAGATACATCTTCAAGAAGACAAGACACATCTTCAAGAAGACAAGATACATCTTCAAGAAGACAAGATACATCTTCAAGAAGACAAGATACATCTTCAAGAAGACAAGATACATCTTCAAGAAGACAAGATACATCTTCAAGAAGACAAGATACATCTTCAAGAAGACAAGACACATCTTCAAGAAGACAAGATACATCTTCAAGAAGACAAGATACATCTTCAAGAAGACAAGATACATCTTCAAGAAGACAAGATACATCTTCAAGAAGACAAGATACATCTTCAAGAAGACAAGATACATCTTCAAGAAGACAAGATACATCTTCAAGAAGACAAGATACATATTCAAGAAGACACATCTTCAAGAAGACAAGATACATCTTTCAAGAAGACAAGTTACATCTTCAAGAAGACAATATACATCTTCAAGAAGACAAGATACATCTTCAAGAAGACAAGATACATCTTCAAGAAGACAAGATACATCTTCAAGAAGACAAGATACATCTTCAAGAAGAGAAGTTACATCTTCAAGAAGACAAGATACATCTTCAAGAAGACAAGATACATCTTCAAGAAGACAAGACACATCTTCAAGAAGACAAGATACATCTTCAAGAAGACAAGATACATCTTCAAGAAGACAAGATACATCTTCAAGAAGACAAGATACATCTTCAAGAAGACAAGTTACATCTTCAAGAAGACAAGATACATCTTCAAGAAGACAAGATACATCTTCAAGAAGACAAGATACATCTTCAAGAAGACAAGATACATCTTCAAGAAGACAAGATACATCTTCAAGAAGACAAGATACATCTTCAAGAAGACACATCTTCAAGAAGACACATCTTCAAGAAGACAAGATACATCTTCAAGAAGACAAGATACATCAAGACCAAGACAAAATAGTTCCTTAATATTTATTATTATTATTATTATTATTATTATTATTATTATTATTATTATGATTATTGTTATTATTATTATTATTATTATTATTATTATTATTATTATTATTATTATTATTATTATTATGATTATTGTTATTATTATTATTATTATTATTATTATTATTATTATTATTATTATTATTATTGTTATTATTATTATTATTATTATTATTATTATTATTATTATTAGTAGTAGTAGTAGTAGTAGTAGTAGTAGTAGTAGTAGTAGTAGTATCTTAATTATAATTAATTGTAGAGAAGCGTCAAACCCGCAGGGGTCACAGCGCCTGGGTACTGAGGATGGAATCCCGAGTCGATCTCCAGGAAGAGGTGAACCCCTTCCCTCTCCCCTCCCCCACCCCCTTCCCCTACCCATCCACCTCCCCTACTCCTCCCGTGGCCATCCCTTCCCTCGACCCCTGACTATATAAACCCCTAGGAGCCTACCCTCGACCCCTGACTATATAAACCCGGACGAGCCTAAACAATGTCATCTTCGATTTGTCTGCCCCCCCTTCCCCCCTTCCCCCCCTTCCTCCCCCCTAAAAAAAAAGACAAAACTCCCTTTAAAAAAAATCAAGGTGGTAATAATTGTCCAGAGGCGGAGGGGGTGGGGGAAGGGGAGGAGAGGGGGAGGGGACTGGGGAGTGGGAGGGGGAAGAGGGAGGGGGTAGTGGGAGGGGGAAGTGTGAAGGGGTAGTGGGAGGGGGTAGTGGGAGGGGGAGTGGGACGGGAAGTGGGAGAGGGGAGTAGGAGGGGGGAGTGGGAGGGGGAGTGGGAGGAAGGAGTGGGAGGGGGGTGTGGAGGGGGAGTGGGAGGAAGGAGTGGGAGGGGGGAGTGAGAGGGGGGAGTGGGAGAGGGAGGGGGAGTGGGAGGGGGGAGTGGGAGGGGGAGTAGGAGGGGGGGAGTGGGAGAGAGAGTGGGAGGGGAGTGGGAGGGGGAGTGGGAGAGAGAGAGAGGTGGGAGGGTGAGAGGGGAGGGTTTGGGAGGGTGGTGGGAGGGGTGGTAGGGGGTGGGAGGGGTGGGGTGGGAGGGGGTGGGAGGGGGCAGTGGGAGGGGGATTGGGAGAGAGTGGGAGGGAGGAGGGGTAGAGAGGGGAGTGGGAAGGGGGAGTGGGAGAGTGGGAGGGAGTGAGAGGGGAGTGGGAAGGGGAGTGGGAGAGAGAGTGGGAGGGAGTGGGAGAGGGGAGGAGGGGGCAGGGGGAGAACACGGTGGAAACAATGGGTCCCCCATGACAAGGTCCCCGGGGGGGACCCAGTTCAATGGTGAGGGTGACTCGTCAGTTGGCAATGGTTAATCATGGGTGTTTGAGAGAGAGAGAGAGAGAGAGAGAGAGAGAGAGAGAGAGAGAGAGAGAGAGAGAGAGAGAGAGAGAGAGAGAGAGAGAGGGAGAGGAAGGGGGAAAAAAGAAATTGGGATATACGGTGGATAAAATGGTAATTTTTGAAGTACAAGTGAAGGTCAGTGAGTGGGTGTGTCTTCCCCCCCTTCCCTTCCCTTCCCCAACCCTGGGGGTGAGTACCGTCAGTGGTTGCCCTCACTCCTTCCCCTGGGGGGGAAGGGGTTGTTGCACCGTCGGTGTATTTCTTCTCCCCGAGGTGAGTACTATCAGTGGGTGTCCCACAGGTGAGTTCTATCAGTGGGTCCCCCAGGTGAGTACTATCAGTGGGTGTCCCCCAGGTGAGTACTATCAGTGGGTGTCCCCAGGTGAGTACTATCAGTGGGTGTCCCCAGGTGAGTACTATCAGTGGGTGTCCCCCAGGTGAGTACTATCAGTGGGTGTCCCCCAGGTGAGTACTATCAGTGGGTGTCCCCAGGTGAGTACTATCAGTGGGTGTCCCCAAGTGTGTAAAATCAGTGGGTGTCCACAGGTGAGTACTATCAGTGGGTGTCCACAGGTGAGTATTATCAGTGGGTGTCACCAGGTGAGTATTATCAGTGGGTGTCCCCAGGTGAGTACTATCACTGGGTGTCCCCAGGTGAGTACTATCAGTGAGTGTCCTCAGGTGAGTTCTATCAGTGGGTGTCCCCAAGTGAGTACTATCAGTGGGTGTCCCCAGGTGAGTACTGTCAGTGGATGTCCACAGGTGAGTACTATCAGTGGGTGTCCCCCAGGTGAGTACTATCAGTGGGTGTCCCCCAGGTGAGTGCTATCAGTGGGTGTTCCCAAGTGAGTACTATCAGTGGGTGTCCCCTAGTTGAGTACTATCAGTGGGTGTCCCCAAGTGAGTATTATCAGTGGGTGTCCCCAGGTGAGTACTATCCGTGGGTGTCCCCAGGTGAGTACTATCAGTGGGTGTCCCCAGGTGAGTGCTATCAGTGGGTGTCTCCCAGGTGAGTACCATCAGTGGGTGTCCTCAGGTGGCTACTATCAGTGGGTGTCCCCAGGTGAGTATTATCAGTGGGTGTCCCTTAGGTGAGTACTATCAGTGGGTGTCCCCCAAGTGAGTACTATCAGTGGGTGTCCCCCAAGTGAGTACTATCAGTGGGTGTCCCCCAAGTGAGTACTATCAGTGGGTGTCCCCCAAGTGAGTACTATCAGTGGGTGTCCCCCAAGTGAGTACTATCAGTGGGTGTCCCGTAAGTGAACACCTGCACAATCAAAGAACACACTTGCAACATCAAAACAACAAACACACTTGCAACATCAAAAGAAACACACTTGCAGCATCAAAACAACAAACACACTTGCAACATCAAAAGAAACACACTTGCAACATCAAAACAACAAACACACTTGCAACATCAAAAGAAACACACTTGCAACATCAAAAGAAACACACTTGCAACATCAAAACAACAAACACACTTGCAACATCAAAAGAAACACACTTGCAACATCAAAACAACAAACACACTTGCAACATCAAAACAACAAACACACTTGCAACATCAAAGCAACAAACCCACTTGCAACATCAAAACAACAAACACACTTGCAACATCAAAAGAAACACACTTGCAACATCAAAACAACAAACACACTTGCAACATCAAAGCAACAAACCCACTTGCAACATCAAAACAACAAACACACTTGCAACATCAAAGCAACAAACCCACTTGCAACATCAAAACAACAAACACACTTGCAACATCAAAGCAACAAACCCACTTGCTACATCAAAACAACAAACACACTTGCAACATCAAAAGAAACACACTTGCAACATCAAAGCAACAAACACACTTGCAACATCAAAACAACAAACCCACTTGCAACATCAAAACAACAAAGCCCACTTGCAACATCAAAAGGCAACGAAACACTTTAGCAACGGCATCAAAAGAAACACACTTGCAAGGCATCAAAAGGCAACAAACACACTTGCAACATCAAAGCAAGGCAAACACACTTGCAACATCAAACAAGGCACACTTGCGAAGCATCAAAAGGCAACAAACACACGCGCAACATCAAAGCAACAAAGGCCCGCGCGGAACATCAAAGGGCAACCAAACACACTTGCAACATCAAAGCAGGCAAACCCAGCGCTACATCAAAGCAACAAACACACGCGCAACATCCAAAGAAACACTTGCGAAGGCATCAGAGCAACAAACACGCTTTCCAACATCAAAAGGCAACAAAGGCCCGCGCGGCATCACAGGCAACAAACACACTTGCAACATCGAAACAATAAACACACTTGCAACATCAGAACAACAAACACACTTGCAACATCAAAGCAAGCACATTCTTGCAACATCAACGCAACGAAACATAACGCAACATCAAAACATCAAACACACTTGCAACATCAAGACAACAAACAGCTTGCAAGGCATCAAAACAACAAACACACTTGCAGCATCAAGACAACAAACACACTTGCAACATCAAAAGCAACACATTCCCAACATCAAGCGCAAGCAAACGTAGCTTGCAAGGCATCAAGACATCAAACACAGCGCAGGCATCAAGGAAAACATCAAACACACTTGCAAGGCATCAAAACAACAAACACACGCGCAAGGCATTAAGAACAAACACACTTGCAACGATTAAAACAACAAACACCTTACACTTGCATCAATCAAAACATCAAACACACTTGCAACATCAAGAAAACAAGCAAACACGCGCAACATCAAAACAACAAACACACGCGCAAGGCATCAAGGAAAACAACAAACACACTTGCAACATCAAAACATCAAACACACTTGCGGAACATCGGAAAGCATCAAAGGCACACTTTGCAACATCAAACAACAAACACACTTGCAAACATCCAAAGAAACAGCACTTGCAACATCAAAAGGGCAACAAACACACTTGCAACATCAAAGTCAACGACCCCCACTTGCAACATCAGGAGCAACAGAAACACACTTGCAACATCAAAGACAATAAACACACTTGCAACATCAAAACAACAAACACACTTGCAACATCAAAGCAACACACTTGCAACATCAACGCAACAAACATACTTGCAACATCAAAAGGCATCAAACACACTTTGCAACATCAAAAGGGCAAGCAAACACACTTGCAACATCAAAACAACAAACCCAGGCCGCGCAAACATCAACAACAACAAACACGCGCACATCGAAACCAATAAACACGCGCAACATCAAAGGCAACAAACACACGCGCAACATCAAAGGCAAACGCATTCGCAACATCAACGCAAGGCAGACATAGCTTGCAACATCAAAGGCATCAAACACACTTGCAAACATCAAAACAACAAACACACTTGCAACATCAAAACAGCAAACGCACGCGCAACATCAAAACAACGAAACACACGCGAAGGCATCAAAGCAACACATTCGCAACATCAACGCAACAAACATACTTGCAACATCAAGAAAACATCAAACACACTTGCAACATCAAAACATCAAACACACTTTGCAACATAAAACAAGGCAAAGCACACCGCACATTAAAACAACAAACACACTTGCAACATCAAAACAACAAACACACTTGCAACATCAAAACATCAAACACACTTGCAACATCAAAACATCAAACACACTTGCAACATCAAAACATCAAACACACTTGCAACATCAAAACTACAAACATACTTGCAACATTAAAACAACAAACACACTTGCAACATCAAAACATCAAACACACTTGCAACATCAAAACAACAAACCCACTTGCAACATCAAAACAACAAACACACTTGCAACATCAAAACAATAAACACACTTGCAACATCAAAACAACAAACACACTTGCAACATCAAAGCAACACATTCGCAACATCAACGCAACAAACATACTTGCAACATCAAAACATCAAACACACTTGCAACATCAAAACAACAAACACACTTGCAACATCAAAACAACAAACACACTTGCAACATCAAAGGCAACACACGCAGGCATCAAAGCAACACATTCGCAAGCATCAGCGCAACGGACGTGCCGCAACGTCAGGGCATCGACACAGCGCGGCATCAGGGCATCGGACACACGCGCGGCATCAGAACACCGGGCACGCGCGGCATTAAGGCAACGAAACACGCGCGACGTTAAGACAAGCAAGAGCAGCGCGGACATCAGGGCATCAGGCACGCGCGGCATCAGGGCAACGACACACGCGCATCAAGGAGGCAGCAGACGCACTTTGCGAGCATCAAGACTCAGACGCACGCACAGTCAGCATCGAAACGCACTTGCGAAGGCATCAAGACATCAAACACGCGCGGCATCAAGGACTACAGACGCATGCGCGGAACATTAAGACAGCACGACGCGCGAAGGCATCAAGGCATCGAGGCACGCGCGAACATCAAGGCAACAAAGGCACACTTGCAAGCATCAAAAGGCAAGCAAACACACTTGCAAGCATCAAAACATCAAAGGCACACTTGCAACATCAAAACAACAAACACACTTGCAACATCAAAACATCAAAACAAACACTTTGCAACTTCAAAACAACAAACATAGCTTGCAAGCATCAAAAACATCAAAGGCACACTTGCAACATCAAAACAATAAACACACGCGCAACATCAAGAAACATCAGAAAGCACGCTTGCAAGCATCAAGGAAAAACATCAAACACACTTGCAACATCAAAACAGCAAATCACACTTTGCAACATCAAGGGAAAACTACAAACATACTTTGCAACATTAAAACAACAAACACACTTGCAACGATTAAAACAAACAAACACGCTTGCGGAACATCAAAGGGCATCAAACACACTTGCAACATCAAAACAACAAACACACTTGCAACATCAAAAGGCAACAAACACACGCAACATCAAAGGGCATCGAAACACACTTGCAACATCAAAAGGCATCAAACAGCACGCGCAAACATCAAAAGGCATCAAACACGCGCAACATCAAAAGGGCTACAAACATAGCTTGCAACATCAAAAGGGCAACAAACAGGCACGCGCAACATCAAAAGGCATCAGAAACACGCTTGCACATCAAGACATCAAACACACGCGCAAGGCATCAAGAAAACAAGCAAACACACTTGCAAGGCATCAAAACAACAAAGGCGCACTTGCAATCATCAAAGCAACACATCGCAACATCAACGCAACAAACATAACGCAACATCAAGAAAACATCAAACACACTTGCAACATCAAGAAACATCAAACACGCGCAACATCAAAGGCAACAAACACACTTGCAACATTAAAGCAACAAACACACTTTGAACATTAAAACAACAAACACGCGCAACATCAAAAGGGCATCAAACACACCGCAACATCAAAACAACAAAGGCACACTTGCAACATCAAAAGGGCAACAAAGGCACTTTGCAACATCAAAACATCAAACACACTTGCAACATTAAAAGGGCAACAAACACACTTGCAACATCAAACAACAAACAGGCACTTGCAACATCAAAGGGCATCAAACACACGCAACATCAAACAACAAACACACTTGCAACATCAAAAGGGCAACAAACACACTTGCAGCATCAAAACAACAAACACACTTGCACAACATCAAAAGGGCATCAAACACACTTGCAACATCAAAGGGCAACAAACAGCACGGCGCAACATCAAAAGGGCATCAAACACACTTGCAACTTCAAAACAACAAACATACGTTCGCGAACATCAAAGCATCAAGGAAACACGCGCAACATCAGGGAACAACAGGCAGGCTTGCAACATCAAGAACATCAAAGGCACACTTGCAACATCAAGGGAAACATCAAAGGCACACTTGCGAACATCAAAACATCAAAGGCACGCGCAACATCAAGGAAAACTCACAAACATAGCTTGCGGCATTAAACAACAAACACAACTTTTGCGACATCAAAACATCAGCACGCGCAACATCAAAAGGGCAACAAACACACGCGCGGAACATCAAGGCAAGGCAAACAGGCACTTTGCGCGGACATCAAAGGCATCAAACACATTGCGCAACATCAAAGACATCAAACACACTTGCGAACATCAAGAGGCTACAAAGGCATGCGCGGAACATTAAAAGGCAAAGCACGGCGCGCGACATCAAGGGAAACATCAAAGGCACACGCAACATCAAAGGGCAACAAAGGCCCACTTGCGGAACATCAAAAACGGAGCATAGGCGGCGCAAAACATCAAAGCAATGAAACACAGCTTTGCGGAACATCAAGAAAACAACAAACACACTTGCAAACATCAAAGACAAACACATTCGCCCAACATCGGCAACGAACAAACATACGCGGCATCAAAAGGGCATCAAACACACTTGCAACATCAAAACAACAAACACACTTGCAACATCAAAACAACAAACACACTTGCAACATCAAAACAACAAACACACTTGCAACATCAAAGCAACACATTCGCAACATCAACGCAACAAACATACTTGCAACATCAAAACATCAAACACACTTGCAACATCAAAACATCAAACACACTTGCAACATCAAAACAACAAACACACTTGCAACATTAAAACAACAAACACACTTGCAACATTAAAACAACAAACACACTTGCAACATCAAAACATCAAACACACTTGCAACATCAAAACAACAAACACACTTGCAACATCAAAACAACAAACACACTTGCAACATCAAAACATCAAACACACTTGCAACATCAAAACATCAAACACACTTGCAACATCAAAACATCAAACACACTTGCAACATCAAAACTACAAACATACTTGCAACATCAAAACAACAAACACACTTGCAACATCAAAACATCAAACACGCGCAAGGCATCGAAAACAACAAACACACTTGCAACATCAAAACAACAAACACTTGCAACATCAAAGGGCATCAAACACACTTGCAACATCAAAACAACGAAACACACTTGCGGAACATCGAAAGGCATCAAGCACACTTGAAGCTTCAGGGAAACAACAAACATACTTGCAACATCAAAAGGGCATCAAACGCACGCCGCAAGGCATCAAAACAACAAACACGCTTGCGAACATCAAGACATCAGAGCACGCACGGAACATCAAGGCATCAAAGGCACGCGCGGCATCAAAGGGCATCAAGCGCGCAAGCATCAAGAGCTACAAACATGCGCGGAACATTAAGAACAACGACGCGCAACATTAAACAACAAACACACTGCGGAACATCAAACATCAAAGGCACACTTGCAACATCAAAGGCAACAAAGGCACACTTTTGCAAGGCATCAAAAACAACCAAACACACTTGCAACATCAAGAAAACATCAAACACACTTGCGGAACATCAAGGAAACATCAAACACGCGCAAGGCATCAAAGGCATCAGACACGCGCAAGGCATCAAGGAAACTGCAAACATAGCTTGCAACATCAAGACAACGAAACACACTTGCAACATCAAAAGGGCATCAAACACACGCGCGAACATCAGGCATCGACACGCGCAAGGCATCAAAAACAAACACACTTGCAAGCATCAAATTCAACAAACACACTTGCAAGGCATCAAAGCAACACATTCGCAACATCAACGCAACAAACATACTTGCAACATCAAAGGCATCGAAACACACTTGCAACATCAAAAGGCATCAAACACACTTTTTGCGAACATCAGAAACAACAAACACACGCGCAACATTAAAACAACAAACACACTTGCGAACATTAAAAGGGCAACAAACACACTTTTGCGACATCAAAAGGGCATCAAAGGGCACACTTGCAACATCAAACACAACAGCACGCGCAAGGCATCAAAAACAAGCAAACACAGCTTTTGCAACATCAAAGGCATCAAACAGAAGGCTTGCGGACATTAAAGGGCCAACAAAGGAGCACGCGCGAACATCAGGAAGCAAACACACTTGCAGCATCGAAAACATCAAACACACTTTGCAACATCAAAACAACAAACACACTTGCAAGCATCAAAGGAAAACAACAAGAAACACACGCGCAAACATCGGAAAACAACAAAGACACGCGCGGCATCAGCATCAAAGGCACACGCAACATCAAAAGGCAACAGAAACACACGCGCAACATCAAAAGGCATCAAACGCACGCAACGGCGGAGGCAACAAACATACTTGCAACATCAAAACATCAAACACACTTGCAACATCAAAACAACAAAGGCACACTTGCAACATCAAAACATCAAACACACTTGCAACATCAAAACATCAAACACACTTGCAAGGCATCAAAGCATCAAACACACTTGCAACATCAAAACTACCAAACATAACTTGCAACATTAAAACAACAAACACACTTGCAACGGCATCAAACATCACAAACACTTGCAACATCAAACAACAAACACACTTGCAACATCAAAACAACAAACACACTTGCAACATCAAAACATCAAACACACTTGCAACATCAAAACAACAAACACACTTGCAACATCAAAACATCAAACACACTTGCAACTTCAAAACAACAAACATACTTGCAACATCAAAACATCAAACACACTTGCAACATCAAAACAACAAACACACTTGCAACATCAAAACATCAAACACACTTGCAACATCAAAACATCAAACACACTTGCAACATCAAAACATCAAACACACTTGCAACATCAAAACAACAAACATATTTGCAACATCAAAGCAGAAAAACACAAAAAGGGGAAAAACACAGAAACATACTCGCAGCATCACTCTGCTCCCAAGAGTCTCAATGTTACATTTTTGGAATATTTACACTAGAAGTCATCCATTTTGATGGTTCTCTTAAGATCTCTGGGTAACACACTAACATTCCCACTCACTGACTCTCATTGTAGTGTCTCCTATCTCTCTCTCTCTCTCTCTCTCTCTCTCTCTCTCTCTCTCTCTCTCTCTCTCTCTCTCTCTCTCTCTCTCTCTCTCTCTCTCTCTCTCTCTCTCTCTCTCTCTCTCTCTCTCTCTCTCTCTCTCTCTCTCTCTCTCTCTCTCTCTCTCTCTCTCTCTCTCTCTCTCTATATATATATATATATATATATATATATATATATGCAAAACAACCACTCTGAAAGAATAGAGAAATCCCAAGGGCTTTCGTGACTACTCACATTATCAAGGAACTATAGTTTACTGTGATCTTATTATATATATATATATATATATATATATATATATATATATATATATATATATATATATATATATATATATATATATATATATATATATATATATATATATATATATATATATGTATGATGCACAACATAACAGGTCATTAAAATGACAGAGAAATAGTAGCAAAATCTGTGAAAAAAATTAATGCTATGTAGATAAAATGGGTAAGGAGACAGTAAAGAAAATGGGTAAGGAGACAGTAAAGAAAATGGGTAAGGAGACAGTAAAGAAAATGGGTAAGGAGACAGTAAAGAAAATGGGTAAGGAGACAGTAAAGAAAATGGGTAAGGAGACAGTAAAGAAAATGGGTAAGGAGACAGTAAAGAAAATGGGTAAGGAGACAGTAAAGAAAATGGGTAAGAGACAGTAAAGAAAATGGGTAAAGAGACAGTAAAGAAAATGGGTAAGGAGACAGTAAAGAAAATGGGTAAGGAGACAGTAAAGAAAATGGGTAAGGAGACAGTAAAGAAAATGGGTAAGGAGACAGTAAAGAAAATGGGTAAGGAGACAGTAAAGAAAATGGGTAAGGAGACAGTAAAGAAAATGGGTAAGGAGACAGTAAAGAAAATGTGTAAGGAAAAAGTAAAGAAAATGGGTAAGGAGACAGTAAAGAAAATGGGTAAGGAAAAAGTAAAGAAAATGCGTAAGGAGACAGTAAAGAAAATGTGTAAGGAAAAAGTAAAGAAAATGGGTAAGGAGACAGTAAAGAAAATGTGTAAGGAAAAAGTAAAAGAAAGAAAATGCGTAAGGAGACAGTAAAGAAAATGTAAAATAAGGAAAAAGTAAAGAAAATGGGTAAAGAAAGAGGAGTAAAGAAAATGTGAAAGAAAAGGGAAAAAGTAAGGAAAATGGGTAAGGAGACAGTAAAGAAAATGTGTAAGGAAAAAGTAAAGAAAATGGGTAAGGAAAAGTAAAGAAAATGGGTAAGGAGACAGTAAAGAAAATTTGTAAGGAAAAAGTAAAGAAAATGGGTAAGGAGACAGTAAAGAAAATGGGTAAGGAAAAAGTAAAGAAAATGGGCAAGGAGACAGTAAAGAAAATGGGTAAGTAGACAGTAAAGAAAATGGGTAAGGAAAAGTAAAAAAAATGGGCAAGGAGACAGTACAGAAAATGGGTAAGGAGACAGTAAAGAAAATGGGTAAGGAGACAGTAAAGAAAATGGGTAAGGAAAAAGTAAAGAAAATAGGTAAGGAGACAGTAAAGAAAATGGGTAAGGAAAAAGTAAAGAAAATGGGCAAGGAGACAGTACAGAAAATGGGTAAGGAGACAGTAAAGAAAATGGGTAAGGAGACAGTAAAGAAAATGGGTAAGGAAACAGTAAAGAAAATGCGTAAGGAGACAGTGAAGAAAATGGGTAAGGATACAGTAAAGAAAATGGGTAAGGAGACAGTAAATAAAATGGGCAAGGAGACAGTAAAGAAAATGGGTAAGGAGACAGTAAAGAAAATGGGTAAGGAAAAAGTAAAGAAAATGGGTAAGGAGACAGTAAAGAAAATGGGTAAGGAGACAGTAAAGAAAATGGGTAAGGAGACAGTAAATAAAATGGGCAAGGAGACAGTAAAGAAAATGGGTAAGGAAAAAGTAAAGAAAATGGGTAAGGAGACAGTAAAGAAAATGGGTAAGGAGACAGTAAAGAAAATGGGTAAGGAGACAGTAAAGAAAATGGGTAAGGAGACAGTAAAGAAAATGGGTAAGGAGACAGTAAAGAAAATGGGTAAGGAGACAGTAAAGAAAATGGGTAAGGAGACAGTAAAGAAAATGGGTAAGGAAAAAGTAAAGAAAATGGGTAAGGAGACAGTAAAGAAAATGGGTAAGGAGACATTAAAAAAAATGGGTAAGGAGACAGTAAAGAAAATGGGTAAGGAAAAAGTAAAGAAAATGGGTAAGGAGACAGTAAAGAAAATGGGTAATGAGACAGTAAAGAAAATGGGTAAGGAGACAGTAAAGAAAATGGGTAAGGAAAAAGTAAAGAAAATGGGTAAGGAGACAGTAAAGAAAATGGGTAAGGAGACAGTAAAGAAAATGGGTAAGGAGACAGTAAAGAAAATGGGTAAGGAGATAGTCAAGAAAATGGGTAAGGAGACAGTAAAGAAAATGGGTAAGGAGATAGTCAAGAAAATGGGTAAGGAGACAGTCAAGAAAATAGGTAAGAAAATAGTAAATAAAATAGGTAAGGAGATGATATATATGTGTGGTACACGTACGAGGCTGCTACTATAAACATTAACTAAACTCACCGTAAGACGGCCAACCAAAATTATTTCAGAGCAAACAAATTAATTTGCAGCAGCATTGCCAGTGAGTTAATAATGATGCTGGCTATCAATAATCTCTCTTAACACTGTTAATGTCAAGGTACTCTGGGTTTTACCACTGATTTGAAAATTATCTGGGCTCAGTGGATGATTGTGAGACTGAGAATTAACTCTGACTGCTGAGTCAGGTGGTTTGACCAGGCTGGTAAAACGTCAAATAATTTTGATAGTTATATCCATAATTTATAAAGGGGTGGACCGGTAAGCCAGCGGAAGGTCTCAGTCATATGACCGAAAGCTCCAGCTGCGGGTTATCATATGACTAAGACCAGCGTCAGGAAACACTTGTCCTGCTTCCTGACGAGCCTTACCTAACCAGGGGAGTAAGATGTCTGCACTATTAACCACTGCAGTTACAAACAACAATCCTACATTCACGAAATTTACTCTCTAAGTATCTAATACTGAAACAGCTAATGAATCTTTGCTTTTAATATTAAGCTGTATATGTACATTAGTGGAGTACTGAAGGGTTCTACACTGGGACCAGCATTTCCAAATATATTTCTGTTATCACGACAAGATTTGCCCTGGAGAATAACCGACGGATGCTAAGCCAGCACATTTTAAGAGATAAATAGATAATGCTTTCTAACTCCTGGAATAAAGATTGTCAGACTTCTTTAATAATTATTTATACTCCAAACACAAAAAATGTCGTATTGAGAGTGGGTCAGGGAACTAGCAACAGGTTATCATTTCTTGAGGTTAATGTGGAACCTAGGCAGTGTAGCCTAAGCCTACCCTTACTGGATGGGGCCTATACTTTCAGTCTCTTGTGCCGACTCTCAGAAAAAAGGCCGCAAAACCTTTTTAAATAATGCATTTCAAGATCAATTTCAGTTTTCTCATAATTTTTTCTTAAGCAATAAGACATCGGCTGTTATTTTTTTAAACTAATAAGATATCGGCTGTTATTTTTCTTTTAAACAATGATATCAGACATAAATATTAACTTCACGGTAAGAGATGTACGCAATATCAGATTTTTTCTCTACTTTCAGAGAATTATCAAAGTTACAATAACGTTAGTAAGGAAAGTTCTCAATTACTGCAAGCTTATTACCGTTCAGTCAACTCCAAGTTAGTGTTTTGTGAGTCTGCTAACTACTGGCACCCTTGATGTGTCTCAGTCCACTTGTTCTGTGTCCTAGTTATCCCCTGTCTCTCATACAGTCCAAGGTAAGAAGATACACGGGGAGAGAGAGAGGGAGAGAGAGAGAGAGAGAGACGAGACCATCCACGAGAATGAATGCCATGGTGGACTGATTGATGGAGTGGATGAAGTGAATGATTGAATAAAGAAGCTGATGAGTGGGTAAGTGGATACGTGGATGAATGGAGAAGCAGTAGGGCGTTGGAGGCTTTCTCCAGCATGTACACACAAACCAGCTTCCATCCCACGAGGCTTGAGAGAGAGAGACTAAACTAGCGAGAGATAGCGGGAGGCAGGGAGGTTTTCTCTCAAGCTCTGGTGACACCGCTCGGGAAAGGTTTCATTAGTGTGGCGTCACTTGTGTTGATAATGTGCGTATCACTGCGTCATGAGCGTCAACAGGACTCCTCTCACTCTGACAATACATCATCATAGCTTTACGACGTTCAGTCAACACCACCTGATTTCTCATGATGGATTTAACTGAGAATATTTAGCAAGTCTGCTTAGTCTCCCCCATCTCTCTCTCTCTCTCTCTCTCTCTCTCTCTCTCTCTCTCTCTCTCTCTCTCTCTCTCTCTCTCTCTCTCTCTCTCTCTCTCGTAGTCTTGGTAAGACTACAATGTCATTCTTGGTAAGACTACAATGTCAGTCTCTATAAGACTACAGTGTCAGTCTTGGTAAGACTACAATGTCATTCTTGGTAAGACTACAATGTCATTCTTGGTAAGACTACAATGTCAGTCTTGGTAAGACTACAATGCCAGTCTCTATAAGACTACAATGTCATTCTTGGTAAGACTACAATGTCAGTCTCTATAAGACTACAGTGTCAGTCTTGGTAAGACTACAGTGTCATTCTTGGTAAGACTACAATGTCATTCTTGGTAAGACTACAATGTCAGTCTTGGTAAGACTACAATGTCAGTCTCTATAAGACTACAGTGTCAGTCTTGGTAAGACTACAATGTCAGTCTTGGTAAGACTACAATGTCAGTCTTGGTAAGACTACAATGTCAGTCTTGGTAAGACTACAATGTCAGTCTTGGTAAGACTACAGTGTCAGTCTTGGTAAGACTACAATGTCAGTCTTGGTAAGACTACAATGCCAGTCTCTATACGACTACAGTGTCAGTCTTGGTAAGACTACAGTGTCAGTCTTGGTATGACTACAATGTCAGTCTTGGTAAGACTACAATGTCAGTCTTGGTAAGACTACAATGTCAGTCTTGGTAAGACTACAATGTCAGTCTCTATAAGACTACAATGTCAGTCTTGGTAAGACTACAGTGTCAGTCTTGGTAAGACTACAATGTCAGTCTCTATAAGACTACAATGTCAGTCTTGGTAAGACTACAATGTCAGTCTTGGTAAGACTACAGTGTCAGTCTTGGTAAGACTACAATGTCAGTCTCTATAAGACTACAATGTCAGTCTTGGTAAGACTACAATGTCAGTCTTGGTAAGACTACAGTGTCAGTCTTGGTAAGACTACAATGTCAGTCTCTATAAGACTACAATGTCAGTCTTGGTAAGACTACAATGTCAGTCTTGGTAAGACTACAACGTCAGTCTTGGTAAGACTACAATGCCAGTCTCTATAAGACTACAACGTCAGTCTTGGTAAGACTACAATGTCAGTCTCTATAAGACTACAATGTCAGTCTCTATAAGACTACAACGTCAGTCTTGGTAAGACTACAACGTCAGTCTTGGTAAAACTATCACGTACAGCTGACGTCACTGGAGGCGATATAAATATTATTTGTCAACACTTGTAACACCAACATTTCGCAACACAGTATTGATGCTTAAGTCAGGTTTGTGAGTGTCTCTCAGGTATGGTGGAGGGGGGTGGGGGTGGGAGCAGGTGGGGGTGTGGAGGAGGGGTGGGAAGCACGAGGGAGGAGGGGGGTAAGAGAATAACATAGGGGAAGGGGAAGGCTCTTGAATATTACCCCCTACAGCGATAATATTCAGTCAACGTAGCCCGGTACTGAGGCAGGGTAAAGGCGGAAGGGGACAGGCAGCAGGAGACAGGCAGCAGGAGACAGGCAGCAGGAGACAGGCAGCAGGAGACAGGGGGTACATGGGGTGTGGTACACCCTACACCCACATTACACACTCCACTACACTTGATTTACGATTATGTAATTAATCAGCTTTGCATATTATGTTCAATTCAGAGATAACTTGTGCCTTGAGACGCATGCGTGCGTGCAGGCAGGGGAGGTTACTAGTGCATGCGTGCGTGCAGGCAGGGGAGGTTACTAGTGCATGCGTGCGTGCAGGCAGGGGAGGTTACTAGTGCATGCGTGCGTGCAGGCAGGGGAGGTTACTAGTGCATGGGTGCGTGCAGGCAGGGGAGGTTACTAGCGCATGCGTGCGTGCAGGCAGGGGAGGTTACTAGCGCATGCGTGCGTGCAGGCAGGGGAGGTTACTAGTGCATGCGTGCGTGCAGGCAGGGGAAGTTACTAGCGCATGCGTGCGTGCAGGCAGGGGAGGTTACTAGCGCATGCGTGCGTGCAGGCAGGGGAGGTTACTAGTGCATGCGTGCGTGCAGGCAGGGGAGGTTACTAGTGCATGCGTGCGTGCAGGCAGGGGAGGTTACTAGTGCATGCGTGCGTGCAGGCAGGGGAGGTTACTAGTGCATGCGTGCGTGCAGGCAGGGGAGGTTACCAGCGAATGCGTGCGTGCAGGCAGGGGAGGTTACTAGCTCATGCGTGCGTGCAGGCAGGGTAGGTTACTAGTGCATGCGTGCGTGCAGGCAGGGTAGGTTACTAGCGCATGCGTGCGTGCAGGCAGGGTAGGTTACTAGTGCATGCGTGCGTGCAGGCAGGGGAGGTTACTAGTGCATGCGTGCGTGCAGGCAGGGGAGGTTACTAGTGCATGCGTGCGTGCAGGCAGGGGAGGTTACTAGTGCATGCGTGCGTGCAGGCAGGGGTGGTTACTAGCGCATGCGTGCGTGCAGGCAGGGGAGGTTACTAGCTCATGCGTGCGTGCAGGCAGGGTAGGTTACTAGTGCATGCGTGCGTGCAGGCAGGGGAGGTTACTAGCGCATGCGTGCGTGCAGGCAGGGGAGGTTACTAGCGCATGCGTGCGTGCAGGCAGGGGAGGTTACTAGTGCATGCGTGCGTGCAGGCAGGGGAGGTTACTAGTGCATGCGTGCGTGCAGGCAGGGGAGGTTACTAGTGCATGCGTGCGTGCAGGCAGGGGAGGTTACTAGTGCATGCGTGCGTGCAGGCAGGGGAGGTTACTAGTGCATGCGTGCGTGCAGGCAGGGGAGGTTACTAGCGCATGCGTGCGTGCAGGCAGGGGAGGTTACCAGCGTATGCGTGCGTGCAGGCAGGGGAGGTTACTAGTGCATGCGTGCGTGCAGGCAGGGGAGGTTACTAGTGCATGCGTGCGTGCAGGCAGGGGAGGTTACCAGCGTATGCGTGCGTGCAGGCAGGGGAGGTTACTAGTGCATGCGTGCGTGCAGGCAGGGGAGGTTACTAGTGCATGCGTGCGTGCAGGCAGGGGAGGTTACTAGTGCATGCGTGCGTGCAGGCAGGGGAGGTTACTAGCGTATGCGTGCGTGCAGGCAGGGGAGGTTACCAGCGTATGCGTGCATGCAGGCAGGGGAGGTTACTAGTGCATGCGTGCGTGCAGGCAGGGGAGGTTACTAGTGCATGCGTGCGTGCAGGCAGGGGAGGTTACTAGCGCATACGTGCGTGCAAGCAGGGGAGGTTACCAGCGTATGCGTGCATGCAGGCAGGGGAGGTTACTAGTGCATGCGTGCGTGCAGGCAGGGGAGGTTACTAGTGCATGCGTGCGTGCAGGCAGGGGAGGTTACTAGCGCATACGTGCGTGCAAGCAGGGGAGATTACCAGCGCATGCGTGCGTGCAGGCAGGGGAGGTTACTAGCGCATGCGTGCGTGCAGGCAGGGGAGGTTACTAGTGCATGCGTGCGTGCAGGCAGGGGAGGTTACTAGTGCATGCGTGCGTGCAGGCAGGGGAGGTTACTAGCGCATGCGTGCGTGCAGGCAGGGAAGGTTACTAGCACATACATGCTGGCAGGGTAGGTTACTAGCACATACATGCTGGCAGGGTAGGTTACTAGCACATACATGCTGGCAGGGTACGTTACTAGCACATACATACTGGCAGGGTAGGTTACTAGCACATACATGCTAGTAGGGTAGGTTACTAGCACATACATGCTGGCAGGGTAGGTTACTAGCACATACATGCTGGTAGGGTAGGTTACTAGCACATACATTCTGGCAGGGTAGGTTACTAGCACACACATGCTGGCAGGTAGGTTACTAGCACACACATGCTGGCAGGTAGGTTACTAGCACATACATACTGGCAGGATACGTTACTAGCACATACATGCTGGCAGTTTAGGTTACTAGCACATACATGCATTCAGGGTAGGTTACTAGCACATACATGCTGGCAGTTTAGGTTACTAGCACATACATGCATTCAGGGTAGGTTACTAGCACATACATGCTGGCAGGGTAGGTTACTAGCACATTTATGCTGGCAGAATAGGTTACTAGCACATTCATGCTGGCAGGGTAGGTTACTAGCACATACATGCATTCAGGGTAGGTTACTAGCACATACATGCTGGCAGGGTAGGTTACTAGCACATGCTGGCAGGGTAGGTTACTAGCACATACATGCTGGCAGGGTAGGTTACTAGCACATGCTGGCAGGGTAGGTTACTAGCACATACATGCTGGCAGGGTAGGTTACTAGCACATACATGCTGGCAGGGTAGGTTACTAGCACATACATGCTGGCAGGGTAGGTTACTAGCACATACATGCTAGCAGGGTAGGTTACTAGCACATGCTGGCAGGGTAGGTTACTAGCACATACATGCTGGCAGGGTAGGTTACTAGCACATACATGCTGGCAGGGTAGGTTATTAGCACATGCTGGCAGGGTAGGTTACTAGCACATGCATGCTGGCAGGGTAGGTTACTAGCACATACATGCTGGCAGGGTAGGTTACTAGCACATACATGCTGGCAAGGTTGGTTACTAGCACATGCTGGCAGGGTAGGTTACTAGTACATACATGCTGACAGGGTAGGTTACTAGGACATGCTGGCAGGGTAGGTTACTAGCACATACATGCTGGCAGGGTAGGTTACTAGCACATACATGCTGGCAGGGTAGGTTACTAGCACATACATGCTGGCAGGGTAGGTTACTAGCACATACATGCTGGCAGGGTAGGTTACTAGCACATACATGCTGGCAGGGTAGGTTACTAGCACATACATGCTGGCAGGTAGGTTACTAGCACATACATACTGGCAGGATACGTTACTAGCACATACATGCTGGCAGGGTAGGTTACTAGCACATACATGCTGGCAGGGTAGGTTACTAGCACATACATGCTGGCAGGGTAGGTTACTAGCACATACATGCTGGCAGGGTAGGTTACTAGCACATACATGCTGGCAGGGTAGGTTAGTAGCACATACATGCTGGCAGGGTAGGTTACTAGCACATACATGCTGGCAGGGTAGGTTACTAGCACATGCTGGCAGGGTAGGTTACTAGCACATACATGCTGGCAGGGTAGGTTACTAGCACATACATGCTTGCAGGGTAGGTTACTAGCACATACATGCTGGCAGGGTAGGTTACTAGCACATACATGCTAGCAGGGTAGGTTACTAGCACATGCTGGCAGGGTAGGTTACTAGCACATACATGCTGGCAGGGTAGGTTACTAGCACATACATGCTGGCAGGGTAGGTTACTAGCACATACATGCTGGCAGGGTAGGTTACTAGCACATACATGCTGGCAGGGTAGGTTACTAGCACATACATGCTGGCAGGTAGGTTACTAGCACATACATGCTGGCAGGGTAGGTTACTAGCACATACATGCTGGCAGGGTAGGTTACTAGCACATACATGCTGGCAGGGTAGGTTACTAGCACATACATGCTGGCAGGGTAGGTTACTAGCACATACATGCTGGCAGGGTAGGTTACTAGCACATACATGCTGGCAGGGTAGGTTACTAGCACATACATGCTGGCAGGGTAGGTTACTAGCACATACATGCTGGCAGGGTAGGTTACTAGCACATGCTGGCAGGGTAGGTTACTAGCACATACATGCTGGCAGGGTAGGTTACTAGCACATACATGCTGGCAGGGTAGGTTACTAGCACATACATGCTGGCAGGGTAGGTTACTAGCACATACATGCTAGCAGGGTAGGTTACTAGCACATGCTGGCAGGGTAGGTTACTAGCACATACATGCTGGCAGGGTAGGTTACTAGCACATACATGCTGGCAGGGTAGGTTATTAGCACATGCTGGCAGGGTAGGTTACTAGCACATGCTTGCTGGCAGGGTAGGTTACTAGCACATGCATGCTGGCAGGGTAGGTTACTAGCACATACATGCTGGAAAGGTTGGTTACTAGCACATGCTGGCAGGGTAGGTTACTAGTACATACATGCTGACAGGGTAGGTTACTAGGACATGCTGGCAGGGTAGGTTACTAGCACATACATGCTGGCAGGGTAGGTTACTAGCACATACATGCTGGCAGGGTAGGTTACTAGCACATACATGCTGGCAGGGTAGGTTACTAGCACATACATGCTGGCAGGGTAGGTTACTAGCACATACATGCTGGCAGGGTAGGTTACTAGCACATACATGCTGGCAGGTAGGTTACTAGCACATACATGCTGGCAGGGTAGGTTACTAGCACATACATGCTGGCAGGGTAGGTTACTAGCACATACATGCTGGCAGGGTAGGTTACTAGCACATACATGCTGGCAGGGTAGGTTACTAGCACATACATGCTGGCAGGGTAGGTTACTAGCACATACATGCTGGCAGGGTAGGTTAGTAGCACATACATGCTGGCAGGGTACTTTACTAGTACATACATGCTGGCAGGGTAGGTTACTAGCACATGCTGGCAGGGTAGGTTACTAGCACATACATGCTGGCAGGGTAGGTTACTAGCACATGCTGGCAGGGTAGGTTACTGAAAGTTCGTTGTATTCTGGTCCTCTCAAGGTCACTTTCCTCTACATAAAGCTCTATCAAGCCTGATACAGCTTTATCAAGTCCGACAAATCTTTATCAAGTCTGATGAAGCTTTAACCAAAAATGAAAAATAAAATCCTTCCTGAAACAAAAGCGTAAAATAAAATCCTGTTGAGTACGTGTATTATGTACCCGGTTGTCGTGTAGCTGTTGCAGTCAACTCCGGTCTGAATATTTAAGTCCAGTCTTGTTGGTCCGTCTCCTCCTCTCAGTTTAGTTGTGTCCTTAACATGTTGGCAAAAAAAGAAAGTTCTGCAACACTGTGTTTGCTCGATACTTTTTTTTTTCCCCTCTGTTCTCACCCACGTGGGTCTGTCTCCTCTCTGTCTCTTCCTAGTGAAATGTTCGTAGTGAAAAGGTTATCGATGAAAGGCTGCTGGTGAAAGTTTCCTGGTGAAAAGTTCCTGGTGAAAAGTTCCTGGTGAAAGGTTGCTTTTAAAAGGTTCCTTGTGAAAAATTCTAGGTAAAAGGTTCTTGGTGAAAAGTTCCTGGTAAAAGGTTCCTGGTGAAAAATTCCTAGTGAAAAGTTCCTGGTGAAAGATTCCTGGTGAAAAGTTCCTGGTAGAAGGTTCGTAGTGAAAAGTTTCTGGTGAAAAGTTCCTAGTGAAAAGTTCCTGGTAAAAGATTCCCGGGGAAAAATTCCTGGTAGAAGGTTCCTAGTGAAAAGTTCCTGGTGAAAAGTTCCTGTTAAAAGGTTTCTGGTGAAAAGTTCCTTATGAAAAGTTCCTGTTAAAAGGTTTCTGGTGAAAAGTTCCTGATGAAAAGTTCCTGTTAAAAGGTTTCTGGTGAAAAGTTCCTGGTGAAAACTTCCTGTTAAAAGGTTTCTGGTGAAAAGTTCCTGGTGAAAACTTCCTGTTAAAAGGTTTCTAGTGAAAAGTTCCTGGTGAAAACTTCCTGTTAAAAGGTTTCTGGTGAAAAGTTCCTGGTGAAAACTTCCTGTTAAAAGGTTTCTGGTGAAAAGTTCCTGGTGAAAACTTCCTGTTAAAAGGTTTCTGGTGGAAAGTTCCTGGTGAAAACTTCCTGTTAAAAGGTTTCTGGTGAAAAGTTCCTGGTGAAAACTTCCTGTTAAAAGGTTTCTGGTGAAAAGTTCCTGGTGAAAAGTTCCTGGTGAAAACTTCCTGTTAAAAGGTTTCTGGTGAAAAGTTCCTGGTGAAAACTTCCTGTTAAAAGGTTTCTGGTGAAAAGTTCCTGTTAAAAGGTTTCTGGTGAAAAGTTCCTGGTGAAAACTTCCTGTTAAAAGGTTTCTGGTGAAAAGTTCCTGGTGAAAACTTCCTGTTAAAAGGTTTCTCGTGAAAAGTTCCTGGTGAAAACTTCCTGTTAAAAGGTTTCTGGTGAAAAGTTCCTGGTGAAAACTTCCTGTTAAAAGGTTTCTGGTGAAAAGTTCCTGGTGAAAACTTCCTGTTAAAAGGTTTCTGGTGAAAAGTTCCTGGTGAAAACTTCCTGTTAAAAGGTTTCTGGTGAAAAGTTCCTGGTGAAAACTTCCTGTTAAAAGGTTTCTGGTGAAAAGTTCCTGGTGAAAACTTCCTGTTAAAAGGTTTCTGGTGAAAAGTTCCTGGTGAAAACTTCCTGTTAAAAGGTTTCTGGTGAAAAGTTCCTGGTGAAAACTTCCTGTTAAAAGGTTTCTGGTGAAAAGTTCCTGGTGAAAACTTCCTGTTAAAAGGTTTCTGGTGAAAAGTTCCTGGTGAAAACTTCCTGTTAAAAGGTTTCTGGTGAAAAGTTCCTGGTGAAAACTTCCTGTTAAAAGGTTTCTGGTGAAAAGTTCCTGGTGAAAACTTCCTGTTAAAAGGTTTCTGGTGAAAAGTTCCTGGTGAAAACTTCCTGTTAAAAGGTTTCTGGTGAAAAGTTCCTGGTGAAAACTTCCTGTTAAAAGGTTTCTGGTGAAAAGTTCCTGGTGAAAACTTCCTGTTAAAAGGTTTCTGGTGAAAAGTTCCTGGTGAAAGATTACTGTGATTCAAAGTTTTGCTTTCGCTCTATTAGCTACACTCTCAGTGATATTTATATAAACTTATGTTACCCATATTCTGTTTTATTCTCTTATTGTTTGTTGGGGGATCGTATATTACTGATACCACAATTATTGCCTCTGTTATTGTTGCTTATTGGGGGATCGTATATTACTGATACCACAATTATTGCCTCTGTTATTGTTGCTTATTGGGGGATCGTATATTACTGATACCACAATTATTGCTCCTGTTATTGTTGCTTATTGGGTAATCGTATATTACTGATACCACAATTATTGCTCCTGTTATTGTTGCTTATTGGGGGATCGTATA
>NC_091314.1:11107880-11135380 GCF_038502225.1 Cherax quadricarinatus
GAGAGGGGGAATGAGAGGTGAAGGAGGGCAAGAGAGGGGAAGGGCAAGGGAAGGGGCAACACTGAAACATTATCTTTCAAATTGAGACATGTTTGCCTCGTGTTTCAGACACGTTTTTGCCGTGTTGTGCCGCTGACGTACCTTTGTTTACGTCTGATCCTTCCCTGACGTGCTTCACGCACCTATTAATACTTCGCTCTCACTCTCATCGTCATTTACTTCTTTCCTTAACTTCAATCACTCTCTCATTTTTTCTCTTTTGTCGCGTTTGTTTTTTGCCTTTTGTCACAAACTGAGGCGAGTTTTTCACGCTTTTGTTAAGTATTTATCAAAGTCTCTTTATATGTTTTTGTCACTCATTTTATTTCAATTTTTTCTTATGTATCTGTCAGGCTCTTGTTTGTCTTTAAATGTATATACATACATACATATATACATACATACATACATACATACATACATACATACATACATACATACATACATACATACATACATACATACATATATATATATATATATATATATATATATATATATATACATAATATATATATATATATATATATATATATATATATATATATATATATATATATATATATATATATATATATATATATATATATATATATATATATATATATATATATATATATATATATAAATATAGGGAAGTACCACCTCTATAGCAGGACTGGGGACCCTCATCTTCAGAGAAGACAATAAACGTACCTCAGGGAAAACTCAAGGTTCTCCCCAGAGCTGTTTGAATATTTTCTTCTCCTACCACCCCCTGTATTTTATATTCTATGAGAAACTTTATTAATAGAAAGAATACATTTACAGAAAACACAAACATGAATACAATGGTGCAATATATCAAAGATTATGAATCTCCTCCAGTTCCTCCGAAGCCGGACGCGAGACAAGTATGCAGCATGCATTTCCCCTCTGGATGGCCACGCTGAGGCGCTGGAACATGAAAGTGGCTGCCCTTGGGTCTCTGGTGGTGTCCATGAGTCTGGAACTCAATTCTTTAAGGAACCTGTGGCATTTTTTCCCTATGATCCTAAGGTCTCTGATCCCACTGGGACAAATTGATACTGTTGGCTTATGTCCCTGTACTTACTGATCTTGTAATCCTCAGCAGCTCCTCCCTGTCGCCCGACACTGTGATGGATGTAGGTGTCATTCTTCCAAGGATAGATGGCGATCCTGTTAGGGCAGCTTGCCGGGTTGTGGGTATCGTTGGCTGCTAGTGATTGGGGCTCTCTTTGGCTGGGCATCCAGCTGTAGCAAGGGTTCTCTTTATGTTGTCGTTGACTTCATTGTATCTTGCATGCCTGCCCTTGGTTTTGGAACATTTAAGACTATGTAGACCATATTGGTCGGCTTGCGCATCTCCGCAAATACACGTATTTTCCGTGTGAATTGGGGCAGCAAGGCGCAGAGCCACTGCAATATGGAGGGTCTTCTGGTCGAGGCGTGTTCCCATTGCCGAAATGGGAACTGTTTGGAGGAAGTCCTCGGAGTGATGTGCACTCACAGCCTGGAGACGGGCAGTCTCCCTGTCTGATGTTACAGCCCTAAACATGTTGGCAAGCACCTTTTCAGCGATAGGGCTATCCCAACTTGACTGTAGGCCAGTGCTGCACTAGGTTTTGGTGCTGGAGCAGCAAGAGTCTCCCATTCAGTGATGGCACTGTCATAGCTAGGGTCCTGTATTCCTGCTGAGTCACTGAGGTTGTCTGGAAGAATTTGTTGTATTAACTCATTTGTTGCTATGGAAAAGGATAGGAAAGCTGGTAGGGCGATATGGGAGGATTTGCGTACTACCAGCCCCCCCAAGCCTGACTGGAAGTGAGGCTTGCAGTCACTGTCCATCTTCGTGAGAAAGATTCAATACACTCTCTAGCATGGTCTTAAGGAGAGAGTCATATTCCTTATGGACTGCTGAAGGCTGGGGAGCATCTCAGGAAGTAGGTAAGTTTTGGGATTGACAGGCACCTGGTGAGCAGGTAGAAGGGATCATGTGCATCGATGTCTTTCATTCTGCCTTCCATCGTCCTGAAGGCTGTGATTTTTTTTCTAGGATCAGGTCGATGGCATTGGGCCCAAGAGAAGCACCAAGGAGAGTGCTATTGGCTGGATCAATGGCTCGTGCTCCTGGTAAAACGGCGCTAATGTTCTGGATCATCTGTCGATTGGTAGAAACTATTTCACATTTGGTGGGGTTTAAAGAAAGGCCCAGGCTTTCTCCCATGTCTTTAATTTTTCTGATGTCCTCTAGCAGGGATTCTGTTGTGCCAGCTAGGGTACCGTCATCCAGAAACCAGATACTGAGCTAACTGGAGAGCGCGTCTGTGACTTCCTTGATGACCAGACAGAAGAGAAAGGGGGAGAGAGGGTCCCCCTGTTCCACACCCTCACATGAGTCAATCTCATGGTCCCCAAACACATACACACACACACACACACACACACACACACAGGGGGCCAGGAGCTCGGACTCGACCCCCGCAACCTCAACTATGTGAGTAGGTGAGTACACACACACACACACACACACACACACATGTATATATATATATATATATATATATATATATATATATATATATATATATATATATATATATATATATATATTATATATATATATATATATATATATATATATATATATATATATATATATATATATATATATTCAACAAGTCGGCCGTCTCCCACCGAGGCAGGGTGACCCAAAAAGAAAGAAAATCCCCCCAAAAATACTTTCATCATCATTCAACACTTTCACCTCACTCACACGATATCACTGTTTTTGCAGAGGTGCTCAGAATACAACAGTTTAGAAGTATATACGTATAAAAATACACAATGTATCCCTCCAAACTGCCAATATCCCAAACCCCTCCTGTAGAGTGCAGGCATTGCACTTCCCATTTCCAGGACTCAAGTCCGGTTATATAAAATAACCGGTTTCCCTGAATTCCTTCACTAAATATTGCCCTACTCACACTCCAACAGTTCGTCTGGTCCCAAATACCATTTGTCTCCATTCACTCCTATCTAACATTCTCACACACGCTTGCTGGAAGTCCAAACCCCTCGCCCTCAACACCTCCTTTACCCCCTCCCTCCAACCTTTTCGAGGACGACCCCTACCCCGCCTTCCTTTCCCTACAGATTTATATGCTCTCCATGTCATTCTACTTTGATCCATTCTCTCTAAATGACCAAACCAACTCAACAACCCCTCTTCTGCCCTCTGACTAATACTTTTATTAACTCCACACCTTCTCCTAATTTCCACACTCCGAATTTTCTGCATAATATTTACACCACACATTGCCCTTAGACAGGACATCTCCACTGCCTCCAACTGCCTCCTCGCTGCTGCATTTACAACCCAAGCTTCACACACACACACACACACACACACACACACACACACACACACATATATATATATATATATATATATATATATATATATATATATATATATATATATATATATATATGTGGTGCCGAATAAGTAAAACTGGTCAATTAGCAAGAACTCACTTAAAATTAAGTCCTTTCTGAAATTTTCTCCTATACGTTTGAAGATATTTTTTTTTCATTAATGTTAATGTAATTTTTTTTAATTTTGCACCAAAAGATTCTTAGAAAACTTACCTAACCTTATTATAGCAAGAGCAATTTATTTTAGCCTAACCCAACTAAATATATTTTTGATTTGTTTACAATAATTTAATACTGAACAAACCCAGTGAAATATATTTTTTTCCGTTAGGTTCAGAATGATTTTGGCGAAATTATTGCATACACAAATTTTCACTTGTCCTATATGGCAAGATGAGCGTTGCTATTTAAGCTAAGATCGCAAGTTCTGCCTATTCGGCACGACATACACACACATATATATATATATATATACATATATATATATATATATAAATATATATATATATATATATATATATATATATATATATATCTATGTATATATATATGAAGGAGGGGTGTTAATGTTGCAGTTTAAAAACTGTAGTGTAAAGCACCCTTCTGGCAAGACAGTGATGGAGTGAATGATTGTGAAAGTTTTTCTTTTTCGGGCCACCCTGCCTTGGTGGGAGTCGGCCAGTGTGTTAATAATAAAAATAATAATATGTAATTAACAAAAAATCGGCCGTTTCCCACCAAGGCAGGGTGGCCCGAAAAAGAAAAACTTTCACCATCATTCACTCCATCACTGTCTTGCCAGAGGCGTGCTTTACACTACAGTTTTTAAACTGCAACATTAACACCCCTCCTTCAGAGTGCAGGCACTGTACTTCCCATCTCCAGGACTCAAGTCCGGCCTGCCGGTTTCCCTGAATCCCTTCATAAATATTACCTTGCTCACACTCCAACAGCACGTCAATTCCTAAAAACTTTTAGTCTCTATTCGCTCATATTTAACATGCTCTCTCATGCTTGTTGGAAGTCCAAACCCCTCGCACAGGAAACCTCCTTTAACCCCTCCCTCCAACCTTTCCTAGGCCAACCTGCACCCCGCTTTCCCTCCATTGCAGATTTATACACTCTCGACGTCATTCTTTTATGTTCCAGCCTCTCTACATGTCCAAACCATCTCAACAACCCCTCTTCAGCCTTCTGGATAAGAGATTTGGTAATCCCACACCTCCTCCTAATTCCCAAACTACGAATTCTTTGCATTATATTCACACCACACATTGCCCTCAGACATGACATCTCCACTGCCTCCAGCCTTCTCCTCGCTGCAACATTCATCACCCATGCTTCACACCCATATAAGAGCGTTGGTATAACTGTACTCTCATACATTCCCTCTTTGCTTCCACGGACAAAGTTCTTCGTCTCCACAGACTCCTAAGTGCATCACTCACCTTTTTCCCCTCATCAATTCTATGATTCACCTCATCCTTCATAGACCCATCCGCTGACACGTCCACTCCTAAATATCTGAATACATTCACTTCCTCCATACTCTCTCCCCCCAATCTGGTATCCAATTTTGCATTACCTATTTTATATCCTAATCATCTTACTATTTCCTATATTTCCTTTTGATTTTCTTCTTTTACATACCCTACCAAACTCATCAACCAACCTCTGCAACTTCTCTTCAGAATCTCCAAAAAGCACAGTGTCATCAGCAAAGAGCAACTGTGACAACTCCCACTTTGTGTTAAATACTTTATCTTTTAACTCCACACCTCTTGTCAAGACCCTTACATTCACTTCTCTTACAACCCCATCTATAAATATATTGAACTACCACGGTGACCTTACACATCCTTGTCTAAGGCCTACTTTTACTGGGAAATAATCCCCCTCTCGACTACATAATCTAACCTGATCCTCACTATCCTCGTAAAAACTCTATATACATGTATATTTAATATTCTTGACGCCACTTGGTTTGGTCAATTTTGTCCACGATTTTCCAAAACTGGTTGTGCGAGGGGTGTCCAAGGGGAGGTAAACCCTGTGGCAACCCGTCGTGGTTTCCGTAGGGAGGGGAGGGGAGGAGAGGGAAGAGGGAGACCAGTGAGTTAAACCCTGTGGTTTACTTCCCAGTGAGGAAGGCAGACGATAGGGAGTTTTAAACCTTGTGGTTAAACCCTTTGTGAACCATGGGCATGGGGGGGAGGATAAGAGGCAGGGGGGGGGAGGCAGCAGCAATAAGTACATTAGCATAATAATAATTCTGGGGAGGGGAGGGGTTGGGGAGGGGGGGTGAGGTGGAGGGGATGTGGAGGGGATGTGGAGGGAAGGTGGAGGGGAGGGGAGGGGCGGGGAGGGGAGTGGGAGGGGGGAGGGGAGTGGGAGGGGGAGGGGAGGGGGAGGGGAGGGGGAGGGGGGAGGGGAGGGGAGGGGAGGGGGAGGGGAGGGGAGGGGAGGGGGAGGGGGAGGGGAGGGGGAGGGGAGGGGAGGGGGAGGGGTTTATGCTTCACTGGGCATATTGTTGACACTTCCAGCTTACACAGTGGCCAGGAAGAAACCTACATATGTAGACACGACCGTGTCTGTGTGTGTGTGTGTGTGTGTGTATTCACCTAGTTCTGGTTGCGGGGGTCGATTCACAGCTCCTGGCCCCGCCTCTTCAACTGGCCGCTACCCCCTCACTCTTCCCGCTCCGTGAGTTTTATCATAACTCTTCTTAAAGCTGTGTATGAATCCTGCTTCCACTACATCACTACCCTGTGTGTGTGTGTGTGTGTGTGTGTACTCACCTAACTGTGGTTGCGGGAGTCGATTCACAGCTCCTGGCTCCGCCTCTTCGCTGGTCGCTACTAGGTCCACTCTCTCCCTTCTCCGTGAATTTTGTCTTAACTTTTCTTAAAGCTATGTATGGATCCTGCCTCCACTACATCACTCTCCAGATTGTTCCACTTCCTGAGAACTCTATGGCTGAAGAAGTACTTTCAAACGTCCATGTGACTTGTAAGAACATAAGAAAGAAGCAACACTGCAGCAAGCCTACTGGCCCATGCGAGGCAGGTCCAAGTCTCCTACCAGCTTAATCCAATGACCCACGCTAGTCAGGTCAGGTCACATCCACTTACGGAAGGAGCACGGCATCAGACCTATCAGCACAAGCTATTCAGGTCCAACTTACACCCACTCACACCCATTTATGCATCTATCTAACCTATTTTTAAAACTACACAACGTCTTAGCTTCTATGACGGTACTGGGGAGTTTGTTCCACTCATCCACAACTCTATTACCAAACCAGTGCTTTCCTATATCCTTCCTGAATCTGATTTTTTCCAACTTAAAACCATTGCTGCGAGTCCTGTCTTGGCTAGATATTTTTAGCACGTTATTTACATCCCCTTTATGTATTCCTGTTTTCCATTTATACACCTCAATCATATATTCCCTAATTCTACGCCTTTCTAGAGAGTGCAGATTCAGGGCCTCAGTCTATCCTCATAGGGAAGATTTTAGATGGTATAAACCTTGGTAATAAATACCGACAAGTTGGTTTAGAAAGACACGTAAGCAAACACTATAACATATTTATTAGAAAACGTTTCGGTCCTGGGACCTTGATCACTTCTAACATACAGAGGTAGAAAGACATTATATATATAGGCGGAGAGTGAGATGTGACATTCCTCAGGTCACGTGCGTCACATCTCACTCTCCGCCTATATATATAATGTCTTTCTACCTCTGTATGTTAGAAGTGATCAAGATCCCAGGACTGAAACGTTTTCTAATAAATATGTTATAGTGTTTGCTTACGTGTCTTTCTAAACCAAGATTTTAGATACATGAGATCAACTTTGTCATCCTCCTTTGTACATTTTCCAGAGCATCTGTATCCACTGAGTTTTCAACTTCCAATTGTGACCCCTTGTTGCTGTGTCCATCTCTGGAACATTGTGTCCCTATCCACCTTGTCAATTCATTTCCGTATTTTTTATGTCGTTATCATGTCCCTTCTATCCCTCCTGTCCTCGTGTGTGTGTGTGTGTGTGCGCGCGCGCGCGCGCGCGTGTGTGTGTGTGTGTGTGTGTGTGTGTGTGTGTGTGTGTGTGTGTGTGTGTGTGTGCGTGTACTCACCTATATGTGGTTACAGGGTTCGATTCACAGCTTCCCTGTGTGTGTGTGGGGGGGGGAGCGTAGATTTCACTCTCTTCTTAGTACCGTTATTACTGCCATATCTATTATTTTTACAGTTATAAACAGATTCTGTCTCTATCATTTGGTTGCTCAGCTCATTCCATTTTCTGACCACTTATAATGGCTGAAGAAATACTTCCTGGTATCCCTGTGACACAGGTTTTTAACTTTTAACTGTGCCCTCGTGTACAGCTTTCCTGCCTCTTTAACAGTCGTCTCTGATATATCCTATCAATTCCAGCGAGTATTTTGTATGTCCTTGTCATGTCTCACATGAACCTTCAGCTCTGGTTTCTTGAGACTCTGGGATTAATATTATTGGAAACATCTATATTTTTAATTAATTTATTTTGACATGATCATGTATGGGCTCCATGCTGGTGCTGCGTACTCCAAGACTAGCCTGATGTATGTCGTATGTAGTGTTGAGAATGATTATTTATTGAGATTCCTGAGAGCAAATCTTTGATTTGCCAAACGTGGATTTCCTGCAAAGGTTATTTAGATGATGTGTATCTCAGGTGATATGCTCGGTGCTATGCTCACTCCCAGGGTTTTCCTCTGAGTGAGGTTTGCAGCCTTTGTCCTCTGTTCATGTACTCAGTTTCTTATCTTCTTGGATCTTCCCATTTTTTACAACTTTTTTCATTTACTGGAGTTGAATTTGGATATATATTTGTCTGACCAATCGTACAGTTTATTCAAGTTCATTTGTAGCATTTCCTGGTCTCCTATTATTTTCCTGATGTGTCACATCATCTGCGAACAGGGATACAACCGACTGCCATACGGCAGGTTGGTCATATAAAGCAGAAACTCTTAGTTCCAGTTACCGATCTATGTGGAACCCCGCTCGTTACACTTGCCCTCACTGATGCTTCTACCCGGACACTCACTCTTTGTTTATTCCTTGTCAGGTATATATATATTTTTTTAAATTGTGGTGCCTCTATTGTTACCGTTCCTTGCTCCTCTAGTTTTTGTACCAGTCTGTTTTGCAACACTTTGTCAACTACCTTCTTACAGGACAAGAATATGCAGTCCATCTCTCTCTTTCTCTCTCTCCTGTTTTATTTTTGTTTCCGTACATAGAACTAGCTCAAACAGGTTTGTGAGACAGAACCTACCGTCTTTAAAAATTACACTCTCTGTTGTTTATGAATCTAGTTCTCTCCGAGTACTAAACTACTCTTCTCCTGATTATCTTCTCTAAAACATTATAGTCACACATAGTGCGCGTCTTCAACACTACGACTGTGATGTCTTCCACACCTGACAGCTGCCCTGTCTCAAATGGCTGGTATATTTTAGCTAGCTGTTAACACAGTGCTTGTGCATATTATCAAGGCCCGCGGTGAGACACTGATCCCATTGCTTTAGAAGCCTCTGGCTTATTGGTTTCCTGGGCCAACCTAGGTAATGTACTGTACTTATGTTACTATGTATGATAAATATACTTATGTGTACCTGTATCTTAAGTTACTTCTTCACTACTTGTGTTGTAGTGACCAACACTCACTGGTGAGCTCTTTTCCTCTTTGACTCTCTGGTATTGTCCTCATTTCCTCCGACGATATATCTCCTTAAATCATTCGTGCATCTCCTCGCAGACTCTCTCATTGTTAGATAAGATAAGATTTTCTTCGGATTTTTAACCCCGGAGGGTTAGCCATCCAGGATAATCCAAGAAAGTCAGCGCGTCATCGAGGATTGTCTGTCTTATTTCCATTGTGGTCCTTAATCTTGTCCCCCAGGATGCGACCCACACCAGTCGACTAACATCCAGGTGAACATGACAATAGGTGTAAGGAAACACGTCGAAAAATGTGTGTGATGCGAGAGCTTTAGCCACCAGGCCGAACTCCTCTTCTCCTTCAATCTCAGTATCTGCTCCTCTTCTGTTTTCTTTCTTCTGAGATGACCGCAGAGAAGCTTCGGTACAGACTTTGCTTTTGATGTCATGTCATTCTCAAACTATCGCTCAGCTCTACTTCTCACCTGTGTATATTCCGGCTCTTAGAACATAGCATAAGAAAGAAGGAACACTGCAACAGGCCTACTGACCCATGCGGAGCAGGTCCATGTCCATCCCCACCCCCGGAATAGACTGATTTATGCTTCTCTCTTTGCTTTCAACGTTTTTCAGGTACTTCTGCGTTTCTTTGGTACTGTTTCTTGCCATCTCTCGGTGAGGCAAAGACTGTTTTCACCATTGCATCTTCTATTTTTGGCTATTATTTATCCCCTCTGCCTCCTGATAATTACCATTTACATATTCCATCTCGTCACTGCACTGCGTTCAGGAATTCTATTTTCTCCCTTCTCTTCCATGCTATGATTCCATCTTCATTCTTATAAGGTGCTCGAGACCCAGTATAATTTAGTGGCCAGCACCGCGGGGCCTTTCGTTTTCTGTTCGTCCTTCGTCAGATGCATTATTATTATTATTATTATTATTATTATTATTATTATTATTATTATTATTATTATTATTATTATTATTATTATTATCATCATTATTATTATTATTATTAAGGTGAATTGTACATAAATTGAGTCGGGAGTTCAAAACAGATGTGTATGCCAGAAGTAGATATGAATTACAATATTACGACAGTGTGTGTGTGTGTGTGTGTGTGTGTGTGTGTGTGTGTGTGTGTGTGTGTGTGTGTGTGTGTGTGTGTGTGTGTGTGTGTGTGTGTGTGTCATTCAGAGGAGCCACAGAGGCGTCAGCAAACACTTAATGAGCATAATGCTCAATGGACGTGAACTCCAGCCACAAATTCCATCGAAGCTCAAGAGGCGGGGAGCAGAGCTTGAGCTCTAGCCCCGCAGGCACAACTGGTTGAGCACACACAGATGGTTGAGTACACACAGCTGGTTGAGTATACACACACACACACACACACCTCTGCATGAGACTATATCTTGCACACACCAGTGGCGTTGACTTTCACTCCCTCCGTTATCCTGAGTGGCGGTGGAGGCGGCTGTGGACGTGGCCAGGTCGTGGTGGAGGCGGCGGCGGACGTGGCCAGGTGGCGGTGGACGTGGCCAGGTCGTGGTGGAGGCAAACAACGCCTCTCGCTACACACAAACACTGCGTGAGGTGGCAGCCACCACACACTGTGGGACCCGCCCGGTTATACCTGTCGCAGTGCCCATGACTGTGGGAGACATTACTGTGTATGTGTGTGTGTGTGTGTGCGTGTGTGTGTGTGTGTGTGTGTGTGTGTGTCTGTGCTCATCGAGTTGTTTTAGCGTGGGTCGAGTCTCAGCTCACTGATTTTTATTAATTCCTGGCATCGTAGGTCCTATTGTACCTACTCTTGAAGCTGTGCATTGAGTTTGTTTCTACTTATTCGATATCTACTTCATTCCATTTATTTACCATCATTACACTGACAAAGTATTTCCTAACATCTCTATGCTCATCTGAGTTTTTAATTACCATCTATGAACCTTCGCCCCTAAAGATCTCATTTCAAAAAGTCTGTCCTCATCTGCTCTGTCAAAGCGTCTGAGTATTTTCTATATCGTAACTATGTCTCCCACTAAACCTTCTTTCTTCTAAAAGTGTTATTTCACTTTCTTTTGTCTCTCTTCATAAGTCAGTCCCCTCAGCTTTCAGGCTAATTGTAACCTTTGGCCAGCAGTAACAGCCTGCTTAACCAGGCTGTTATTGATGGCCACACAGTTCAACGTACGAACTACAGCCTGGCTGATCAAAAAATGATTTAAGACTTAAGTCTTAAGTTAACAAGTTCCCTCTTCAAGAGAGCCAGATGTCTGTTGGTAACCCATTTATGTATGATGGGAAGTTGTTAAGAGTCTTGGGTCCCTTACATTCATTTTGTTATCTCTAAGTGTACTCATGGGAACTCTGTATTTCATTGGAGATATTTGGCACCGTCTGCCGAGCCTCTTGCTGTTGTAGGGAGTGATTTTTATGTACAGATTTGTGATCAATCCCTCTACGAGATTTCAGGTGTAAATTATGATGTACTTTTCTCGCCTTCATTCCGAGGAGTGCAGGACAAGAGACTTCAAACGTTCCTAGTAATTAAGGAGCTTGAGTGAACTTATATTTGCAGTGATAGTTCTCTGTACATTCTCTAAATCTGCAATATCGCTTGCGAAATTGCTGATCTAGAGGACTGTTAGTGTAGAGCAGCATTCCAGCCTTGAGAGAACAAGTGACATAAAGAGGATCATCACTTGCTTGGCATCTCTTGTTTTGAGGTTTCTCATTATCAGTCCTATCACTATAATGCCGCTGTTATTGTGATCCTTGATGTCCAGATCTTCTGACGTCACTCCTAGGTCCTTCACGTTAGATTCTCGCTCTACTGAACAGTTACAATAACTCGTATACTCATTCCTAGTTTCATATCTCTTTAATTATTCCATAATAGAGTAACTGAAATTTGTCTTCAATGAACATATTATTTTCTATCGAACTTAAGTCATTTAACTTAAGTTAAATGACTCTTATAGGAACCAGGAGAGATGGGAGGAGCTTAAAGCTATTAGTGAAATTGAAAGAAATTCAAAATATTTCTTTTCATATGCCAAAAACAAGGCAAATACCACATCTAGTATCAGGCCCTTACTCAGACAGGATGGGACTTACTCAGACAGGATGGGACTTACTCAGACAGGATGGGACTTACTCAGACAGGATGGGACTTACTCAGACAGGATGGGACTTACTCAGACAGGATGGGACTTACTCAGACAGGATGGGACTTACTCAGACAGGATGGGACTTACACAGACAGGATGGGACTTACACAGACAGGATGGGACTTACACAGATGACAACAAGGAAATGAGTGAAATATTGAAATCCCAGTACGACTCTGTGTTTAGTGAACCACTAATCGGTCTGAGGATCGACGACCCAAATGATTTCTTCATGAATGAGCCTCAAAACTCCATAAATGTATGCCAGATTTCCGACATTACCCTAACTCCGATAGATTTCGAAAAAGCCATTGAAAACATGCCCATGCACTCAGCCCCGGGTCCAGAATCGTGGAACTCTGTTTTTATTAAGAACTGCAAGAAACCCCTCTCGCGTGCCCTAAGTACACTATGGAGGAGGAGCTTGGACATGGGTGAAATTCCACAGTCACTTAAAACAACGGATATAGCCCCACTCCATAAAGGTGGCAGCAAAGCATTAGCTAAAAACTATAGACCAATAGCTCTAACGTCCCACATCATAAAAATCTTTGAAAGAGTGCTAAGAAGCAGGATTGCAAATAACCTGGATTCCCAAAATCTGCACAATCCAGGGCAACATGGGTTCAGGACAAGTCGCTCCTGCCTCTCACAACTACTGGATCACTAAATATGGCCTTGGATGCACTGGAAGAAAATCAGAATGCAGATATAATATACACAGACTTTGCAAAAGCATTTGACAAATGCGATCATGGCGTAATAGCCCATAAAATACATGCTAAAGGAATAACTGGGAAAGTGGGGAGATGGATCTTCAACTTCCTAACAAATCGAACACAAAGAGTAGTGGTCAACAGAGTTAAATCGGAGGCTGCCATAGTGAAGAGCTCTGTTCCACAAGGCACAGTACTCGCCCCCATCTTATTCCTCATCCTCATATCAGACATAGACAGAGATATACATCACAGCACCGTATCATCCTCTGCGGATGATACTAGGATCTGCATGAGGCTATCATCTGCTGAGGACGCGGTTAACCTCCAAGAAGATATAAACAAAGTTTTCCAGTGGGCAACGGTAAACAATATGATGTTCAATGAGGACAAATTCCAACTACTCCGTTATGGAAAACTGGAGGAGATAATAACTAGAACAGAGTATACTACAGACTCTGGCCATACAACAGAGCGGAAAAATAATGTAGGGGACCTGGGAGTAGTAATGTCTGAGGATCTCACTTTCAAGGATCACAACAGTGCCATGATCGCACGTGCAAAGAAAATGATAGGATGGATAATGAGAACGTTCAAAACGAGAGATGCCAAGCCCATGATGATCCTTTTCAAATCACTTGTTCTCTCTAGGCTGGAATACTGCTGTACATTAACATCTCCATTCAAAGCAGGTGAAATCGCAGATCTAGAGAGTGTACAGAGATTCTTTACTCCACGTATAAGTTCTGTCAAGCACCTTAACTACTGGGAACGCTTGGAAGCACTTGACTTGTACTCGTTGGAACGCAAGAGGGAGAGATATATCGTAATCTACACTTGGAAAATCCTGGAAGGAATGGTCCCAAATCTGCACACGGAAATCACTCCCTACGAAAGTAAAAGACTGGGCAGGCGATGCAAAATGCCCCCAATAAAAAGTAGGGGCGCCATTGGTACACTAAGGGAAAACACTATAAGTGTCCGGGGCCCAAGACTGTTCAACAGCCTCCCATCAAGCATTAGGGGAATTGCCAATAAACCCCTGGCTGCCTTCAAGAGAGAGCTGGACAGATACCTAAAGTCAGTGCTGGATCAGCCGGGCTGTGGCTCGTACGTTGGACTGCGTGCGGCCAGCAGTAACAGCCTAGTTGATCAGGCCCTGATCCATCGGGAGGCCTGGTCATGGACCGGGCCGCGGGGGCGTTGATCCCCGGAATAACCTCCAGGTATCCAGGTAACTGGAGGTCTTAGTTTACATCCCCCTGGAGATCTGCAGTGTCCCCAGTGGACGCCATTCACATGCAAATTCTAGTATCGTCTGCAAGGGAAGATACAGTGCTATGATTTATTTTAGATATGAAGATGACTTACATGAAGGAGGGAAGGAGGGAAGGAGGGAAGGAGGAAAGGAGGGAAGGAGGGAAGGAGGAAAGGAGGGAAGGAGGAAAGGAGGGAAGGAGGGAAGGAGGGAAGGAAGGAAGGGAGGGCGAGTACCGTGCCTTGGGGAAGAATACTCGTCACTGTAACAGCCTTTGAATTAACTCCATTGTTTAGAAAGTTAAAAATCCATCTGCCAACTCTTCGTTGTCGTCGTCTGGGTGTCATCGTGTGTGAGTGAGGGCACGATGCTGGATGTGGTGTGAATTGTACACATGGGAATAAATATGCTGGATCACATTCAGCGACGTAATTGGTTTCTAGGTCTCTCTCTTGGTCTCTGGTAGATGAGTTGACTCCTCATGGTAGCATGATGGTGGATACATAGCTGGGTTGACCTTAGACCGTAGAGTAAAAAAATATTGCACCATCGGACGAAAATAATATTACACATTCGGACGAAAAGCATCACACCACTGGACGAAAAATATTACACCACCAGACGAAAAGCATCACAATATCGGACGAAAAATATTATACCAACGGACGAAAAGCATCACACCACCGGACGAAAAGTAGCACACCACTGGGAGAAAAGCATTACACCACCGGACGAAAAGTATTACACTACCAGACGAAAAACATCACAACACCGGACGAAAAATATCACACCACCGGGCGAAAAGTAGCACACCACAGGGAGAAAAGTATTACACCACCGGACGAAAAATATCACACCACATAAAGAAAAGTATTACACCACCAGACGAAAAAATCACACCACCGGACGAAAAGTATTACACCACCGGACGAAAAGTATTACACCACCAGACGAAAAGTATTACACCACCAGACGAAAAAATCACACCACCGGACGAAAAGTATCACACCACCGGACGAAAAGTATCACACCACCAGACGAAAAGTATTACACCACCAGACGAAAAAAATCACACCACCGGACGAAAAGTATCACATCACCGGACGAAAAGTATCACACCACCAGACGAAAAGTATTACACCACCAGACGAAAAAAATCACACCACCGGACGAAAAGTATCACACCACCGGACGAAACGTATTACACCACCAGACGAGAAAATCACACCACCGGACGAGAAATATTACACCAACGGATTAGAAACCCATAAAAAGCGTCCAGTTTCTAATCTGGCACCTTGATTACAGCGACGCCGGTTGTATGAAAGCCAAACAATGAAATTCACAAGGTAATTATAAAACGTTCTCAATTACTTGCCAAGCTAATTACGTCAAGGGTCATTAGCAAGACTGATTTTCGGAATTTAAACTTTTCGATGCCCTCCCGAGGCCTTCATCAGGGCGGTGAGAATTACCTCAGGACAAGACCTTGTGTGTGTTGTCTGAAGAGACTACTGGATAAATGTACCTTATAACTGTGTCAACCTGATGCAGGTTTAGCGCTTCCCTGTGACAGTAATAATAAGAAGAAGAAGAAGAAGAAAAAGAAGAATAAGAAGAACTACAACGATAACATAAACAACAGCTACTACTACTACTACTACTACTACTACTACTACTACTACTAATAATAATAATAATAATAATAATAATAATAATAATAATATTTGCTGGTAGCTATTATTTACGGCTGGCGTAGAGCCAATAAAATATTGATATTACTGAGAACGCCTTTAAGTCCTTAATATGTACTCACTGGAGTAGAGGAGAAAGAGATACATCATAATATATACCTGGAAAGTACTCGAGGGCCTTGTCCTAAACCTGCACACTGCCACAACAACATACTGGGGTGAGAGACATGGGAGGAAGCGTAAAATAAATCCAGAAAAAGCAGTTGCGCTGTGGGCACAACAAGAGAGAATTACATCAACATCCGTGGTCCCAGACTATTCAACATCTTACCGGAAGATATCAGAAACACTGCTGGAACCAGTGAAGTCTTCAACAGGAAACTGAACAAGTATCTTCAGGTTCCTTTTTTTGTCTTCCTTTCTTCTGTCGCGTGTTTCTGTTCCTTCATTATTTATTTCATCACTTCCCCTTCCCCCCATGCTCTCCCTCTGTGGGCACCTAGCTCCCTTGTGGGCACCTAGCTCCCTTGTGGGCACCTAGCTCCCTCTGTGGGCACCTAGCTCCCTTGTGGGCACCTAGCTCCCTTGTGGGCACCTAGCTCCCTTGTGGGCACCTAGCTCCCTTGTGGGCACCTAGCTCCCTTGTGGGCACCTAGCTCCCTCTGTGGGCACCTAGCTCCCTTGCAGTGCTCCCCTGTCTTTGTATTTGACTGGCTCCGCCTCTTCCTTAATTCCCCACTACTAGTACTACCACTACTACTACTACTACTACTACTACTACTACTACTACTACTACTACTACTACTACTACTACTACTACTACTACTACTACTACTACCACTACTACTACTACTACTATAGCCGTCCTACTCCACTTCTGGTTAGTGTGACTTTGTAAATGGTCCAAGTCGGAGCGAAACGTCGTCGTAAGCTCCTCTCTTCTATGTGCGGGTTATTTGTGTATTGGTTGACCAGGCAAGCACCAGACAAGCCTGGCTTAGGGCCGGGCCACAAGAGTAGGGAAAACTATCGAAGTCCTTCAAGGGTATGTCAAAGGTAAAGTATACTACACATAAGTCCTGATTTTAAAATTTTGGCCAGAGACCTATTTACCCAAGACGTCTCCCTATTTGCCCAAGACGTCTCCCTATTTACCCAAGACGTCTCCCTATTTTCTGAAGTTTTCGAAGTGGAACTCAACGCATATTTCGTAATTCATTAAAGCCTATTTTCTCCCATTTTAAATTAGGTTAAGTTAGGTTAGATTAGGCTAACATATGTTAGGTTAGGTTAACATAGGTACAGATAGGCTAACTACAGTTAAGTTACGTGAACTTATCTACTTACCTGGAGTCAACCTGGAGGGTATTCCCCGAGGCCCGGTCCTTGACCAGGCCTCCCGGTAGATCAGGGCCTGATCAACCAGGCTGTTACTATTGAACCACAAATACGTCTATAATAATGGTAGAAAATACTCACACTTTAATAGACAGATGGGCGATACTTTGCTATCTTTCCTGGCGAAACGTTCCGCCTACACGGTAGGCTTCTTGAGTCGAATATAGAGAGATGTGAGTAAATCTGGAGAGAACGCAGTGGAAGGGAGAGATGATTACCTGGATTACCTGGAGGTTACCTGGAGGTTATTCCGGGGATCAACGCCCCCGCGGCCCGGTCCACGACCAGGCCTCCCGATGGATCAGGGCCTGATCAACTAGGCTGTTACTGCTGATGTGTTCAATCCATCAACCTTTGAATGAATGAAGACTGACAGTGTCTTCAAGATACTATTGTCATTTATCTTTCTTATTTTAGGAGGTAAGGAGGAGGAGAAGGAGGAGGAAGGAGAGGACAGAAGATAAAGGTGTAACCTGAGAACTCTGCTTAGTGAGATGACGTCCGCGAGAGAGTGCTTAAGAAGCTATTTATTTCTGCCTGGAGTCTACCTGGAAGGTGTTATGGAGGTCAGTGCCCCCGGAACACCTTCCAGGGCCTCGACGATCAAGGACTCGTCAAGGCCCAGTCCTTGACCAGGCCTTGATGAGTCCTTGATGAGTCCTTGACCAGGCCTTGACCAGGCCTTGACCAGGAATTAACCAGGCCTTGACCAGGAATTGACCAAACCTTGACCAGGCCTTGACCAGGAATTGACCAAACCTTGACCAGGCCTTGACGAGACCTTGACCAGGTCTTGACCAAGAATTGACCAAGCCTTGACCAGGCCTTGACCTGGCCTTGACCAGGAATTAACCAGGCTTTGATCAGGAATTGACCAGGCCTTGACCAGGCCTTGACCAAGAATTGACCAAGCATTGACCAGGCCTTGACCAGGAATTAATCAGGCTTTGACCAGGAATTGACCAGGCCTTGACCAGGAATTGATCAGCCTCCCACCAAGCATAATGGGAATTACCGATAGGGCCCCTGGTTGTCTTCAAGAGGGAGCTGGACAGATACCTAAAGTCAGTGCCGGATCAGCCGGGCTGTGGTTCGTACGATGGACTACGTGCGACCAGCAATAACAGTCTGGTTGATCAGGCCGTGATCAACCGGGAGGCCTGGTCGTGGACCGGGCCGCGGGGGCGTTGATCCCCGGAATAGCATCCAGGTAGACTCCACGTAGGCCTTGACTAGGAATTGACCAGGCCTTGACCAGGAATTGACCAGGCCTTGACCAGGAATTGACCATGCCTTGACCAGGAATTGACCAAGCCTTGACCAGGCCTTGACCAGGTCTTGATCAGGCCTTGACCAGGTCTTGATCAGGCTTTGACCAGGAATTGACCAGGCCTTGACCAGGAATTGACCATGCCTTGACCAGGAATTGACCAGGCCTTGACCAGGCCTTGACCAGGCTAGGGGAATTGCCAATAAACCCCTGGCTGCCTTCAAGAGAGAGCTGGACAGATACCTAAAGTCAGTGCCGGATCAGCCGGGCTGTGGCTCGTACGTCGGACTGCGTGCGGCCAGCAGTAACAGCCTAGTTGATCAGGCCCTGATCCATCGGGAGGCCTGGTCATGGACCGGGCCGCGGGGGCGTTGATCCCTGGAATAACCTCCAGGTAACCTCCAGGTAACCTCCAGGCCTTGACCAGGAATTGACCAGGCCTTGACCAGACCTCTAGAAGGATGTAAATACTACTACAAGTGACGTCAGAAATTTGAGGTGATGGTGAGGTGGAATTCGTGAGTCTGGTAAAGGAGATGAAGCAAGCAAGGCAGAGACTATCTTTCTGTAAATTACTACCACCTTCTCATTATAGCCTCAGCTACAACCTGTGCTTCACGATATATTTACAGAGGCGCTAAATTCATGGATTTTTGAGGAGAGAGGTGATGGGGGTGAGTGGAGAAGGACGGACTGACATGCAGGAAGGGGAGAGGGAGGGGAGGGCCATAACAGAATTTGCGTCCCAGACCAAATGACATTCTACCTCCCTTTCCCCTCCACCTTCCCTCCCCCCAACCTTGTTGTTAACTAACCTGTGGCGATCAAAGAGCATTTAGCCAGACCGCGAGTGAAGGCTGTGTCTCAATCCTCACCAAAGCAACGGACTTCGAATCCAAACATCTCGAACGATTCAGCCTGGCTACTGGCCATACATGGATATGCATCGCCACTCAAACCAATTTAGATTCCCTTTGAAATGCAGTTAGTTTCCTCTTCCCCTTTCCCCCTGCCCAACCCCTTCCCCCAGTCTCCTAAGGGAGGAAGGGGGCCGCCGCCTCCCCGTCCTTGTGGTGATGGTGTTAACCACTGGCCCGTGAGCGCACCTCCGGCACCAAGTATACATACACGCAGACGAAGCACCGTCAGGGGGAATACCTGCGTCACATTATCTGGTAAGCTTGATAGATGAAGAACTGTCTGGCGGAGGTGATGTTCGTCCGGTAAATTGATGGGTTTCTCTGGTGACATTGATGACATACCCCCCTACCACACACCACCCCCACAACCGAAACCACAACCACCAAGGCGCCTACACTCCGTTCACCCAAACACACACCCAAATGTATGTCCAGTACCGTTGTAATGCAGGAATGGTAGCGCAGTATGAAGCACAAGTCGGATATATTGACCAACCGATTTAAGATACTGGAGAGCCCAGTAGAGTGCTACTGGAGAGGCCCAGTAGAGTGCTACTGGAGAGCCCAGTAGAGTGCTACTGGAGAGGCCCAGTAGAGTGCTACTGGAGAACCCAGTAGAGTGCTACTGGAGAGCCCAGTAGAGTGCTACTGGAGAGCCCAGTAGAGTGCTACTGGAGAGCCCAGTAGAGTGCTACTGGAGAGCCCAGTAGAGTGCTACTGGAGAGCCCAATAGAGTGCTACTGGAGAGCCCAGTAGAGTGCTACTGGAGAGGCCCAGTAGAGTGCTACTGGAGAGGCCCAGTAGAGTGCTACTGGAGAGGCCAGTAGAGTGCTACTGGAGAGCCCAGTAGAGTGCTACTGGAGAGCCCAGTAGAGTGCTACTGGAGAGCCCAGTAGAGTGCTACTGGAGAGCCCAGTAGAGTGCTACTGGGGAGGTTCAGTAGAGTGCTACTGGAGAGCCCAGTAGAGTGCTACTGGAGAGGCCCAGTAGAGTTCTACTGGAGAGCCCAGTAGAGTGCTACTGGAGAGGTTCAGTAGAGTGCTACTGGAGAGCCCAGTAGAGTGCTACTGGAGAGCCCAGTAGAGTGCTGCTGGAGAGGTCCAGTAGAGTGCTACTGGAGCGCCCAGTAGAGTGCTACTGGAGAGGCTTAGTTCAATGCTGTTGGATTTGCTCACCTTGTGGACGTCAGTCTCCTCTACCACAATACAGACCCAACAGGTTGACTGGTCACAGACCTTCCTGAGAACACTGGCCGGAAGACCTGAGCCTCTCTTGTGCCGTATGATCCAAACGGGTTTAGCGTTTTACATAATACAAATCTTAAAACATATTTTCGTAGCAGGACAATAATTTTTTCACTGCCTCAATACAGCTGTATCCAGAATCAGTTTTTTTTGCCTCAATACAGCTGTATCCAGAATCAGTTTTTTTTGCCTCAATACAGCTGTATCGGTGTAAGATTTTTGTTTCTGAAGTCAAATTTTCGTCTCACACTAAAAATACGAATGGAATTAAAAAAAAATAGAGTGTACTTACCTGATTGTGGTTGCAGGGGTCGAGTCACAGCTCCTGGTGCGAAACAGAGAGAGGTGGTGTAGGTACCTGGTTCTGAGAACCGACAGGTTGATGAATTAGACACCTGGACAACACTTGGGTATCCTTACTGGGGAGACGTTTCGCCAACCAGTGGCTTCCTCAGTTCAGTGTAGAGAAGAATTGTTGAAGAACAGAAAGACTTGAGGTAATCAGTCCCTCAGCCTGAAGTCGATGTGACCAGTCCATCAGTCTTGAAAAGATTGACCTGAAGAATACCGTATGTCATTCTTCAGGTCACCATGCGTGTTTTTAACCTCCGTAGGTTAGAAGTGATCAAGTTCCCAGGACCGTAACGTTCTCTAGTGTGGTAGAATTGATCACGTTCCCAGGATTGTCACGTTCTCTAGTGTGGTAGACGTGATCACGTTCCCAGGATTGTCACGTTCTCTAGTGTGGTAGAAGTGATCACGTTCTCAGGATTCTCACGTTCTCTAGTGTGGTAGAAGTGATCACGTTCCCAGGATTGTTACGTTCTCTAGTGTGTTAGAAGTGATCACGTTCCCAGGATTGTCACGTTCTCTAGTGTGTTAGAAGTGATCACGTTCCCAGGATTGTCACGTTCTCTAGTGTGTTAGAAGTGATCACGTTCCCAGGATTGTCACGTTCTCTAGTGTGTTAGAAGTGATCAAGTTCCCAGGACCGTAACGTTCTCTAGTGTGGTAGAAGTGATCACGTTCCCAGGATTGTCACGTTCTCTAGTGTGTTAGAAGTGATCACGTTCCCAGGATTGTCACGTTCTCTAGTGTGTTAGAAGTGATCACGTTCCCAGGATTGTCACGTTCTCTAGTGTGTTAGAAGTGATCACGTTCCCAGGATTGTCACGTTCTCTAGTGTGTTAGAAGTGATCAAGTTCCCAGGACCGTAACGTTCTCTAGTGTGGTAGAAGTGATCACGTTCCCAGGATTGTCACGTTCTCTAGTGTGTTAGAAGTGATCACGTTCCCAGGATTGTCACGTTCTCTAGTGTGTTAGAAGTGATCACGTTCCCAGGATTGTCACGTTCTCTAGTGTGTTAGAAGTGATCAAGTTCCCAGGACCGTAACGTTCTCTAGTGTGGTAGAAGTGATCACGTTCCCAGGATTGTCACGTTCTCTAGTGTGGTAGAAGTGATCACGTTCCCAGGATTGTCACGTTCTCTAGTGTGTTAGAAGTGATCACGTTCCCAGGATTGTCACGTTCTCTAGTGTGTTAGAAGTGATCACGTTCCCAGGATTGTCACGTTCTCTAGTGTGTTAGAAGTGATCAAGTTCCCAGGACCGTAACGTTCTCTAGTGTGGTAGAAGTGATCACGTTCCCAGGATTGTCACGTTCTCTAGTGTGTTAGAAGTGATCACGTTCCCAGGATTGTCACGTTCTCTAGTGTGGTAGAAGTGATCACGTTCCCAGGATTGTCACGTTCTCTAGTGTGTTAGAAGTGATCACGTTCCCAGGATTGTCACGTTCTCTAGTGTGTTAGAAGTGATCACGTTCCCAGGATTGTCACGTTCTCTAGTGTGTTAGAAGTGATCACGTTCCCAGGATTGTCACGTTCTCTAGTGTGTTAGAAGTGATCAAGTTCCCAGGACCGTAACGTTCTCTAGTGTGGTAGAAGTGATCACGTTCCCAGGATTGTCACGTTCTCTAGTGTGTTAGAAGTGATCACGTTCCCAGGATTGTCACGTTCTCTAGTGTATTAGAAGTGATCACGTTCCCAGGATTGTCACGTTCTCTAGTGTGTTAGAAGTGATCACGTTCCCAGGATTGTCACGTTCTCTAGTGTGTTAGAAGTGATCAAGTTCCCAGGACCGTAACGTTCTCTAGTGTGGTAGAAGTGATCACGTTCCCAGGATTGTCACGTTCTCTAGTGTGGTAGAAGTGATCACGTTCCCAGGATTGTCACGTTCTCTAGTGTGTTAGAAGTGATCACGTTCCCAGGATTGTCACGTTCTCTAGTGTGTTAGAAGTGATCACGTTCCCAGGATTGTCACGTTCTCTAGTGTGTTAGAAGTGATCACGTTCCCAGGATTGTCACGTTCTCTAGTGTGTTAGAAGTGATCACGTTCCCAGGATTGTCACGTTCTCTAGTGTGTTAGAAGTGATCACGTTCCCAGGATTGTCACGTTCTCTAGTGTGTTAGAAGTGATCAAGTTCCCAGGACCGTAACGTTCTCTAGTGTGGTAGAAGTGATCACGTTCCCAGGATTGTCACGTTCTCTAGTGTGTTAGAAGTGATCACGTTCCCAGGATTGTCACGTTCTCTAGTGTGTTAGAAGTGATCACGTTCCCAGGATTGTCACGTTCTCTAGTGTGTTAGAAGTGATCACGTTCCCAGGATTGTCACGTTCTCTAGTGTGTTAGAAGTGATCAAGTTCCCAGGACCGTAACGTTCTCTAGTGTGGTAGAAGTGATCACGTTCCCAGGATTGTCACGTTCTCTAGTGTGGTAGAAGTGATCACGTTCCCAGGATTGTCACGTTCTCTAGTGTGTTAGAAGTGATCACGTTCCCAGGATTGTCACGTTCTCTAGTGTGTTAGAAGTGATCACGTTCCCAGGATTGTCACGTTCTCTAGTGTGTTAGAAGTGATCAAGTTCCCAGGACCGTAACGTTCTCTAGTGTGGTAGAAGTGATCACGTTCCCAGGATTGTCACGTTCTCTAGTGTGTTAGAAGTGATCACGTTCCCAGGATTGTCACGTTCTCTAGTGTGGTAGAAGTGATCACGTTCCCAGGATTGTCACGTTCTCTAGTGTGTTAGAAGTGATCACGTTCCCAGGATTGTCACGTTCTCTAGTGTGTTAGAAGTGATCACGTTCCCAGGATTGTCACGTTCTCTAGTGTGGTAGAAGTGATCACGTTCCCAGGATTGTCACGTTCTCTAGTGTGGTAGAAGTGATCACGTTCCCAGGATTGTCACGTTCTCTAGTGTGGTAGAAGTGATCACGTTCCCAGGATTGTCACGTTCTCTAGTGTGTTAGAAGTGATCACGTTCCCAGGATTGTCACGTTCTCTAGTGTGGTAGAAGTGATCACGTTCCCAGGATTGTCACGTTCTCTAGTGTGGTAGAAGTGATCACGTTCCCAGGATTGTCACGTTCTCTAGTGTGGTAGAAGTGATCACGTTCCCAGGATTGTCACGTTCTCTAGTGTGGTAGAAGTGATCACATTCCCAGGATTGTCACGTTCTCTAGTGTGGTAGAAATGATCACGTTCCCAGGATTGTCACGTTCTCTAGTGTGGTAGAAGTGATCACGTTCCCAGGATTGTCACGTTCTCTAGTGTGTTAGAAGTGATCACGTTCCCAGGATTGTCACGTTCTCTAGTGTGTTAGAAGTGATCACGTTCCCAGGATTGTCACGTTCTCTAGTGTGTTAGAAGTGATCACGTTCCCAGGATTGTCACGTTCTCTAGTGTGTTAGAAGTGATCACGTTCCCAGGATTGTCACGTTCTCTAGTGTGGTAGAAGTGATCACGTTTCCAGGATTGTCACGTTCTCTAGTGTGTTAGAAGTGATCACGTTCCCAGGATTGTCACGTTCTCTAGTGTGTTAGAAGTGATCACGTTCCCAGGATTGTCACGTTCTCTAGTGTGTTAGAAGTGATCACGTTCCCAGGACCGTAACGTTCTCTAGTGTGGTAGAATTAATCACGTTCCCAGGATTGTCACGTTCTCTAGTGTGTTAGAAGTGATCACGTTCCCAGGATTGTCACGTTCTCTAGTGTGTTAGAAGTGATCACGTTCCCAGGACCGTAACGTTCTCTAGTGAACCTGTCCTTGTGTCTGTTTACGTATGTTTTTAAACCAGTTTGTCGGTATCTATTACCAAGGTTTATACCAAGAAGTGTAGAGTCACGTCAACGTAACAGCCTGGTTGATCAGACCCTGATCCACCACGAGGCCTGGACTCAGACCAGGCCGCGGGGGCGTTGGCCCCCAAAACCCTCCCCAGGTATACTTCAGGTATAGGCCTACTGGCCCATACTAGGCAGGTCTTCGTCAAACCCTCCCATGTATTTCTCCAAGTTTTTTCCCGGACATAAAGACAGCAGCGCTTGTCCAGTGCCGTGGATACGAGTACACTAACATGTGTTAGACTAACATATGTTAGGCTAACATATGTTAGGTTAGGTTAATTTAACATAGGTAAATTTAAGTTAACTACAGTCAGGTTAGGTTAGGTTAGGTTAGGTTAGGTTACGTTACGTTAGGTTACGTTAACATAGGTAGGGTTAGGCTAACTACAGTTAGGTTAGGTTAGGTTAAGTTAGGTCAGGTTAGGTTAGGTTACGTTAGGTTAGCATAGGTAGGGTTAGGCTAACTACAGTTAGGTTAGGTTAGGTTAGGTTATGTTACGTTACGTTACGTTAGGTTAACATAGGTAGAGTTAGGCTAACTACAGTTAGGTTAGGTTAGGTTAACATAGGTAAAATTAGGTTAGGTTAGGTTAGGTTAACATAGATAAAGTTATGTTAGGTTAACATAGGTAAAGTTAGGTTAACTACAGTTAGGTTAAGTTAGGTTAGGTTAGGCTAGGTTAGGTTAGGTTAGGTTAGGTTAGGTTAACATAGTTAAAGCTAGGTTAACTACAGTTGTGATGTAGTTCAGCTGGGCTTGCGAGGACTCTGGGGAGACCTAATTTAACCAATTATATGGTCACACCTTGCCTTGGCAAACGTCTGTAGCCACGCCCACGTCTGAGGTCTTTTGTTCTTGACGGCGTCAGACCTAGGCGTCAGGTCGTACACGTGGTTGTGGAGGGTGCTTGGACCACCATAAAAGCCCAAGGAAGAGCTGAGTAGGGAGATTCGAGCGGAGCTGCTGCTGGGGTGCAGAGCTCCTGAGCAGAGATTCGAGCGGAGCTGCTGCTGGGGTGCAGAGCTCCTGAGCAGAGACTTCGAGCGGAGCTGCTGCTGGGGTGCAGGGCTCGGGAGAAGGCTTCTGAAGTCTCTGGAGGAGACTGTTGGAGACATTGGGCAGAGTACTGGCTTGGAGCAGTACTCGTGCTGTGTAGGTCTTGGGACCTGGGGCTTAGTTTCTGTAGTGAACTGCCCTCTGAACTATATTGTAAGTTACATTCATTTTGGTCAAGTTGATTGTATTTCCCTGTCTCACTGCCTATGTGTACCACCCCATTTATCTGAACCCCAATGATGTACTCCTGTTCCCAAATATATTATTGTACAAGGACTTAATAATAAACTGTGTTTGAGTAGAACAGTAATATTCACTGACCCCGTTATTTGCTATTTTATTCATTATTTTATTTCATGTAGTGAGAGGGAGTGTAGTGTGGCGGGTAGAGTAATGAGAGGTGAAGATGTAGTCACCAGTGACCTCACATTACCTACCAACCTCCACACTCATCCCTCCTAGCACATTACCTACCTCCGCATATCATCCCTCCTACTGCCTCGCCTGTCCCACACCTACTAAATCCCTCCTCTTACCCCCATATTCCCCTAATGATCTAATCATTACCCCCCCTACATGACACAGTTAGGTTAGGTTAGGTTAACACTCGTCATGAGGTTTGTTAGTCTTGGCACTAACTGTTATCTTTTCTTGTTAACATAGAAAAAATAAGGAAAACATTGTATTCAGGTCATTTACTGGAGAATGACTTTAATCTGGTCAAGTTTATTTTCGCTTTTCCTTCACTCTTAATTCCCCTTATTTCCTCCATTCTTCAATCTCCCTCTCCCCTTCACCAGGTGCCAGATCACCCAGGCTGTGATGGACATGTGGGTCAGCGGGCCTCCAGCAGCAACAGCCTGGTTGACCAGGGAAGCACCAGACGAGCCTGGCCCATGGCCGGGCTCCGAGAGTAATGAAACCCTGGAAACTCTTCAAAGGTAAGGTATTCTCTCTCTCCCTCTCTCCATCACTCCCCTTTCCCCTCACTCTCCCCTAACACTCCCTTCCCCTCACTCCCTCAATCTCCACCCACCCCTTCATTCTCCCCCTCCCCCCTCCCTTCACTCTCCCCCCCAAAACAACGAATATATTAAAGAATTTCCATAAAAAACTTTGGCAACAATGCTTTGTGATTTAAAAATTGACGGAAACACAAGCGGAGCCCAACACTCACCCCGCGTCACTACCTTCATGTTGGTGTTATGTCAGTGTTGTTATTTGTCCTCAACACTCATGCAGAGGTTTATGTTGGCAGTATGTTGGCTGTATGTTAGTGTATGTGGGAGTATGTTGGGAGTATGTTGGAGTACGTTAATGTATGTTAGGTGTATGTTGGAGTGTGTTGGGCGGTTGTTCAGTATTATGTTAGGAATTTGCTGGGCGTATGTGCTGCGTATGT
>NC_091314.1:11145380-11190380 GCF_038502225.1 Cherax quadricarinatus
TGTGTGTGTGTGTGTGTGTGTGTGTGTGTGTGTGTGTGTGTGTGTGTGTGTGTGTGTGTGTGTGTGTGTGTGTGTGTGTGTGTGTGTGCGTGTGCATGTGTGTGTGTGTGTGTGTGTGTGTGTGTGTGCGTGTGCATGTGTGTGTATCGTCCGCCTCAGCAAACACACCAAACATTCCTCAGCAGACACGTAGATAAATGGTATCAAGTGATCGCTAATTACTGTATATATGTTTGGCTTCACAAGCTTCCTTTGTGTATACCAACACGTAGGTATATATACTGAGTGCCGACCCACGAAGGTGGGCCAGCCCACCCACCACCCACCACCCACCATCCACGCTAACAGGATGCTGCTGTAGCCTCAGCCTCCTCCTCCTCCTCCAGGAGACACCAGAGGGAAGAGCGAGATGCTGAGGGGAGGAGGAAGATGAAGGGAGAAGGAAGATGCTGAGGGAGGAGGAAGATGCTGAGGGAGGAGGAAGATGCTGAGGGAGGAGGAAGATGAACTGAAAAATGTGGAGAATCAAGAGGAAGAGGAAGAGGAAGGTAAGAGGGAAGAGGAAGATAAAGAAGAGGAGAAGGAAGAAGATAAGGATAATACTGGGTTAGGTTAAGTTAGGCCATGTTAGGTGAAGTTAAGTTAGGTTAGGTTACGTTAGGTTAGGTTAAGTTAGGCCATGTTAGGTGAAGTTAAGTTAGGTTAGGTTACGTTAGGTTAGGTTAAGTTAGGTCAAGTTAAGTGAAGGTAAGTTAAGTTAGGTTACGTTAGGTTAGGTTAAGTTAGGTCAAGTTAAGTGACGGTAAGTTAAGTTAGGTTACGTTAGGTTAGGTTAAGTTAGGTCAAGTTAAGTGATGGTAAGTTAAGTTAGGTTACGTTAGGTTAGGTTAAGTTAGGTCAAGTTAAGTGAAGGTAAGTTAAGTTAGGTTACGTTAGGTTAGGTTAAGTTAGGTCAAGTTAAGTGACGGTAAGTTAAGTTAGGTTACGTTAGGTTAGGTTAAGTTAGGTCAAGTTAAGTGATGGTAAGTTAAGTTAGGTTACGTTAGGTTAGGTTAAGTTAGGCCATGTTAGGTGAAGTTAAGTTAGGTTAGGTTACGTTAGGTTAGGTTAAGTTAGGTCAAGTTAAGTGATGGTAAGTTAAGTTAGGTTACGTTAGGTTAGGTTAAGTTAGGCCAAGTTAAGTGAAGGTAAGTTAAGTTAGGTTAGGTTAGGTTAGGTTAAGTTAGGTCAAGTTAAGTGACGGTAAGTTAAGTTAGGTTACGTTAGGTTAGGTTAAGTTAGGTCAAGTTAAGTGACGGTAAGTTAAGTTAGGTTACGTTAGGTTAGGTTAAGTTAGGCCAAGTTAAGTGAAGGTAAGTTAGGTTAGGTCAAGAGGATAAAAATACTGCTTTGGATTCCGAACCCTGATCGCCGTTAGCGGGAGAACGGGATGCTGCTGGACCATCTTTCCCTTCCGTTGGTAACGGGACCCGTTAATCTCTCTCTCTCTCCCGTTAACGGTGGGGGAAGGGAGGACACGGCAGTGAATATTCCACCTTGCGTAGCCAACGGGAGTGGAATAACGGTGATGAATTCTATTGAAGCACTCTTAATCCTAGGAAATGGAGCTATTCTCTCTCTTCTTCCACCCGCCCATCACCACCACCACCACCACCACCGCCATCACCACCACCGCCATCACCACCACCACCAGAGTCTTGGTGCAGCTACTGCAGCAGACACGGGGGCAGCTGTCATTACTGTGTCCAGAAGCCTCTTATTATAGCCTCAACAAAAACAAACTCTGACAATATCAAACATGAAAATGACTAGAGAAAAAGTTTTGAATGTGTAACCTTTATAATCAGTCGTAAATCATGAAAAATATTTTGTTATGGAGCAGTACGATTTTTGGTGATGAATTATGGACAGGTTCCAATCATGTTGCCAGTTCGTGATGTTTACATTCCTTATTAAACAGTACCATGTTCACTGTTATTTTTCTTTAGCGTATTTTCTATATTGCAGTGTAAAAAAACAGTGACTGATGATGTAATAGCTAAACTTAGCCTTGGTTAAAGTACTTCTGGTAGTTGAACAGACTCAAAGATCATCATCCTTGAGTCTGTGTGGAACAGAGAATGTACAGGTAATGTACAGGTTGTTTCACTCGTAGGAGACCCGGAGTTGGCACCCCCGTAGTTGCAACCCTCTTATATGTATATTACGTCTGTACTTAACATATAACCTTCGTCAAAGTATTTAATTAGTGAAAATAAAACACCAGATACTTCGAGTGAATATCCCAAAATTGCTTGTAAGATATGGCGTATAAATTGTAAACACGAGCCCAATGTACACCCGTTAACCCCTTTTTTCAGGTCTAGTTGCTAGGCTTTCCGTCTCTCCATATATTCTTGTGCGGTTTAGCTCTTCCTTTTGATTGTGATAATACATTCTTGTGCGATCGTTCACAGGATAGATACAGGGTGTCGCACAAGCTGGTGTTGGATCCCAGATAGATACAGGTTGTCGCACAAGCTGGTGTTGGATCCCAGATAGATACAGGGTGTCGCACGAGCTGGTGTTGGATCCCAGATAGATACAGGTTGTCGCACAAGCTGGTGTTGGATCCCAGATAGATACAGGGTGTCGCACGAGCAGGTGTTGGATACCAGATAGATACAGGGTGTCGCACAAGCTGGTGTTGGATCCCAGATAGATACAGGGTGTCGCACAAGCTGGTGTTGGATCCCAGATAGATACAGGTTGTCGCACAAGCTGGGTGTTGGATCCAGATAGATACAGGGTGTCGCACAAGCTGGTGTTGGATCCCAGATAGATACAGGGTGTCGCACGAGCTGGTGTTGGATACCAGATAGATACAGGGTTGTCGCACAAGCTGGTGTTGGATCCCAGATAGATACAGGGTGTCGCACGAGCTGGTGTTGGATACCAGATAGATACAGGGTGTCGCACAAGCTGGTGTTGGATCCCAGATAGATACAGGGTGTCGCACAAGCTGGTGTTGGATCCCAGATAGATACAGGGTGTCGCACAAGCTGGTGTTGGGATAGATACAGGGTGTCGCACAAGCTGGTGTTGGATCCCAGATAGATACAGGGTGTCGCACAAGCTGGTGTTGGATCCCAGATAGATACAGGTTGTCGCACAAGCTGGTGTTGGATCCCAGATAGATACAGGGTGTCGCACAAGCTGGTGTTGGATCCCAGATAGATACAGGGTGTCGCACGAGCTGGTGTTGGATACCAGATAGATACAGGGTGTCGCACAAGCTGGTGTTGGATCCCAGATAGATACAGGGTGTCGCACAAGCTGGTGTTGGATCCCAGATAGATACAGGGTGTCGCACGAGCTGGTGTTGGATACCAGATAGATACAGGGTGTCGCACAAGCTGGTGTTGGATCCCAGATAGATACAGGGTGTCGCACGAGCTGGTGTTGGATACCAGATAGATACAGGGTGTCGCACAAGCTGATGTTGGATCCCAGATAGATACAGGTTGTCGCACAAGCTGATGTTGGATCCCAGATAGATACCACAACCTCACCTTCCTCTACCTCAGTGAACCCGTGCATATGTATTCATGTACATATTTACATGTATGAACGTAATCGAGTGCATATGTATGTATAAATATAAGAGAGATGCCAAACCAACGATGATATACTTGTAAACTTATTTGTTTTTAAATACGGGTTGATATTGCAGTTTTTCAGTGTGCTGGAGGAGTGAGAATGGCTCCCCAGGGAAGGACAAATCCCATACAGAGGGCGAAAACTCTTTCAATAAATAGTTTATTATGTTTTGTGGGTTTTTTGATTCACCGTTAATATGTCAGAAGGGAGACTTTACATATTTTCGTGTGCACGCATGAACTTCACACGCTCTCATAACACGAATTTTCGCCACAGTTATATTAGTGACAAGAGGCCACGGAGTGGAACAAGCTTCTAGTGTAACGTTTCGCTCTGAGTGGAGCTTTGTCGAGTCACGACAACGTGATCAAGCTCTGCACAGAGCGAAATGCTGTCGCAATGAAAGTGTATTCACCTATTTGTGGTTGCAGAGATTCAACTCATAACGCCTGGCCCTGCCTCCTCGCTGGTCGCTAATAGGGCCACTCTCTCCCCCTGCTTCACGAAATTTATCGCCTGTGCTTGTCTGTCATCAGTGAGTTGGTGCTGACCAGGTCTCTGCTACGTTGAGCTGCGACCTTCAGATTACTATTGTTGTGCAGTCTCAGTGATTTGATCAGTTAACAAGACTGGTGATCATGCTGCTGGCCAGTTAACAAGACTGGTGATCATGCTGCTGGCCAGTTAACAAGACTGGTGATCATGCTGCTGGCTAGTTAACTGGTGATCATGCTGCTGGCCAGTTAACAAACTGGTGACTGGTGGCCATCACTGGTGATCATGCTGGCCAATTAACAAGACTGGTGATCATGCTGCTGGCCAATTAACAAGACTGGTGATCATGCTGCTGGGCAGTTAACAGACTGGTGACTGTTAACAAGACTGGTGATCATGCTGCTGGCCAATTAACAAGACTGGTGATCATGCTGCTGGCCAGTTAACAAGACTGGTGATCATGCTGCTGGCCAGTTAACAAGACTGGTGATCATGCTGCTGGCCAATTAACAAGACTGGTGATCATGCTGCTGGCCAATTAACAAGACTGGTGATCATGCTGCTGGCCAGTTAACAAGACTGGTGATCATGCTGTTGGCCAATTAACAAGACTGGTGATCATGCTGCTGGCCAATTAACAAGACTGGTGATCATGCTGCTGGCCAGTTAACAAGACTGGTGATCATGCTGCTGGCCAGTTAAAAAGCCAGTTAACAAGACTGGTGATCATGCTGCTGGCCAATTAACAAGACTGGTGATCATGCTGCTGGCCAATTAACAAGACTGGTGATCATGCTGCTGGGCAGTTAACAAGACTGGTGATCATGCTGCTGGGCAGTTAACAAGACTGGTGATCATGCTGCTGGGCAGTTAACAAGACTGGTGATCATGCTGCTGGGCAGTTAACAAGACTGGTGATCATGCTGCTGGCCAGTTAGCAAGACTGGTGATCATGCTAACCAGTTAACATCTACATAGTGGATACCTGTGTTAACTGGAAAGTGTCAGCCACACAGTCTTATCAGATAAGAACACACAAATTAAGAGGTCCGTAATCAAGGGGACACAGGTGGAAGCTGAAGACACAGATGAGCCATAGTGATGTCAGGAAGTATTTCTTTAGTCTCAGGGTGGTGGAAAAGTGGAATGAATTGCATGAGGCAAACTTAATACACAGCTTCAAGAGTAGATATGATAAAGCCCCCAGAAGCCTGAAGTTAGTGATGCCGATTACAGTAAAGTAGGAGGCGGAACCAGGAGCTGAGTCTCAACTCAACCAAAAACACAACTTGGTGAATATACACACACACTGTAGTGGAGGTAGGATTCATACATAGTTTTAAGAAGAGATACGACAAAGCTCATGGAGCAGGGAGAGAGTGGACCCAGTAGCGACCAGCGAAGAGGCGGGGCCAGTGACTCGACCTCTGCAACCACAAATAGGTGAGTACACACATACACACACAGGCATATGGTCCCTCCCCCAGTTCGTTCAAACACCCCCCTCCTTCCCCCCTCAGAGCGAGCACGCAAAAACCGACCATTTGAAAAAGTTGGATAAGATTAGAGAAACATAAGTTGAGTAGTGCGGCGCCCTTAGAGCAGAGGAACGACCCATCCTGTGTAGCTTCCGCCTCACTACACTAATCCTATACAACTGCACCAGGATTTGTGACCAGCACAAGTGAGGAGACAATGTGACCATTACTGTACCTTTCCAATGGATTTAGAGAGAGAGAGAGAGAGAGAGAGAGAGAGAGAGAGAGAGAGAGAGAGAGAGAGAGAGAGAGAGAGAGAGAGAGAGAGAGATTGAGATTAAACAGGGTAGAGGAAGGGGTTATGGGGATAGGGAGAATGGAGTGTATACAGTGGCGACCTAGTGCTTGTGTGTTAGTGTTAGTTCCGTGTGTGTGTGTGTGTGTGTGTGTGTGTGTGTGTGTGTGTGTGTGTGTGTGTGTGTGTGTGTGTGTGTGTGTGTGTGTGTGTGTGTGTGTGTCTGTGTGTGTGTGTGTCTGTGTGTGTGTCTGTGTGTGTATGTGTGTGTGTGTGTGTGTGTGTGTGTGTGTGTGTGTGTGTGTGTGTGTGTGTGTGTGTGTGTGTGTGCGTGTGTGTGTGCGTGTGTGTGTGTGTGTGTATGTGTGTGAGTGTGTGTGTGTGTGTGTGTGTGTCTGTGTGTGTGTGTGTGTGTGTGTGTGTGTGTGTGTGTGTGTGTCTGTGTGTGTGTGTATGTGTTCACTGATGTGTTGACTGGGGTTCGATAATTAGCTCCTGGCCCCTCCACTGAGACTCCTGGGATCGGCGTCACTTCTGGCTTCTTGAGCCTTATCATATCTACTCTTGAAGCTGTGTATTAAATTTGCCTCTACCACTGCCTTATCTAGGTCATTCCACTTTTCAACAACTCTGAGACTGAAGAAATACTTCCTGACATCACTGTCTCACCTGTATCTTCAGCTTCCACCTGTGTCCCCTTGATCCTGGTCCTCTTAATTCAAAGAGTCTGTCCCTATCTGACCAATTAATTCCTCTTAAGATTTTATATGTCTTGATCATGTCTCCCCTTGTTTTTCTCTTTACCAAGGTCTCAGCATAGTGCATTCTTCTCAGTTCTGGTGTTAGTCTGGTTGCAAACTTTTAAATATTTTCGAACCTCTTCTCATGGTTGACCAGGTGCGGGTTCCATGCTGGGGCTGCGTACTCAATAACAAGCCTGACATGTGTCGTGTATAAGGTTCTGAAGAATTCTTTATTCAAGTTTCTCAGTATTTTTCAGATGTTTGATAATCTCTCATATAAGGCTGCCGTTGTAAGCTTCTTATGCAGTTCTGGTGACATGCTTAGTGTTATATTCACCCCTAGGTCCTTTTCACTCCCTGACATTTGCAGCTTTTCTTAGCCAATGCTGTACTCTGTGTCCGGTCTTCCCCCTCCTCCAATGCGCACGACCTTGTATTTACTAGGGTTGAACTTAAGAAAGCACTTGTGTACCCACATCTCCAGTCTGTTAATGTCTCTCCGGATTTTATTACTGTCCTCTCCTCCTCTCATTCTCATTAGTCATACATCGTCAGCAAACAATGACACAGCACTCAATGTCCTCTGCTAGGTCATTCACGTATATTAGGAACAGTATTGGTCATAACACTGACCCACTCGTTACTCTCTCCTGTTCTAATGTTACATCCCTTACTCTTACTCTCTGTCTTGTGTTATTTAAGCACTCTCTGACCCACTGGAACACTCTAACTTTTAACTCTGATTGTTCTTCTAATTTCTGGACTAATCTCTGGCGTGGTACTGTGTCAGATACTTTTCTACAGTCCAAGGAAATGCATTTCACCCAACTGTCTTCCATGTTTTGTTACTGTGACTCTGTCGTATAACTCCAGCAAATTCAATAGACAGGATTTTCCATCTATAATCCATACTGTATTTTCGTACAAAAAAAAAAAATGTGATGAATGGTTTAGAAAACCGACAAGTTGAAGAATTGAGACACTTATGCAACACATGGGAATCTTTATTGAATAAACGTTTCGCCACACAGTGGCTTCATCAGTCCAATACAAAGTTGAAATGGGTAAGGAGAGGAGAAGTTCGAGGTAATCAGTCCCTCAACCTGGAATCGATGTGTTCAGTCCATCACTCTTGTAGGAAGTGCAGCACAGGGCCAGAGAGGTGGCTTATATACTGCGGTGAGATGAGGTGAAGCTGGAGGAGGCGGGATCACAGTGGGACCTGCCACTAGTGTAAGTAGGTCGTCGTCCAAAGGTTGTGGCAGGTCCCACTGTGATCCCGCCTCCTCCAGCTTCACCTCATCTCACCGCAGTATATAAGCCACCTCTCTGGCCCTATGCTGCACTTCCTACAAGAGTGATGGACTGAACACATCGATTCCAGGTTGAGGGACTGATTACCTCGAACTTCTCCTCTCCTTACCCATTTCTACTTTGTATTGGACTGATGAAGCCACTGTGTGGCGAAACGTTTCTTCAATAAAGATTCCCATGTGTTGCATAAGTGTCTCAATTCTTCAAAAAAAAAAAAAATTCTCTCCAATGCCTCAATATTATTTTCCATACTATCTTCTTCAGTACTTCTGGCAGGACCTGTAATTCAGGGTCCGTTGTCTGTCCCCTTTTTGTATATAGGATCGACATTTGCCATTTTCCAATCTTCTGGCAAGTGTCCTGACTGAAGAGACCGGTTGAATTCCTTCGCTATTGTGTCACATAGTTGTTGATATGTCATCTTGTCCCATTGCTTTTGATACTTCCAGCTCTTGAGGGAGTCTCAAGACTGCTCCTCTTGCAGCTGAAGTCTCCTAGTACAATAAGTCCTCACTTGACTCGTTTCATTATGACGTTGTTTAGAAAGAATCGATTCTGTTGCAATGAACGCTGAGGATACATTGTGCACCCCTGATGCTTATATCAATTAGCCTATGGTAAAATTTATTTCGTTATATGTTGTTTTGCTTAGAGTCGCAGTTTCCAAGAACCTTTTGACGACGTTAAGTGAGGACTTACTGCACTAGAAGCCTTCACTGTTTTCCCTAAGTGAATTAGTGCACTCTTATTTTGATCATGTTTGTTGGAGGATTTATGCAATAATTCACTTAGTGAAGACAGTGAACACGTCTAGTGCAGTAAGTCCTCACTTAACGTCGTCGATAGGTTCTAGGGGATAGTGAGTTTAATTTTTATTGAAATTTTCAACCATTCCTTCAGGTCCACCTTTGTCATTCAGCTTCATCATCCTTATCATCGTCACTGACATCTTCGTCCTCCTACTCCTGGTCACAGACCGGGCCGCGGGGGCGTTGACCCCCGGAACTCTCTCCAGGTAAACTCCAGGTATTCCTCTTCCTCCTCCACATTTAAGAGCTGGTGTGAGGGTGAAATCGTGAGGGAGGTCAAGATACTGTTATAGTAATTCCATTTCAGCAGTGTCTCCTGCAGTTACAGTGACTTCACTTCCTCACCCTGACTCCTGCAGATGCAGTAACTCCACTACCCCCCTGGCTCCTGCAGGTACAGTGACTCCACTTCATCCCTGGCTCCTGCAGGTACAGTAACTCCACTACCCTCCCTGGCTCCTGCAGGTTCAGTAACTCCACTACTCCCCTGGGTCCTGCAGGTACAGTAACTCCAGTACCTCCCCTGGGTCCTGCAGGTACAGTAACTCCACTACCCTCCCTGGGTCCTGCAGGTACAGTAACTCCACTACCCTCCCTGGGTCCTGCAGGTACAGTAACTCCACTACCCCCCTGGCTCCTGCAGGTACAGTGACTCCACTTCATCCCTGGCTTTTGCAGGTACAGTGACTCCACTTCATCCCTGGCTTCTGCAGGTACAGTGACTCCACTTCATCCCTGGCTCCTGCAGGTACAGTGACTCCACTTCATCCCTGGCTCCTGCAGGTACAGTGACTCCACTACATCCCTGGCTCCTGCAGGTACAGTGACTCCACTTCATCCCTGGCTTCTGCAGGTACAGTGACTCCGCTTCATCCCTGGCTCCTGCAGGTACAGTGATTCCACTTCATCCCTGGCTTCTGCAGGTACAGTGACTCCGCTTCCCCCTGGCTCCTGCAGGTACAGTGACTCCACTTCATCCCTGGCTCCTGCAGGTACAGTGACTCCACTTCATCCCTGGCTCCTGCAGGTACAGTGACTCCACTTCATCCCTGGCTCCTGCAGGTACAGTGACTCCACTTCATCCCTGGCTCCTGCAGGTACAGTGACTCCACTTCATCCCTGGCTCCTGCAGGTACAGTGACTCCACTTCATCCCTGGCTCCTGCAGGTACAGTGACTCCACTTCATCCCTGGCTCCTGGAGGTACAGTGACTCCACTTCATCCCTGGCTCCTGGAGGTACAGTGACTCCACTTCATCCCTGGCTCCTGCAGGTACAGTGACTCCACTTCATCCCTGGCTCCTGGAGGTACAGTGACTCCACTTCATCCCTGGCTCCTGGAGGTACAGTGACTCCACTTCATCCCTGGCTCCTGCAGGTACAGTGACTCCACTTCATCCCTGGCTCCTGGAGGTACAGTGACTCCACTTCATCCCTGGCTCCTGGAGGTACAGTGACTCCACTTCATCCCTGGCTCCTGCAGGTACAGTGACTCCACTTCATCCCTGGCTCCTGGAGGTACAGTGACTCCACTTCATCCCTGGCTCCTGGAGGTACAGTGACTCCACTTCATCCCTGGCTCCTGGAGGTACAGTGACTCCACTTCATCCCTGGCTCCTGGAGGTACAGTGACTCCACTTCATCCCTGGCTCCTGGAGGTACAGTGACTCCACTTCATCCCTGGCTCCTGCAGGTACAGTGACTCCACTTCATCCCTGGCTCCTGGAGGTACAGTGACTCCACTTCATCCCTGGCTCCTGGAGGTACAGTGACTCCACTTCATCCCTGGCTCCTGCAGGTACAGTGACTCCACTTCATCCCTGGCTCCTGGAGGTACAGTGACTCCACTTCATCCCTGGCTCCTGGAGGTACAGTGACTCCACTTCATCCCTGGCTCCTGCAGGTACAGTGACTCCACTTCATCCCTGGCTCCTGCAGGTACAGTGACTCCACTTCATCCCTGGCTCCTGCAGGTACAGTGACTCCACTTCATCCCTGGCTCCTGCAGGTACAGTGACTCCGCTTCATCCCTGGCTCCTGCAGGTACAGTGACTCCACTTCATCCCTGGCTCCTGCAGGTACAGTGACTCCACTTCATCCCTGGCTCCTGCAGGTACAGTGACTCCACTTCATCCCTGGCTCCTGCAGGTACAGTGACTCCACTTCATCCCTGGCTCCTGCAGGTACAGTGACTCCACTTCATCCCTGGCTCCTGCAGGTACAGTGACTCCACTTCATCCCTGGCTCCTGCAGGTACAGTGACTCCACTTCATCCCTGGCTCCTGGAGGTACAGTGACTCCACTTCATCCCTGGCTCCTGGAGGTACAGTGACTCCACTTCATCCCTGGCTCCTGCAGGTACAGTGACTCCACTTCATCCCTGGCTCCTGGAGGTACAGTGACTCCACTTCATCCCTGGCTCCTGGAGGTACAGTGACTCCACTTCATCCCTGGCTCCTGCAGGTACAGTGACTCCACTTCATCCCTGGCTCCTGGAGGTACAGTGACTCCACTTCATCCCTGGCTCCTGGAGGTACAGTGACTCCACTTCATCCCTGGCTCCTGCAGGTACAGTGACTCCACTTCATCCCTGGCTCCTGGAGGTACAGTGACTCCACTTCATCCCTGGCTCCTGGAGGTACAGTGACTCCACTTCATCCCTGGCTCCTGGAGGTACAGTGACTCCACTTCATCCCTGGCTCCTGGAGGTACAGTGACTCCACTTCATCCCTGGCTCCTGGAGGTACAGTGACTCCACTTCATCCCTGGCTCCTGCAGGTACAGTGACTCCACTTCATCCCTGGCTCCTGGAGGTACAGTGACTCCACTTCATCCCTGGCTCCTGGAGGTACAGTGACTCCACTTCATCCCTGGCTCCTGCAGGTACAGTGACTCCACTTCATCCCTGGCTCCTGGAGGTACAGTGACTCCACTTCATCCCTGGCTCCTGGAGGTACAGTGACTCCACTTCATCCCTGGCTCCTGCAGGTACAGTGACTCCACTTCATCCCTGGCTCCTGCAGGTACAGTGACTCCACTTCATCCCTGGCTCCTGCAGGTACAGTGACTCCACTTCATCCCTGGCTCCTGCAGGTACAGTGACTCCACTTCATCCCTGGCTCCTGCAGGTACAGTGACTCCACTTCATCCCTGGCTCCTGCAGGTACAGTGACTCCACTTCATCCCTGGCTCCTGCAGGTACAGTGACTCCACTTCATCCCTGGCTCCTGCAGGTACAGTGACTCCACTTCATCCCTGGCTTCTGCAGGTACAGTGACTCCGCTTCATCCCTGGCTCCTGCAGGTACAGTGATTCCACTTCATCCCTGGCTTCTGCAGGTACAGTGACTCCACTTCATCCCTGGCTCCTGGAGGGGGGGGCTGCTTCAAGATCTGGTCACGTGCTGCTAGATGCTTTTTAAGGAAGTCAGGTCACTGGAAATAACCCTTCCTCCTTCTATCTTCCTTCCTCCTTCTATCTTCCTTCCTCCTTCTATCTTCCTTCCTCCTTCTATCTTCCTTCCTCCTTCTATCTTCCTTCCTCCTTCTATCTTCCTTCCTCCTTCTATCTTCCTTCCTCCTTCTATCTTCCTTCCTCCTTCTATCTTCCTTCCTCCTTCTATCTTCCTTCCTCCTTCTATCGTCCTTCCTCCTATCTTCCTTTCTATCTTCCTTCCTCCTTCTATCTTCCTTCCTCCTTCTATCTTCCTTCCTCCTTCTATCTTCCTTCCTCCTTCTATCTTCCTTCCTCCTTCTATCTTCCTTCCTCCTTCTATCTTCCTTCCTCCTATCTTCCTTCCTCCTTCTATCTTCCTTCCTCCTTCTATCTTCCTTCCTCCTTCTACCTTCCTTCTTCTTACTTTCCTTCCTCCTTCTATCTTCCACCTTCTGCCTTCCTCCCTCCTATCTTCCTCCTCCTTCTATCTTCCTTCCTCCTTCTACCTTTCTTCTTCTACCTTCCTTCCTCCTTCTATCTTCCTTCATCCTTCTCTTTTCCTCCCTCCTTCCTTCCTTCCATCCATCTCTGTCTTTCTCCCTTCCACTCCCCGGGTAGCTCACCGGGGAGAGTATTCGATTCACAATCGCATGGTCCAAGGTTCAATTCCTGGCACAGAGACACGTCTATTTTCTCATACACAGGAAACAGTCTACGGGGCTTCCCCGTCTTGTTTCACCTTGACCCCCCCCTCCCTCCCTGTTTCACCTTGACCCCCCCTCCCTGTTTCACCTTGACCCCCCCTCCCTGTTTCACCTTGGCCCCCCCCTCCCTGTTTCACCTTGACCCCTCCCTGTTTCACATTGACCCCTCCCTGCTTCACTCTGACCTACCTCCCTGCTTCACCCAGACCCCCCTACCTGCTTCACCCTGACCTCCCTCCCTGCTTCACCCTGACCTCCCTCCCTGCTTCACCCTGACCTCCCTCCCTGCTTCACCCTGACCTCCCTCCCTGCTTCACCCTGACCTCCCTCCCTGCTTCACCTGACCTCCCTCCCTGCTTCACCCTGACCTACCTCCATGCTTCACCCTGACCCCCCTAGCTGCTTCACCCTGACCTCCCTCCCTGCTTCACCCTGACCTCCCTCCCTGCTTCACCCCCTCCCCTGCTTCACCTGACCTCCCTCCCTGCTTCACCCTGACCCCCCTCCCTGCTTCACCCTGACCCCCCTCCCTGCTTCACCCTGACCTCCCTCCCTGCTTCACCATGACCTCCCTCCCTGCTTCACCCTGACCTCCCTCCCTGCTTCACCCTGACCTCCCTCCCTGCTTCACCCTGACGCCCCTCCCTGCTTCACCCTGACCTCCCTCCCTGCTTCACCCTGACCCCCTCCCTGCTTCACCCTGACCCCCTCCCTGCTTCACCCTGACCTCCCTCCCTGCCCCTTCCCTGCTTCACCCTTACCTCCCTCCCTGCTTCATCCTGACCCCCTTCCCTGCTTCACCCTGACCCCCTCCCTGCTTCACCTGACCTTCCTCCCTGCTTCACCCAGACCTCCCTCCCTGCTTCACCCTGACCTCCCTCCCTGCTTCACCTGACCTTCCTCCCTGCTTCACCCTGCTTCTGCTTCACCCTGACCTCCCTCCCTGTTTCAACCTGACCCCCTTCCCTGCTTCACCCTGACTCTTCACCCCCCCCTCCCTGCTTCACCCTTACCTCCCTCCCTGCTTCACCCTGACCCACCTCCCTGCTTCACCCTGACCTCCCTCCCTGTTTCAACCTGACCCCCTTCCCTGCTTCACCCTGACCTCCCTTCCCTGCTTCACCCTGACCCCCTCCCTGCTTCACCTGACCTCCCTCCCTGCTTCACCCTGACCCCTCTCTTCTTTACCCTGACCTCCCTCCCTGCTTCACCCTGACCTCCCTCCCTGTTTCAACCTGACCCCCTTCCCTGCTTCACCCTGACCTCCCTCCCTGCTTCACCCTGACCTACCTCCCTGCTTCACCCTGACCTCCCTCCCTGCTTCACCCAGACCCCTCCCTGCATCACCCTGACCTGACCATCCCTGCTTCACCCTGACCTCCCTCCCTGCTTCACCCTGACCTCCCTCCTGACCCCTCCCTGCTTCACCCTGACCTCCATCCCTGCTTCACCTTGACCTCCCTCCCTGCTTCACCCTGACCCCTCCCTGCTTCACCCTGACCTCCCTCCCTGCTTCACCCTGACCTCCCTCCCTGCTTCACCCTGACCTCCCTCCCTGCTTCACCCTGACCTCCCTCCCTGCTTCACCCTGACCTCCCTCCCTGCTTCACCCTGACCTACCTCCCTGCTTCACCCTGACCTCCCTCCCTGCTTCACCCTGACCTACCTCCCTGCTTCACCCTGACCTCCCTCCCTGCTTCACCCTGACCTCCCTCCCTGCTTCACCCTGACCCCTCTCTGCTTCGCCCAAGTGTGTTAGAGAGGCATCAATCATCAACTGTCTTAGAGAGGCATCAATTGTCAAAGAGAGGAGATAGAGGGATGTGACAATAACAATAAAAATGCTTTAAAATGAGCTGACGTAGGTAACAGCTCTTAGCTTGTCAGTAAAGCTATGGATCCTTAACCTGTAAATAGCTTGTCAGTAAAGCTATGGATCCTTAACCTGTAAATAGCTTGTCAGTAAAGCTATGGATCCTTAACCTGTAAATAGCTTGTCAATAAAGCTATGGACTTAACCTGTAAATAGCTTGTCAGTAAAGCTATGGACTTAACCTGTAAATAGCTTGTCAGTAAAGCTATGGATCCTTAACCTGTAAATAGCTTGTCAGTAAAGCTATGGACTTAACCTGTAAATAGCTTGTCAGTAAAGCTATGGATCCTTAACCTGTAAATAGCTTGTCAGTAAAGCTATGGACTTAACCTGTAAATAGCTTGTCAGTAAAGCTATGGATCCTTAACCTGTAAATAGCTTGTCAGTAAAGCTATGGACTTAACCTGTAAATAGCTTGTCAGTAAAGCTATGGACTTAACCTGTAAATAGCTTGTCAGTAAAGCTATGGATCCTTAACCTGTAAATAGCTTGTCAGTAAAGCTATGGACTTAACCTGTAAATAGCTTGTCAGTAAAGCTATGGATCCTTAACCTGTAAATAGCTTGTCAGTAAAGCTATGGACTTAACCTGTAAATAGCTTGTCAGTAAAGCTATGGACTTAACCTGTAAATAGCTTGTCAGTAAAGCTATGGACTTAACCTGTAAATAGCTTGTCAGTAAAGCTATGGACTTAACCTGTAAATAGCTTGTCAGTAAAGCTATGGATCCTTAACCTGTAAATAGCTTGTCAGTAAAGCTATGGATCCTTAACCTGTAAATAGCTTGTCAGTAAAGCTATGGATCCTTAACCTGTAAATAGCTTGTCAGTAAAGCTATGGATCCTTAACCTGTAAATAGCTTGTCAGTAAAGCTATGGACTTAACCTGTAAATAGGTTGTCAGTAAAGCTATGGATCCTTAACCTGTAAATAGCTTGTCAGTAAAGCTATGGACTTAACCTGTAAATAGCTTGTCAGTAAAGCAAGGGATCCTTAACTTTGACAAACCCTGTGTAAAAAAAGGAGAGAGAGAGAGAGAGCGAGAGAGAGAGAGAGAGAGAGAGAGAGAGAGAGAGAGAGAGAGAGAGAGAGAGAGAGAGAGAGAGAGAGAGAGAGAGAGAGAGAGAGAGTGGGAGAAAGGGTGGAGAGATGTGTGAGAAGATGGAGAGAGAGATGATTAGAGATAGTGGAAATGAAGGCTGACAGCTGCTGACGATTTGCTGTCAGCTCCAGTAAGACGACTTGAAGGAGGCAGATGCCAGACCCGTCTCCTGGTCCTCCATCCACTCTTTCTCTCTTCTCTCATTATTCCTCCCATTCTTTTCTTCTGTTATTCCTCCCCTCCCCCCATTATTCTCCTCCCATTCCTCCTTCTCTTTCTTCAACTGTAACTCTTGAAGATGGCTGTGGTTGTGGTAGTAGCAGTAGTGGTGGTGGTGGTGATGGTGGTGGTGGTGGTGGTGGTGGTGGTGGTGGTGGTGGTGGTGGTGATGGTGGTGATAGCAGCAGCAGCAGTAGTAGTGGTGGTGGTGATGGTGGTGATGGTGGTGATGGTGGTGGTGGTGGTGGTGGTGATGGTGGTGATAGCAGCAGCAGCAGTAGTAGTGGTGGTGGTGGTGGTGGTGGTGATAGCAGCAGCAGCAGTAGTAGGTGTGGTGGTGGTGGTGGTGGTGGTGGTGGTGGTGGAAGTAGAAGCAGTAATGGTGGTGTTGGTGGTGTTTAAAGAATCTAACAGGGGAGAGAGGGAGAAAGAGAAAGAGAGAAAGATAGAGAGAGAGATAAATAGATAGATCCACTTCGGGGACAGCGTGAAACAAGCTTTTATGCCACAAGACGGGCAGAAAGCAGCAACGTCACTCTGGCTGTACCCTTCTCCAGAACATCACTCCATCTGAGATCATACATACCCAGGATGACTCGAGTATGGAACACATTCGTACAGTATAATGATGTCAACGAGATAAAGTCAGTTGATCAAATGAAAATGCTGGCCCACAGATGGCTCCAACTTCATCCTGTTCCTTACTTGTATGTCTCATAACAATAAAAATGCTTTCAAATGAGCTGATGTAGGTAACAGCTCTTAGCTTGTCAATATTTAGGAATCCTTAACCTGTAAATAGCTGGTCAATAAAGCTAGATATCCTTAACCTAACCTTGTCAAACCCTGTGTAAGAGAGAGAGAGAGAGAGAGAGAGAGAGAGAGAGAGAGAGAGAGAGAGAGAGAGAGAGAGAGAGAGACAGACAGACAGACAGAGGTGGGGTATATTGGGGGAGGTGAGGAGTGGGTGATCTATAGCGAGGGGGAGTGGTGCAGCCTTGATCAAACCATACTACGGGTGGGGATAGAACCCGCGATCAGAGAGTCTCAAAACTCCAGGCCGTCGCGATTTGAGAGTCTCTGACCGCGGGTTCTATTCCCACCCGTGGTATGGTTTGTCTGCAATCGTGTCATTACGATTTCGTGAGTTAGGCTTGATCCTCCGTCCGTGTGTGTCACTAGGCACAAGTCATTCCACTTTTCCACCGCCCTGAGACTAAAGAAATACTTCCTGACATCCCAGCGGCTCATTTTCCACCTGTGTCCCCTCGATCTTGGTTCTCTTAACTCAAGTAATCCGTCCCTATCAATGTCTCTTAAGATTTTGTACGTCGTTATGATGAAGAATTAGACGCATATACATCTGGGTATCTTTATTTGTAGACGTATCGCCATCCAGTGTCTTTATCAATACAAATTCAAGGACATTATGGGAAGACTGTAGAGCTATGTACAAAAGACGAGGTAATCAGTCCCTCAGCCTTGGAGTTGGTGATGAGTACACTGAATACTCTACGAAACGTCTACAAATATACACAGATGTTACACATGTGTCTAATTCCTCATTTTGTCGGTGTTGTATACCAATTATATACATACGTCGTTGTCATGTCTCCCCCAGGTCTTCTTCAACGTTGTCAGTTTTCTTTCAAAATCTCCTCACAGTGCATTCCTTCAGACCTTCCAAAGCTTCATTTACAACTGTGTTTATGAACAATATTACATTACATTAAATTAAATTATTTTGAATACTTATATCCGCTTTAACACTTGCGTACTAAGAGATTGTTACATTACTATCGCCACGACTAGGTGAGGCGGCCATCTTGGGAACCCATAAACAATGAATGATCTAACATATGTCAAGAATTGATTCTTTATTCAAGGTCCTGAATGATATTCCGAGGTTTGATTAGCTTGCATATGCCACTGATGTTCAGTGTGTGTGTGTGTGTGTGTGTGTGTGTGTGTGTGTGTGTACTTACTTATTTGTGATTGCAGAGTTCGAGTCATAGCTTCTGGCCCCACCTCTTCACTGGTCGCTATTAGGTCCACTCTCTCCGTGCTCTATGAGCTTTATCGTACCTCTTAATGCTATATCCTGCCTCAGCTGCATCACTCTCCAGATTATTCCACTTCCTGACAACTCTGTGAGTAAAGAAGTACTTCCTGACATCCCTGTGACTCATCTGAGCTCTCACCTTAGTTGTGACCCCTTGTTGCTGTGTCCCATATCTGACACATCCTGTCTGTATCCATCTTGTCAAGTGTTCTCAGTATTTTAGATGTTATTATCATGTCCCCCCTATTCCTTCTGTCCTCCAGTGTTGTCAGGTTGAATTCCCTGACCTTTCCTCGTACTTCAAACCCCTCAGCTTCGGGACTAGTCTTGTTGCAAACCGTTGCACTTTTTCTAATTTCTTGACGTGTTTGACCAGGTGTGGGTTCCAGACTGTGTGTTCAACAGACACACACAGACACACACAGACACACACACATACACACACACACACACACACACACACACACACACACACACACACACACACACACACACACACACATACACACACACCTACTAAAACGGGCCTCGTAAAGTCAGTCGTGCTGAGCCAAACAGTCAGGTGTGTCATCACAAGCAGTGTCAGAGCAGCAGTCTGGGTGTTACACGCCCTGGGAGGGTCAGCGTAACATTGTACGCCACAGCGGGGGTGTCCACACCCGCGCATCAGTACGGGTGTAAGTGGGAACAGGGGGAGTGTGGGAGGAGTGGTGGGGGGGAGTGGGGGGAGAGGTGGGGGGGAGGGGGGAGAGGTGGGGGGGAGTGGGAGGAGAGGTGGGGGGAGTGGGAGGAGAGGTGGGGGGAGTGGGAGGAGAGGTGGGGGGAGTGGGAGGAGAGGTGGGGGGGAGTGGGAGGAGAGGTGGGGGGAGTGGGAGGAGAGGTGGGGGGAGTGGGGGGAGAGGTGGGAGGAGTGGGAGGAGAGGTGGGGGGGAGTGGGAGGAAAGGTAGGAAGAGGAGAGGTGTCGAGGAAACTACTTTCATGGATTTTATTATTAATAATGAGCTACTAAGTCTCTGCGAAAAACACACCTTAAGCCAGCAGATAGTGGAGCCAACAAGACTAGAAAACACACTTGACCTTATCTTCACAAATAATGAGGACCTGATAAGAGACATAAGAATATCAAAAACAACTAATTCCGATCACAATCTAATCGAAGTCCAGACGTACATGCATAGGGGTCCTGAACAACAGAATGCATGTACCGGTGAAGGTGTCTTCACAAAATACAATTTCAACAACAAGAACATCAACTGGGACCAGGTAAACCATGTCCTAAACGAAACATGTTGGGAAGATGTCTTAAATGACATGGGTCCAAACCAGTGCCTTGAAAGGATCAACTTCCTGGTAGCCGAAGCATGTTCTAGGCATATTCCCCAAAGAAAAAAGAAGAGCAGGAGTAAACTGGAGAGAAAAAAAGACGCTCCCTCTACAGAAGACGACGAAGAGTCACTGAGCTCCTCAGGAGTGCTAGAATATCTGATACACGAAAGGAGGCGCTGACCAGGGAAGTGGAAACTATCGAACTTAAGCTAAATGACTCTTACAGGAACCAGGAGAGGCAGGAGGAGCTTAAAGCTATTAGTGAAATTGAAAGAAATTCAAAATATTTCTTTTCATATGCCAAAAACAAGGCAAATACCACATCTAGTATCGGGCCCTTACTCAGACAGGATGGGACTTACACAGATGACAACAAGGAAATGAGTGAAATATTGAAATCCCAGTACGACTCTGTGTTTAGTGAACCACTAATCGGTCTGAGGATCGACGACCCAAATGATTTCTTCATGAATGAGCCTCAAAACTCCATAAATGTATGCCAGATTTCCGACATTACCCTAACTCCGATAGATTTCGAAAAAGCCATTGACAACATGCCTATGCACTCAGCCCCGGGCCCAGACTCGTGGAACTCTGTTTTCATTAAGAACTGCAAGAAACCCCTCTCGCGTGCCCTAAGTACACTATGGAGGAGGAGCTTGGACATAGGTGAGATTCCACAGTCACTTAAAACAACGGATATAGCCCCGCTCCATAAAGGTGGCAGCAAAGCATTAGCTAAGAACTATAGACCAATAGCTCTGACGTCCCACATCATAAAAATCTTTGAAAGAGTGCTAAGAAGCAGGATTGCAAATCATCTGGATTCCCAAAATCTGCACAATCCAGGGCAACATGGGTTCAGGGCAGGTCGCTCCTGCCTCTCACAACTACTGGATCACTATGACATGGCCTTGGATGCACTGGAAGAAAATCAGAATGCAGATGTAATATACACAGACTTTGCAAAAGCATTTGACAAATGCGATCATGGTGTAATAGCCCATAAAATACGTGCTAAAGGAATAACTGGGAAAGTGGGGAGATGGATCTTCAACTTCCTAACAAATCGAACACAAAGAGTAGTGGTCAACAGAGTTAAATCGGAGGCTGCCATAGTGAAGAGCTCTGTTCCACAAGGCACAGTACTCGCCCCCATCTTATTCCTTATCCTCATATCAGACATAAACAGAGATATACACCACAGCACCGTATCATCCTTTGCGGATGATACTAGGATCTGCATGAGGCTGTCATCTGCTGAGGACGCGGTTAACCTCCAAGAAGATATAAACAAAGTTTTCCAGTGGGCGACGGTAAACAATATGATGTTCAATGAGGACAAATTCCAACTACTCCGTTATGGAAAACTGGAGGAGATAATAACTAGAACAGAGTATACTACTGACTCCGGCCATACAATAGAGCGGAAAAATAATGTAAGGGACCTGGGAGTAGTAATGTCTGAGGATCTCACTTTCAAGGATCACAACAGTGCCACGATCGCACGTGCAAAGAAAATGATAGGATGGATAATGAGAACTTTCAAAACGAGAGATGCCAAGCCCATGATGATCCTTTTCAAATCACTTGTTCTCTCTAGGCTGGAATACAGCTGTACATTAACATCTCCATACAAAGCAGGTGAAATCGCAGATCTAGAGAGTGTACAGAGATCCTTTACTGCACGTATAAGTTCTGTCAAGCACCTTAACTACTGGGAACGCTTGAAAGCACTTGACTTGTACTCGTTGGAACGCAGGAGGGAGAGATATATCATAATCTACACTTGGAAAATCTTGGAAGGAATGGTCCCAAATCTGCACACAGAAATCACTCCCTACGAAAGTAAAAGACTGGGCAGGCGATGCAAAATGCCGCCAATAAAAAGTAGGGGCGCCATTGGTACACTAAGAGAAAACACCATAAGTGTCCGGGGCCCAAAACTGTTCAACAGCCTCCCATCAAGCATTAGGGGAATTGCCAATAAACCCCTGGCTGCCTTCAAGAGAGAGCTGGACAGATACCTAAAGTCAGTGCCGGATCAGCCGGGCTGTGGCTCGTACGTCGGACTGCGTGCGGCCAGCAGTAACAGCCTAGTTGATCAGGCCCTGATCCATCGGGAGGCCTGGTCGTGGACCGGGCCGCGGGGGCGTTGATCCCCGGAATAACCTCCAGGTAACCTCCAGGTAACAAATTTCAACATTTTCATCCACTTCGGAGACCAAATTGTTACAAGTTGATCTGGACGGTCTGACCACCAGTCTGTGTTTAGTTATATATATATATATATATATATATATATATATATATATATATATATATATATATATATATATATATATATATATATATATATATATATATATATATATATATATATATATATATATATATATATATATATATATATATATATATATATATATATATAGAGAGAGAGAGAGAGAGAGAGAGAGAGAGATTTGAAATGCTTAACCAATCTCAAACAGACGAAATTATTTACAAACATTGTCTCTACGTCCACAGCAGGACTCGAACCTGCTAACTCTGTATCAGAGTTCACAGTACTCTAAGCCTATCGTGTTGCTATCCAGACGTTTGCATTTGCTTGCAATGTTGCGGAAATGAGTATGAAGTCCAGGAACAGTCGTTCAAGGGAACGACTCTCTGTCTCATACCTATACAGTCATTCAAACATATTTACATTAGACATTTCAGACTTTCTCATGTGTGTTAGGTATGGCTCTAGCACCAGTATACAGCAGAAGTCGACCATCAGACTGATAGTCACGTTTCCCTGGTGTCACCACGATGGCTGTGTCTTGGTGAAAGCGTTCACTATAGCGTTCTCTTTCAGAGAAACTAAATGTTGGAGCAGAGTCCCAGAATTAATTTGATAATACATGCTTCTGAACATGTATTATTATTTATTTTTTATTTATCCACTCTGAGGATGAGACCAAATATATGAACACATGGATGCACTCTAGGCCTAGAACTAGATTACGAGTACATCTAGATAAATACTTTTTGCAATGTATATTTCATACGTTACAAACACATTTATATTTCCTTTGTTTGGTATCACATATTCATTAAGATATCTTCCACATAGATCGTTATGCTACTTACATATTCCTCAATAAGTGAACAAACACATAGTGTTCAACACAGTGATCATGGGGCTGACCACATATCTCACCTTCACTTCGATCATCAGTTGTGTGTATGTTAAACTGCCAGAAGTACCCGTAGCTAAGCCTGGCTACTACAACACCAGTAAGTCTTTTCACCTTGCAAGTTGCTCCGTAAATGTGCTTAATCTACGTTCATGTTATCGTAGTGAGTTATGGATCTACTCAGGTTTCTAAGTTAACTTTAGTGCCATTAGGTTGGCAAACAATGCAGTTTGCAGTGTAGACGCCCAGTTGTTAATTTTTGTGTCCAACATAGCGTAGTTGTTATCTAGGGAGGTAGCAACAAGAGCAGATGCAGCCCTTTCAGTAGACTCCTGCTGGAGGTGACAGCAAGAACAGATGCACCCCTGCCAGTAGACTCCTGCTGAAGGATCAACAAGAGCAGATGCAGCCCTGCCAGTAGACTCCTGCTGGAGGTGACAGCAAGACCAGATGCAACCCTGCCAGTAGACTCCTGCTGGAGGTGGCAACAAAAGCAGATGCAGCCCTGCCAGTAGACTCCTGCTGGAGGTGGCAACAAGAGCAGATGCAGCCCTGCCAGTAGACTCCTGCTGGAGGTGGCAACAAGAGCAGATGCAGCCCTGCCAGTAGACTCCTGCTGGAGGTGGCAACAAGAGCAGATGCAGCCCTTTCAGTAGACTCCTGCTGGAGGTGACAGCAAGAACAGATGCACCCCTGCCAGTAGACTCCTGCTGAAGGATCAACAAGAGAAGATGCAGCCCTGCCAGTAGACTCCTGCTGGAGGTGGCAACAAGAACAGATGCAGCCCTGCCAGTAGACTCCTGCTGGAGGTGACAACAAGAGCAGATGCAGCCCTGCCAGTAGACTCCTCCTGGAGGTGGCAACAAGAGCAGATGCAGCCCTGCCAGTAGACTCCTGCTGGAGGTGACAACAAGAGCAGATGCAGCCCTGCCAGTAGACTCCTGCTGGAGGTGGCAACAAGAGCAGATGCAGCCCTGCCAGTAGACTCCTGCTGGAGGTGACAGCAAGAACAGATGCAACCCTGCCAGTAGACTCCTGCTGGAGGTGGCAACAAGAGCAGATGCACCCCTGCCAGTAGACTCCTGCTGAAGGATCAACAAGAGCAGATGCAGCCCTGCCAGTAGACTCCTGCTGGAGGTGACAGCAAGAACAGATGCAACCCTGCCAGTAAACTCCTGCTGGAGGTGGCAACAAGAGCAGATGCAGCCCTGCCAGTAGACTCCTGCTGGAGGTGACAGCAAGAACAGATGCAACCCTGCCAGTAGACTCCTGCTGGAGGTGGCAACAAGAGCAGATGCACTCCTGCCAGTAGACTCCTGCTGAAGGATCAACAAGAACAGATGCAACCCTGCCAGTAGACTCCTGCTGAAGGATCCTGGAGTTTACCTGGAGTTTACCTGGAGAGAGTTCCGGGGGTCAACGCCCCCGCGGCCCGGTCTGTGACCAGGCCTCCTGGTGGATCAGAGCCTGATCAACCAGGCTGTTACTGCTGGCTGCACGCAAACCAACGTACGAGCCACAGCCCGGCTGGTCAGGTACCGACTTTAGGTGCTTGTCCAGTGCCAGCTTGAAGACTGCCAGGGGTCTATTGGTAATCCCCCTTATGTATGCTGGGAGGCAGTTGAGCAGTCTCGGGCCCTTGACACTTACTGTATGGTCTCTTAACGTGCTAGTGACACCCCTGCTTTTCATTGGGGGATGTTGCATCGTCTGCCAAGTCTTTTGCTTTCGTAGTGAGTGATTTTCGTGTGCAAGTTCGGTACTAGTCCCTCTAGGATTTTCCAGGTGTATATAATCATGTATCTCTCCCGCCTGCGTTCCAGGGAATACAGGTTCAGGAACCTCAAGCACTCCCAGTAATTGAGGTGTTTTATCTCCGTTATGCGCGCCATGAAGGTTCTCTGTACATTTTCTAGGTCAGCAATTTCACCTGCCTTGAAAGGTGCTGTTAGTGTGCAGCAATATTCCAGCCTAGATAGAACAAGTGACCTGAAGAGTGTCATCATGGGCTTGGCATCCCTAGTTTTGAAGGTTCTCATTATCCATCCTGTCATTTTTCTAGCAGATGTGATTGATACAATGTTATGGTCCTTGAAGGTGAGATCCTCCAACATGATCACTCCCAGGTCTTTGACGTTGGTGTTTCGCTCTATTTTGTGGCCAGAATTTGTTTTGTACTCTGATGAAGATTTAATTTCCTCGTGTTTACCATATCTGAGTAATTGAAATTTCTCATCGTTGAACTTCATATTGTTTTCTGCAGCCCACTGAAAGATTTGGTTGATGTCCGCCTGGAGCCTTGCTGTGTCTGCAATGGAAGACACTGTCATGCAGATTCGGGTGTCATCTGCAAAGGAAGACACGGTGCAGTGGCTGACATCCTTGTCTATGTCAGATATGAGGATGAGGAACAAGATGGGAGCGAGTACTGTGCCTTGTGGAACAGAGCTTTTCACCGTAGCTGCCTCGGACTTTACTCTGTTGACTACTACTCTCTGTGTTCTGCTAGTGATGAAATTATAGATCCATCGACCAACTTTTCCTGTTATTCCTTTAGCACGCATTTTGTGCGCTATTTCGCCATGGTCACACTTGTCGAAGGCTTTTGCAAAGTCTGTATATATTACATCTGCATTCTTTTTGTCTTCTAGTGCATCTAGGACCTTGTCGTAGTGACCCAATAGTTGAGACAGACAGGAGCGACCTGTTCTAAACCCATATTGCCCTGGGTTGTGTAACTGATGGGTTTCTAGATGGGTGGTGATCTTTCTTTTTAGGACCCTTTCAAAGATTTTTATGATATGGGATGTTAGTGCTATCGGTCTGTAGTTCTTTGCTATTGCTTTACTGCCCCCTTTATGGAGTGGGGCTATGTCTGTTGTTTTTAGTAACTGCTGGATGACCCCCGTGTCCATGCTCCCTCTCCATAGGATGGTAAAAGCTCGTGATAGGGGCTTCTTGCAGTTCTTGATGAACACAGAGTTCCATGAGTCTGGCCCTGGGGCAGAGTGCATGGGCATGTAATTTATCGCCTGTTCAAAGTCATTTGGCGTCAGGATAACATCGGATAGGCTTGTGTTAACCAAATTCTATGGCTCTCTCATAAAAAATTCATTTTGATCTTCGACTCTCAGTCTGGTTAGCGGCTTGCTAAAAACTGAGTCATATTGGGACTTGAGTAGCTCACTCATTTCCTTGCTGTCATCTGTGTAGGACCCATCTTGTTTAAGTAGGGGCCCAATACTGGGCGTTGTTATCGACTTTGATTTGGCATAGGAGAAGAAATACTTTGGGTTTCTTTCGATTTCATTTATGGCTTTTAGTTCTTCCCGCGATTCCTGACTCCTATAAGATTCCTTTAGCTTAAGTTCGATGCTTGCTATTTTTCTGACCAGTGACTCCCTACGCATTTCAGATATATTGACCTCTTTTATCCGCTCTGTTATTCTTTTCCGTCGCCTGTAAAGGGAGCGCCTGTCTCTTTCTATTTTACATCTACTCCTCCTTTTTCTTAGAGGAATAAGCCTTGTGCATACATCGAGTGCCACCGAGTTAATCTGTTCTAGGCATAAGTTGGGGTCTGTGTTGCTTAGTCTATCTTCCCAGCTTATATCGGTTAGGACTTGGTTTACTTCATCCCACTTTATGTTTTAGTTATTGAAGTTGAATTTGGTGAATGCTCCCTCGTGACTAATCTCATTATGTCGGTCTGGGGCTCCTCGCATACATGTCTGAACCTCAATTATGTTGTGATCTGAGTATATTGTTTTTGATATGGTGACATTTCGTATCAGATCATCATTGTTAGTGAAGATGAGGTCCAGTGTATTCTCCAGTCTAGTAGGCTCTATTATTTGCTGGTTTAAATTTAATTTTGTGCAGAGATTTAAAAGCTCGTGTGAGTGTGAGTTTTCATCAGAGCTGCCTCCTAGTGTTATTACTGCAACAATATTATTTGCTATATTCCTCCATTTTAGGTGCCTTAAGTTGAAATCCCCCAGGAGCAAGATGTTGGGGGCAGGAGCTGGCAGATTTTCCAGACAGTGGTCAATTTTTAACAGCTGTTCCTGGAATTGCTGGGATGTTGCATCCGGAGGCTTGTAGACTACCACAATGACTAGGTTTTGGTTCTCGACCTTTACTGCTAAAACTTCCACTACATCAATTGAGGCATTAAGCAGTTCTGTGCAAACAAGTGACTCTGCAATGTACAGGCCAACCCCCCCCCCCCTTGTGCCTGGTCACTCTGTCGCATCTGTATAGGTTGTAACCTGGGATCCATATTTCGTTGTCCAAGTGATCCTTTATGTGGGTCTCAGTGAAAGCCGCAAACATTGCATTTGCCTCTGCAAGCAGTCCACGGATGAAAGGTATTTTGTTGTTTGTTGCTGGCTTTAGACCCATGTATATTTGCAAAGAAGAATGTCATCGGACTGGTGGTATTGTTGGTACTGGGGGGGGGGGATTTTTTTCCGGCATTAGTATCTGTATCTGTTGGTTTGGAGTGGAGGCCATCGACTGTGGTTCCACTCCAGGAATGACTGGATTTGGTGTACGATTTCTGCTATTTCCTGCCAGTTTTTTTTTACCTTCCTGGCACTAAATAACCTCTCCCTCTTGAGTGGCTGTGGCTACCCAGGTTTTCCCATGGCCTGGATGTTTTGTATCTTTTTGTCCCCTTTAGATGGTGTGCCTGGCAATTTAAGTTATACCACAGTCTTTCCTGTACTGAAGAGGTACACATTTCAGGGTGAAAAAGCTTACAGGAAGGGGGTTTGCATTTTCCTGTTGTCATATGGGCACGGCATTTTCTAGGGTGGTCATAGTTGCACGTCCCATCTGTTTTTCCAGATTTCCCATGCCTGCAGATACGAAGTGCATAGTATGTGCACAGGCTTGGTTTCCGTTTGCCTTGGGTTTCTAGAGCAGATGCAGCCCTGCCAGTAGACTCCTGCTGGAGGTGGCAACAAGAGCAGATGCACCCCTGCCAGTAGACTCCTGCTGAAGGATCAACAAGAGCAGATGCAGCCCTGCCAGTAGACTCCTGCTGGAGGTGACAGCAAGAACAGATGCAGCCCTGCCAGTAGACTCCTGCTGGAGGTGACAACAAGAGCAGATGCAGCCCTGCCAGTAGACTCCTGCTGGAGGTGGCAACAAGAGCAGATGCAGCCCTGCCAGTAGACTCCTGCTGGAGGTGACAACAAGAGCAGATGCAGCCCTGCCAGTAGACTCCTGCTGGAGGTGGCAACAAGAGCAGATGCAGCCCTGCCAGTAGACTCCTGCTGGAGGTGACAGCAAGAACAGATGCAACCCTGCCAGTAGACTCCTGCTGGAGGTGGCAACAAGAGCAGATGCACCCCTGCCAGTAGACTCCTGCTGAAGGATCAACAAGAGCAGATGCAGCCCTGCCAGTAGACTCCTGCTGGAGGTGACAGCAAGAACAGATGCAACCCTGCCAGTAGACTCCTGCTGGAGGTGGCAACAAGAGCAGATGCACTCCTGCCAGTAGACTCCTGCTGAAGGATCAACAAGAGCAGATGCAGCCCTGCCAGTAGACTCCTGCTGGAGGTGACAACAAGAGCAGATGCAGCCCTGCCAGTAGACTCCTGCTGGAGGTGGCAACAAGAGCAGATGCAGCCCTGCCAGTAGACTCCTGCTGGAGGTGACAGCAAGAACAGATGCAACCCTGCCAGTAGACTCCTGCTGGAGGTGGCAACAAGAGCAGATGCACCCCTGCCAGTAGACTCCTGCTGAAGGATCAACAAGAGCAGATGCAGCCCTGCCAGTAGACTCCTGCTGGAGGTGACAGCAAGAACAGATGCAACCCTGCCAGTAGACTCCTGCTGGAGGTGGCAACAAGAGCAGATGCACTCCTGCCAGTAGACTCCTGCTGAAGGATCAACAAGAACAGATGCAACCCTGCCAGTAGACTCCTGCTGAAGGATCCTGGAGTTTACCTGGAGTTTACCTGGAGAGAGTTCCGGGGGTCAACGCCCCCGCGGCCCGGTCTGTGACCAGGCCTCCTGGTGGATCAGAGCCTGATCAACCAGGCTGTTACTGCTGGCTGCACGCAAACCAACGTACGAGCCACAGCCCGGCTGGTCAGGTACCGACTTTAGGTGCTTGTCCAGTGCCAGCTTGAAGACTGCCAGGGGTCTATTGGTAATCCCCCTTATGTATGCTGGGAGGCAGTTGAGCAGTCTCGGGCCCTTGACACTTACTGTATGGTCTCTTAACGTGCTAATGACACCCCTGCTTTTCATTGGGGGATGTTGCATCGTCTGCCAAGTCTTTTGCTTTCGTAGTGAGTGATTTTTGTGTGCAAGTTCTGTACTAGTCCCTCTAGGATTTTCCAGGTGTATATAATCATGTATCTCTCCCGCCTGCGTTCCAGGGAATACAGGTTCAGGAACCTCAAGCACGCCCAGTAATTGAGGTGTTTTATCTCCGTTATGCGCGCCATGAAGGTTCTCTGTACATTTTCTAGGTCAGCAATTTCACCTGCCTTGAAAGGTGCTGTTAGTGTGCAGCAATATTCCAGCCTAGATAGAACAAGTGACCTGAAGAGTGTCATCATGGGCTTGGCATCCCTAGTTTTGAAGGTTCTCATTATCCATCCTGTCATTTTCTAGCAGATGTGATTGATACAATGTTATGGTCCTTGAAGGTGAGATCCTCCAACATGATCACTCCCAGGTCTTTGACGTTGGTGTTTCGCTCTATTTTGTGGCCAGAATTTGTTTTGTACTCTGATGAAGATTTAATTTCCTCGTGTTTACCATATCTGAGTAATTTAAATTTTTCATCGTTGAACTTCATATTGTTTTCTGCAGCCCACTGAAAGATTTGGTTGATGTCCACCTGGAGCCTTGCTGTGTCTGCAATGGAAGACACTGTCATGCAGATTCGGGTGTCATCTGCAAAGGAAGACACGGTGCAGTGGCTGACATCCTTGTCTATGTCAGATATGAGGATGAGGAACAAGATGGGAGCGAGTACTGTGCCTTGTAGAACAGAGCTTTTCACCGTAGCTGCCTCGGACTTTACTCTGTTGACTACTACTCTCTGTGTTCTGTTAGTGATGAAATTATAGATCCATCGACCAACTTTTCCTGTTATTCCTTTAGCACGCATTTTGTGCGCTATTACGCCATGGTCACACTTGTCGAAGGCTTTTGCAAAGTCTGTATATTTTACATCAGCATTCTTTTTGTCTTCTAGTGCATCTAGGACCTTGTCGTAGTGACCCAATAGTTGAGACAGACAGGAGCGACCTGTTCTAAACCCATATTGCCCTGGGTTGTGTAATTGATGGGTTTCTAGATGGGTGGTGATCTTTCTTTTTAGGACCCTTTCAAAGATTTTTATGATATGGGATGTTAGTGCTATCGGTCTGTAGTTCTTTGCTATTGCTTTACTGCCCCCTTTGTGGAGTGGGGGTATGTCTGTTGTTTTTAGTAACTGCTGGATGACCCCCGTGTCCATGCTCCCTCTCCATAGGATGGTAAAAGCTCGTGATAGGGGTTTCTTGCAGTTCTTGATGAACACAGAGTTCCATGAGTCTGGCCCTGGGGCAGAGTGCATGGGCATGTCATTTATCGCCTGTTCGAAGTCATTTGGCGTCAGGATAACATCGAATAGGCTTGTGTTAACAAATTCTATGGCTCTCTCATAAAAAATTCATTTTGATCTTCGACTCTCAGTCTGGTTAGCGGCTTGCTAAAAACTGAGTCATATTGGGACTTGAGTAGCTCACTCATTTCCTTGCTGTCATCTGTGTAGGACCCATCTTGTTTAAGTAGGGGCCCAATACTGGGCGTTGTTATCGACTTTGATTTGGCATAGGAGAAGAAATACTTTGGGTTTCTTTCGATTTCATTTATGGCTTTTAGTTCTTCCCGCGATTCCTGACTCCTATAAGATTCCTTTAGCTTAAGTTCGATGCTTGCTATTTTTCTGACCAGTGACTCCCTACGCATTTCAGATATATTGACCTCTTTTATCCGCTCTGTTATTCTTTTCCGTCGCCTGTAAAGGGAGCGCCTGTCTCTTTCTATTTTACATCTACTCCTCCTTTTTCTTAGAGGAATAAGCCTTGTGCATACATCGAGTGCCACCGAGTTAATCTGTTCTAGGCATAAGTTGGGGTCTGTGTTGCTTAGTCTATCTTCCCAGCTTATATCGGTTAGGACTTGGTTTACTTCATCCCACTTTATGTTTTAGTTATTGAAGTTGAATTTGGTGAATGCTCCCTCGTGACTAATCTCATTATGTCGGTCTGGGGCTCCTCGCATACATGTCTGAACCTCAATTATGTTGTGATCTGAGTATATTGTTTTTGATATGGTGACATTTCGTATCAGATCATCATTGTTAGTGAAGATGAGGTCCAGTGTATTCTCCAGTCTAGTAGGCTCTATTATTTGCTGGTTTAAATTTAATTTTGTGCAGAGATTTAAAAGCTCGTGTGAGTGTGAGTTTTCATCAGAGCTGCCTCCTAGTGTTATTACTGCAACAATATTATTTGCTATATTCCTCCATTTTAGGTGCCTTAAGTTGAAATCCCCCAGGAGCAAGATGTTGGGGGCAGGAGCTGGCAGATTTTCCAGACAGTGGTCAATTTTTAACAGCTGTTCCTGGAATTGCTGGGATGTTGCATCCGGAGGCTTGTAGACTACCACAATGACTAGGTTTTGGTTCTCGACCTTTACTGCTAAAACTTCCACTACATCAATTGAGGCATTAAGCAGTTCTGTGCAAACAAGTGACTCTGCAATGTACAGGCCAACCCCCCCCCCCCTTTTGCCTGTTCACTCTGTCGCATCTGTATAGGTTGTAACCTGGGATCCATATTTCGTTGTCCAAGTGATCCTTTATGTAGGTCTCAGTGAAAGCCGCAAACATTGCATTTGCCTCTGCAAGCAGTCCACGGATGAAAGGTATTTTGTTGTTTGTTGCTGGCTTTAGACCCTGTATATTTGCAAATAAGAATGTCATCGGACTGGTGGTATTGTTGGTACTGGGGGGGGGGGGACTTTTTTTTCCGGCATTAGTATCTGTATCTGATGGTTTGGAGTGGAGGCCATCGACTGTGGTTCCACTCCAGGAATGACTGGATTTGGTGTACGATTTCTGCTATTTCCTGCCAGTTTTTTTTTACCTTCCTGGCACTAAATAACCTCTCCCTCTTGAGTGGCTGTGGTTACCCAGGTTTTCCCATGGCCTGGATGTTTTGTATCTTTTTGTCCCCTTTAGATGGTGTGCCTGGCAATTTAAGTTATACCACAGTCTTTCCTGTACTGAAGAGGTACACATTTCAGGGTGAAAAAGCTTACAGGAAGGGCGTTTGCATTTTCCTGTTGTCATATGGGCACGGCATTTTCTAGGGTGGTCATAGTTGCACGTCCCATCTGTTTTTCCAGATTTCCCATGTCTGCAGATACCAAGTGCATAGTATGTGCACAGGCTTGGTTTCCGTTTGCCTTGGGTTTCTAGAGCAGATGCAGCCCTGCCAGTAGACTCCTGCTGGAGGTGGCAACAAAAACAGATGCAACCATGCCAGTAGACTCCTGCTGGAGGTGGCAACAAGAACAGATGCAACCCTGCCAGTAGACTCCTGCTGGAGGTGGCAACGAGAACAGATGCAACCCTGCCAGTAGACTCCTGCTGGAGGTGGCAACAAGAACAGATGCAGCCCTGCCAGTAGACTCCTGCTGGAGGTGGCAACAAGAGCAGATGCAGCCCTGCCAGTAGACTCCTGCTGGAGGTGACAGCAAGAACAGATGCAACCCTGCCAGTAGACTCCTGCTGGAGGTGGCAACAAGAGCAGATGCACCCCTGCCAGTAGACTCCTGCTGAAGGATCAACAAGAGCAGATGCAGCCCTGCCAGTAGACTCCTGCTGGAGGTGACAGCAAGAACAGATGCAGCCCTGCCAGTAGACTCCTGCTGGAGGTGACAACAAGAGCAGATGCAGCCCTGCCAGTAGACTCCTGCTGGAGGTGGCAACAAGAGCAGATGCAGCCCTGCCAGTAGACTCCTGCTGGAGGTGACAGCAAGAACAGATGCAACCCTGCCAGTAGACTCCTGCTGGAGGTGGCAACAAGAGCAGATGCACCCCTGCCAGTAGACTCCTGCTGAAGGATCAACAAGAGCAGATGCAGCCCTGCCAGTAGACTCCTGCTGGAGGTGACAGCAAGAACAGATGCAACCCTGCCAGTAAACTCCTGCTGGAGGTGGCAACAAGAGCAGATGCAGCCCTGCCAGTAGACTCCTGCTGGAGGTGACAGCAAGAACAGATGCAACCCTGCCAGTAGACTCCTGCTGGAGGTGGCAACAAGAGCAGATGCACTCCTGCCAGTAGACTCCTGCTGAAGGATCAACAAGAACAGATGCAACCCTGCCAGTAGACTCCTGCTGAAGGATCCTGGAGTTTACCTGGAGTTTACCTGGAGAGAGTTCCGGGGGTCAACGCCCCCGCGGCCCGGTCTGTGACCAGGCCTCCTGGTGGATCAGAGCCTGATCAACCAGGCTGTTACTGCTGGCTGCACGCAAACCAACGTACGAGCCACAGCCCGGCTGGTCAGGTACCGACTTTAGGTGCTTGTCCAGTGCCAGCTTGAAGACTGCCAGGGGTCTATTGGTAATCCCCCTTATGTATGCTGGGAGGCAGTTGAGCAGTCTCGGGCCCTTGACACTTACTGTATGGTCTCTTAACGTGCTAATGACACCCCTGCTTTTCATTGGGGGATGTTGCATCGTCTGCCAAGTCTTTTGCTTTCGTAGTGAGTGATTTTTGTGTGCAAGTTCTGTACTAGTCCCTCTAGGATTTTCCAGGTGTATATAATCATGTATCTCTCCCGCCTGCGTTCCAGGGAATACAGGTTCAGGAACCTCAAGCACGCCCAGTAATTGAGGTGTTTTATCTCCGTTATGCGCGCCATGAAGGTTCTCTGTACATTTTCTAGGTCAGCAATTTCACCTGCCTTGAAAGGTGCTGTTAGTGTGCAGCAATATTCCAGCCTAGATAGAACAAGTGACCTGAAGAGTGTCATCATGGGCTTGGCATCCCTAGTTTTGAAGGTTCTCATTATCCATCCTGTCATTTTCTAGCAGATGTGATTGATACAATGTTATGGTCCTTGAAGGTGAGATCCTCCAACATGATCACTCCCAGGTCTTTGACGTTGGTGTTTCGCTCTATTTTGTGGCCAGAATTTGTTTTGTACTCTGATGAAGATTTAATTTCCTCGTGTTTACCATATCTGAGTAATTTAAATTTTTCATCGTTGAACTTCATATTGTTTTCTGCAGCCCACTGAAAGATTTGGTTGATGTCCACCTGGAGCCTTGCTGTGTCTGCAATGGAAGACACTGTCATGCAGATTCGGGTGTCATCTGCAAAGGAAGACACGGTGCAGTGGCTGACATCCTTGTCTATGTCAGATATGAGGATGAGGAACAAGATGGGAGCGAGTACTGTGCCTTGTAGAACAGAGCTTTTCACCGTAGCTGCCTCGGACTTTACTCTGTTGACTACTACTCTCTGTGTTCTGTTAGTGATGAAATTATAGATCCATCGACCAACTTTTCCTGTTATTCCTTTAGCACGCATTTTGTGCGCTATTACGCCATGGTCACACTTGTCGAAGGCTTTTGCAAAGTCTGTATATTTTACATCAGCATTCTTTTTGTCTTCTAGTGCATCTAGGACCTTGTCGTAGTGACCCAATAGTTGAGACAGACAGGAGCGACCTGTTCTAAACCCATATTGCCCTGGGTTGTGTAATTGATGGGTTTCTAGATGGGTGGTGATCTTTCTTTTTAGGACCCTTTCAAAGATTTTTATGATATGGGATGTTAGTGCTATCGGTCTGTAGTTCTTTGCTATTGCTTTACTGCCCCCTTTGTGGAGTGGGGGTATGTCTGTTGTTTTTAGTAACTGCTGGATGACCCCCGTGTCCATGCTCCCTCTCCATAGGATGGTAAAAGCTCGTGATAGGGGTTTCTTGCAGTTCTTGATGAACACAGAGTTCCATGAGTCTGGCCCTGGGGCAGAGTGCATGGGCATGTCATTTATCGCCTGTTCGAAGTCATTTGGCGTCAGGATAACATCGAATAGGCTTGTGTTAACAAATTCTATGGCTCTCTCATAAAAAATTCATTTTGATCTTCGACTCTCAGTCTGGTTAGCGGCTTGCTAAAAACTGAGTCATATTGGGACTTGAGTAGCTCACTCATTTCCTTGCTGTCATCTGTGTAGGACCCATCTTGTTTAAGTAGGGGCCCAATACTGGGCGTTGTTATCGACTTTGATTTGGCATAGGAGAAGAAATACTTTGGGTTTCTTTCGATTTCATTTATGGCTTTTAGTTCTTCCCGCGATTCCTGACTCCTATAAGATTCCTTTAGCTTAAGTTCGATGCTTGCTATTTTTCTGACCAGTGACTCCCTACGCATTTCAGATATATTGACCTCTTTTATCCGCTCTGTTATTCTTTTCCGTCGCCTGTAAAGGGAGCGCCTGTCTCTTTCTATTTTACATCTACTCCTCCTTTTTCTTAGAGGAATAAGCCTTGTGCATACATCGAGTGCCACCGAGTTAATCTGTTCTAGGCATAAGTTGGGGTCTGTGTTGCTTAGTCTATCTTCCCAGCTTATATCGGTTAGGACTTGGTTTACTTCATCCCACTTTATGTTTTAGTTATTGAAGTTGAATTTGGTGAATGCTCCCTCGTGACTAATCTCATTATGTCGGTCTGGGGCTCCTCGCATACATGTCTGAACCTCAATTATGTTGTGATCTGAGTATATTGTTTTTGATATGGTGACATTTCGTATCAGATCATCATTGTTAGTGAAGATGAGGTCCAGTGTATTCTCCAGTCTAGTAGGCTCTATTATTTGCTGGTTTAAATTTAATTTTGTGCAGAGATTTAAAAGCTCGTGTGAGTGTGAGTTTTCATCAGAGCTGCCTCCTAGTGTTATTACTGCAACAATATTATTTGCTATATTCCTCCATTTTAGGTGCCTTAAGTTGAAATCCCCCAGGAGCAAGATGTTGGGGGCAGGAGCTGGCAGATTTTCCAGACAGTGGTCAATTTTTAACAGCTGTTCCTGGAATTGCTGGGATGTTGCATCCGGAGGCTTGTAGACTACCACAATGACTAGGTTTTGGTTCTCGACCTTTACTGCTAAAACTTCCACTACATCAATTGAGGCATTAAGCAGTTCTGTGCAAACAAGTGACTCTGCAATGTACAGGCCAACCCCCCCCCCTTTTGCCTGTTCACTCTGTCGCATCTGTATAGGTTGTAACCTGGGATCCATATTTCGTTGTCCAAGTGATCCTTTATGTGGGTCTCAGTGAAAGCCGCAAACATTGCATTTGCCTCTGCAAGCAGTCCACGGATGAAAGGTATTTTGTTGTTTGTTGCTGGCTTTAGACCCATGTATATTTGCAAAGAAGAATGTCATCGGACTGGTGGTATTGTTGGTACTGGGGGGGGGGGATTTTTTTCCGGCATTAGTATCTGTATCTGTTGGTTTGGAGTGGAGGCCATCGACTGTGGTTCCACTCCAGGAATGACTGGATTTGGTGTACGATTTCTGCTATTTCCTGCCAGTTTTTTTTTACCTTCCTGGCACTAAATAACCTCTCCCTCTTGAGTGGCTGTGGCTACCCAGGTTTTCCCATGGCCTGGATGTTTTGTATCTTTTTGTCCCCTTTAGATGGTGTGCCTGGCAATTTAAGTTATACCACAGTCTTTCCTGTACTGAAGAGGTACACATTTCAGGGTGAAAAAGCTTACAGGAAGGGGGTTTGCATTTTCCTGTTGTCATATGGGCACGGCATTTTCTAGGGTGGTCATAGTTGCACGTCCCATCTGTTTTTCCAGATTTCCCATGCCTGCAGATACGAAGTGCATAGTATGTGCACAGGCTTGGTTTCCGTTTGCCTTGGGTTTCTAGAGCAGATGCAGCCCTGCCAGTAGACTCCTGCTGGAGGTGGCAACAAGAACAGATGTAACCATGCCAGTAGACTCCTGCTGGAGGTGGCAACAAGAACAGATGCAACCCTGCCAGTAGACTCCTGCTGGAGGTGGCAACGAGAACAGATGCAACCCTGCCAGTAGACTCCTGCTGGAGGTGGCAACAAGAACAGATGCAGCCCTGCCAGTAGACTCCTGCTGGAGGTGGCAACAAGAACAGATGCAGCCCTGCCAGTAGACTCCTGCTGGAGGTGGCAACAAGAACAGATGCAGCCCTGCCAGTAGACTCCTGCTGGAGGTGGCAACAAGAACAGATGCAACCCTGCCAGTAGACTCCTGCTGGAGGTGACAACAAGAACAGATGCAGCCCTGCCAGTAGACTCCTGCTGGAGGTGGCAACAAGAACAGATGCAACCCTGCCAGTAGACTCCTGCTGGAGGTGGCAACAAGAACAGATGCAACCCTGCCAGTAGACTCCTGCTGGAGGTGGCAACAAGAACAGATGCAACCCTGCCAGTAGACTCCTGCTGGAGGTGGCAACAAGAACAGATGCACCCCCTGCCAGTAGACTCCTGCTGGAGGTGGCAACAAGAGCAGATGCAACCCTGCCAGTAGACTCCTGCTGGAGGTGGCAACAAGAACAGATGCAACCCTGCCAGTAGACTCCTGCTGGAGGTGGCAACAAGAACAGATGCAACCCTGCCAGTAGACTCCTGCTGGAGGTGGCAACAAGAACAGATGCAACCCTGCCAGTAGACTCCTGCTGGAGGTGGCAACAAGAACAGATGCAGCCCTGCCAGTAGACTCCTGCTGGAGGTGGCAACAAGAACAGATGCAACCCTGCCAGTAGACTCCTGCTGGAGGTGGCAACAAGAACAGATGCAACCCTGCCAGTAGACTCCTGCTGGAGGTGGCAACAAGAGCAGATGCAACCCTGCCAGTAGACTCCTGCTGGAGGTGGCAACAAGAACAGATGCAACCCTGCCAGTAGACTCCTGCTGGAGGTGGCAACAAGAGCAGGTGCATCCCTGCCAGTAGACTCCTGCTGGAGGTGGCAACACGAACAGATGCAACCCTGCCAGTAGACTCCTGCTGGAGGTGGCAACAAGAACAGATGCAACCCTGCCAGTAGACTCCTGCTGGAGGTGGCAACAAGAACAGATGCAACCCTGCCAGTAGACTCCTGCTGGAGGTGGCAACAAGAACAGATGCAACCCTGCCAGTAGACTCCTGCTGGAGGTGGCAACAAGAACAGATGCAGCCCTGCCAGTAGACTCCTGCTGGAGGTGGCAACAAGAACAGATGCAGCCCTGCCAGTAGACTCCTGCTGGAGGTGGCAACAAGAACAGATGCAACCCTGCCAGTAGACTCCTGCTGGAGGTGGCAACAAGAACAGATGCAACCCTGCCAGTAGACTCCTGCTGGAGGTGGCAACAAGAACAGATGCAACCCTGCCAGTAGACTCCTGCTGGAGGTGGCAACAAGAACAGATGCAGCCCTGCCAGTAGACTCCTGCTGGAGGTGGCAACAAGAACAGATGCAGCCCTGCCAGTAGACTCCTGCTGGAGGTGGCAACAAGAACAGATGCAACCCTGCCAGTAGACTCCTGCTGGAGGTGGCAACAAGAACAGATGCAACCCTGCCAGTAGACTCCTGCTGGAGGTGGCAACAAGAACAGATGCAACCCTGCCAGTAGACTCCTGCTGGAGGTGGCAACAAGAACAGATGCAGCCCTGCCAGTAGACTCCTGCTGGAGGTGGCAACAAGAACAGATGCAACCCTGCCAGTAGACTCCTGCTGGAGGTGGCAACAAGAACAGATGCAACCCTGCCAGTAGACTCCTGCTGGAGGTGGCAACAAGAGCAGATGCAGCCCTGCCAGTAGACTCCTGCTGGAGGTGGCAACAAGAACAGATGCAACCCTGCCAGTAGACTCCTGCTGGAGGTGGCAACAAGAACAGATGCAACCCTGCCAGTAGACTCCTGCTGGAGGTGGCAACAAGAGCAGATGCATCCCTGCCAGTAGACTCCTGCTGGAGGTGGCAACAAGAACAGATGCAACCCTGCCAGTAGACTCCTGCTGGAGGTGGCAACAAGAGCAGGTGCATCCCTGCCAGTAGACTCCTGCTGGAGGTGGCAACACGAACAGATGCAACCCTGCCAGTAGACTCCTGCTGGAGGTGGCAACAACAACAGATGCAACCCTGCCAGTAGACTCCTGCTGGAGGTGGCAACAAGAACAGATGCAACTCTGCCAGTAGACTCCTGCTGGAGGTGGCAACAAGAACAGATGCAACCCTGCCAGTAGACTCCTGCTGGAGGTGGCAACAAGAACAGATGCAGCCCTGCCAGTAGACTCCTGCTGGAGGTGGCAACAAGAACAGATGCAGCCCTGCCAGTAGACTCCTGCTGGAGGTGACAACAAGAACAGATGCAACCCTGCCAGTAGACTCCTGCTGGAGGTGGCAACAAGAACAGATGCAGCCCTGCCAGTAGACTCCTGCTGGAGGTGGCAACAAGAACAGATGCAACCCTGCCAGTAGACTCCTGCTGGAGGTGGCAACAAGAACAGATGCAACCCTGCCAGTAGACTCCTGCTGGAGGTGGCAACAAGAACAGATGCAGCCCTGCCAGTAGACTCCTGCTGGAGGTGGCAACAAGAACAGATGCAGCCCTGCCAGTAGACTCCTGTTGGAGGTGGCAACAAGAACAGATGCAACCCTGCCAGTAGACTCCTGCTGGAGGTGGCAACAAGAACAGATGCAGCCCTGCCAGTAGACTCCTGCTGGAGGTGGCAACAAGAACAGATGCAGCCCTGCCAGTAGACTCCTGCTGGAGGTGGCAACAAGAACAGATGCAACCCTGCCAGTAGACTCCTGCTGGAGGTGGCAACAAGAACAGATGCAGCCCTGCCAGTAGACTCCTGCTGGAGGTGGCAACAAGAACAGATGCAACCCTGCCAGTAGACTCCTGCTGGAGGTGGCAACAAGAACAGATGCAACCCTGCCAGTAGACTCCTGCTGGAGGTGGCAACAAGAACAGATGCAGCCCTGCCAGTAGACTCCTGCTGGAGGTGGCAACAAGAACAGATGCAACCCTGCCAGTAGACTCCTGCTGGAGGTGACAACAAGAACAGATGCAGCCCTGCCAGTAGACTCCTGCTGGAGGTGGCAACAAGAACAGATGCAACCCTGCCAGTAGACTCCTGCTGGAGGTGGCAACAAGAACAGATGCAGCCCTGCCAGTAGACTCCTGCTGGAGGTGGCAACAAGAACAGATGCAACCCTGCCAGTAGACTCCTGCTGGAGGTGACAACAAGAACAGATGCAGCCCTGCCAGTAGACTCCTGCTGGAGGTGGCAACAAGAACAGATGCAACCCTGCCAGTAGACTCCTGCTGGAGGTGACAACAAGAACAGATGCAGCCCTGCCAGTAGACTCCTGCTGGAGGTGACAACAAGAACAGATGCAACCCTGCCAGTAGACTCCTGCTGGAGGTGGCAACAAGAACAGATGCAACCCTGCCAGTAGACTCCTGCTGGAGGTGGCAACAAGAACAGATGCAACCCTGCCAGTAGACTCCTGCTGGAGGTGGCAACAAGAACAGATGCAACCCTGCCAGTAGACTCCTGCTGGAGGTGACAACAAGAACAGATGCAACCCTGCCAGTAGACTCCTGCTGGAGGTGGCAACAAGAACAGATGCAACCCTGCCAGTAGACTCCTGCTAAAATCCATCAGTGTATATAATTTATGATATATAACTAATAGTTAAGCCATGAATTTCTTCTTGAACAGTCGCCTTTCAGAGTGATTTGAGGAAGGAATTAATTACTAGTAACGAGCTTCTTGGGAGGGACTTAAAGATATGTGATTATTTAATGAATACAAATTCCACGGAGGGGTAAAATGCTCTTGTTATCTATTGTGATACAGTTCGTGCAGGTTATAAAACTTAATATAACTGCATGTTCTCATTATCCATCTAAATTTGTCTTTACGTCTAGACATTTACCAAGATTTATGGTGACAGTGTCTGGTTCGTATGTCACCATTTTTATAGTAAGTTCAGTGTTGGGTGTAGTCATGTGGCTGCTTTGAAACTGTGGTCATTAAGAAATGCTTAACGAGGAACGGAAACACTTCTCTTAATTAATCTATACTACGACTGGTACGACATGCGGCGCACCTCGGGCGCATGGACCCTGGCGGTGGAACGTCAGATGACAGCTACCGTACACGCAGCCCCGCGCTGCGCGTCTACGTGCAGGCCGGAAGAGGACCTTCCTCGCCCACACGATGAGTCAAGTACCGCCTGACGCAGCTTCGTCAGTATTTTTTTTTTATTGTGGTGGCGGAGCATGTCGTGTGTTTACATCCCTTATCAGCATGGTTGAGGAAAGTGCTCAGAGAGCCCTTATCTCTCCTGGGCTTTGTCACATTACCTCTTTATTGTCTCCCACGCAAAGCCCTCGACACAAACTTGTTTTTCTCTGTTTCGTGCTCTCCCTCTCTCTCTCTCCCTCTCTTTCTCTCTCTCTTTCTCTCTCACTCTCTCCTCTAAGATGTTCACCTGTACTCACAACTTTATCATCATTTCATACTTTCTCTAATGCGTGTGCGTCTGACTCTCATACGTCTCCCCATCTCTCTCTCTCTCTCTCTCTCTCTCTCTCTGCTCCACAATCGTCACCCGAAGCACCGGCGTCCGTATCTCTGAAGCAGTAAAATTCACATAAATGGCAGGCCGGATACCCTACGTGAATAAAGTCTGTAAGCGACAGTCGGGTCATCTGCATTTGTCAGATAACACCCACACACACGGGGTTATTCCAGTCCGGATTCCAGACCTTAAACGGCCACTGCCGTGCTCGACAAACATCTTACCTCCATTAATTAACTTTAATTAATTTTCCCAGGCAAAAAGCTCACCTGGGCAGAGAGGACAGAGTTGTGAGGAGCTGGACGATGTACTCGCCACGTGAGGCCACAGAGGACAGATTACTCTGGACATCGTACATACGACGTGAGGACCAAGAAGACAGAATGATAGGACTCTTAGAGTCTAGACTATATACTCACGACCTGAGGACAAAAAAAAATAAACTGAATTTCTATCACACATGAATTCTTTCAGTCGCAGCCGCTACCTGAATCACTGACTGGCTGACTGATTGACTGACTGATTGGATAGCTGACATATTGACTGAAAGACTGGCTGACTGGTTGGGGTGGCTGCAAGAGGACTGGCGATAACATCAATAATAACGGGGAATAACAAAGGTAACACTAACCTGGATAACAGGAACTTCGTGAACAGAGATAACATGGTCAAATTCACCAGTCCCAAGGAACAGTACTCACGATGTCCCTGTTATCATTTTCCTGTTAAATCCTACTGTTATCATTCCCTGTTATTATTTTCCACCTATCATTCTCTTGTCAGTATTCGATTATTTTCCTGTTATCATTCTCCTGTTATCATCCTCCTGTTATCATTCTCCTGTTATCATTCTCATTGTATTCTCCTGTTATGATGAGTTATCATCTTTACCAGGGGAAAATTAAGCACCCCCCTCCCCTACCTCCCATCCCTCTCTCCTCACCCCTTACCAACCATCCATCCATCCATCCCTCTCCCTTCTCTATCCTCCACAAACTACTCTCCCTTTCCCAACCACTCCCCCCCCACAACTCTTCTCCCTCCAACCACTGCTTCCAACAAATCCCCTTTTCTGCCCCTCCTTTACTCCTCCCCAAATCTCGTTCCCTCTCCCCCTCTTCACATCCTTCCCTAGTCACACAGAAAGGGAGGAGGAGGGAGGAGAAGGTAGGGGGAGGGGGTGAGGGAGGGGTGAGGGAAGGGTGAGGGAGGGGTGAGGGACGGGGTGAGGGAGGGGTGAGGGAAGGGGTAAGGGAAGGGGTGAGGGAAGGGGTGAGGGAGGGGGACAACATCGATATTACGTTCATTAGTAAATATTCCGAATGTTTTTATTTTTTTTAATGCGTGGTTAAACACACCCTTAAATACACCTCCCACGTAATTGGTCCACTTTCAAATCCTGAACGTCCCGCTTAATTGGTACACTTATAAATCCTTTAAAAATTGGTTCACAAGACAATGTTTGAGGGTGAGGGAAGTGTTCGCTTACTGGTGTTCCAACTAGTGTTTCAACTGGTGCTCCAACTAGTGTTTAAACTAGTGTTCCAACTAGTGTTCCAACTAGTGCTCCAAATAGTGTTTCAACTAGTGTTCCAACTAGTGTTCCAACTAGTGTTTCAACTAGTGTTCCAACTAGTGTTCCAACTAGTGCTCCAACTAATGTTTCAACTACTGCTCCAACTACTGTTTCAACTAGTGCTCCAACTAGTGTTTCAACTAGTGCTCCAACTAGTGTTTCAACTAGTGCTCCAACTAGTGCTTCAACTAGTGTTCCAACCAGTGTTTCAACTGGTGCTCCAACTAGTGTTTCAACTAGTGTTCCAACTAGTGTTCCAACTAGTGCTCCAACTAGTGTTTCAACTAGTGCGCCAACTACTGTTTCAACTAGTGTTCCAACTAGTGCTCCAGCTAGTGTTTCAACTAGTGCTCCAACTAGTGCTTCAACTAGTGTTCCAACTAGTGTTTCAACTGGTGCTCCAACTAGTGTTTCAACTGGTGCTCCAACTAGTGTTTCAACTAGTGTTCCAACTAGTGTTTCAAGTAGTGTTTCAACTAGTGTTCCAACTAGTGCTCCAACTAGTATTTCAACTAGTGCTCCATCTAGTGTTTCAACTAGTGTTCCAACTAGTGCTACAACTAGTGTTTCAACTAGTGTTCCAACTAGTGCTCCAACTAGTGTTTCAACTAGTGCTCCAACTAGTGTTTCAACTAGTGCTCCAACTAGTGTTTCAACTGGTGCTCCAACTAGTGTTTCAACTAGTGTTCCAACTAGTGCTACAACTAGTGCTCCAACTAGTGTTCTAACTAGTGCTCCAACTAGTGTTTCAACTAGTGCTCCAACTAGTGCTTCAACTAGTGTTCCAACTAGTGTTTCAACTGGTGCTCCAACTAGTGTTTCAACTGGTGCTCCAACTAGTGTTTCAACTAGTGTTCCAACTAGTGTTTCAAGTAGTGTTTCAACTAGTGTTCCAACTAGTGCTCCAACTAGTATTTCAACTAGTGCTCCATCTAGTGTTTCAACTAGTGTTCCAACTAGTGCTACAACTAGTGTTTCAACTAGTGTTCCAACTAGTGCTCCAACTAGTGTTTCAACTAGTGCTCCAACTAGTGTTTCAACTAGTGCTCCAACTAGTGTTTCAACTGGTGCTCCAACTAGTGTTTCAAATAGTGTTCCAACTAGTGCTACAACTAGTGCTCCAACTAGTGTTCTAACTAGTGCTCCAACTAGTGTTTCAACTAGTGCTCCAACTAGTGTTTCAACTAGTGCTCCAACTAGTGTTTCAACTGGTGCTCCAACTAGTGTTTCAACTAGTGTTCCAACTAGTGTTTCAAGTAATGTTTCAACTAGTGTTCCAACTAGTGCTCCAACTAGTATTTCAACTAGTGCTCCATCTAGTGTTTCAACTAGTGTTCCAACTAGTGTTCCAACTAGTGTTCCAACTAGTGCTCCAACTAGTGTTTCAACAAGCGTTCCAACTAGTGCTCCAACTAGTGTTTCAACTAGTGCTCCAACTAGTGTTTCAACTAGTGTTCCAACTAGTGTTTCAACTGGTGCTCCAGCTAGTGTTTCAACTAGTGTTCCAACTAGTGTTTCAGCTGGTGCTCCAACTAGTGTTCCAACTAGTGCTCCAACTAGAGTTTCCAATAGTGCTCCAACTAGTGTTTCAATTAGTGTTCCAACTAGTGCTCCAACTAGTGTTTCAACTAGTGTTTCAATTAGTATTCCAACTAGTGTTCCAACTAGTGTTTCAACTAGTGTTTCAACTAGTGTTTCAACTAGAGTTTCAACTAGTGTTCCAACTAGTGTATCAACTAGTGTTCCAACTAGTGTTCCAACTAGTGCTTCAACTAGTGTTCCAACTAGTGTTTCAACTAGTGTTCCAACTAGTGTATCAACTAGTGTTCCAACTAGTGTTTCAACTAGTGTTCCAACTAGTGTATCAAGTAGTGTTCCAACTAGTGTTTCAACTAGTGTTCCAACTAGTGTATCAACTAGTGTTCCAACTAGTGTTCCAACTAGTGTTTCAACTAGTGTACCAATTAGTGTTTCGACTAGTGTTCCAACTAGTGTATCAACTAGTGTTTCAACTAGTGCTTCAACTAGTGTTCCAACTAGTGTTCCAACTAGTGTATCAACTAGTGTTCCAACTAGTGTATCAACTAGTGTTCCAACTAG